>NC_041396.2:277720934-278063434 GCF_900747795.2 Erpetoichthys calabaricus | reverse complement strand
TAGCTACCCAGTGGAATTTTATGAAAAATTCACAAATAAGTTACCTCCACTATTAGCAATATGTATAGAAGCTAAAGACAAAAAAGTCTACCTCAAACTTTTCACCAAACATTAATTAAGAAGAACAAGGAAATACTACAATGTGCATTATACAGACCAATCTCTTTTCTGAATAATGATGTTAAGATACTCTCCAAAGTTCTAGCCAGAAGGATTGAGAAAGTGCTTCCTTCTGTAATATCACAAGACCAAACAGGATTTATTAAAGGCAGACACTTAACTGCTAACCTTCGACGTTTGTTTAATATAATATATTCGCCCATTATATCAACACCCCAGAGATCAAATTATCTTGCAGAAAAAGCATTTGATATGGTTGAATTGGACTACTTATTTACCACATTGCACAAATTTGGGGTCAGCCCAAACATACGGGCATGGATCAAACTACTTTATACTAGTCCAGAAGCCTTAGTTCGTATTAACAACATTATTTCAAATAACTTCAAACTAGAAAGTAGTACTCAACAAGGATGCCTCTTATATCACCTTAGCTCTTTGCAATCATCATTGAACTTTCAAAATGCATGAGAGATAAAGGGGATTCTCAGAGAAGGACTTGAACAGAAAACAGATAATGTTAACATTTTATCTGTATAATGTAATAAAGATATTTTGCTGCATTTCATCTTAAAAATGATATCATCATCATATATAAGTACGCGCTTTATAAAGTGGCTCAGGTTGTGCAATATTTTAACTGTATCGCAAGTTTACAGTGAGGTAATTGTACTTATAAGTACAAACAGGTCTACAAGGAGCACTTGACGGACTGATTGAGTGCGTTTATAGTTCTTGGGATGAAACTGTTTCTGAACCGTGAGGTCTGTACAGGAAAGACTCTGAAGTGTTTGTTAAATGAGAGCAGTTCATATAGCGAATGGCGGAGTGTGCTTGATGCTGTATGCCGGTAATTCTCTTTCCGATCAGCTGCTGTAGAGCTGTGATTCCACACTCAGATACAGTGATATAAATACTCCGAGTGGTGCAGTGAGAGTAATATGGAAAAAGATGATCTGCTGTGGCAGCACCTAACGGGAGCAGCTGAAAGAAGAAGAAGAAGGTGCGGTGAGAGTAACAACGCTAAAACAGCTATGGTATTTAGAATAGTTTGGCCATTCCATGGACCATTATATTGTTACAGGTTAATTACAATCAGATGTATTAAACTAATAAACAATATGCGGTTAATTTCAGTGTATTTATAAGACACGTCAGGGATGTGGATCTAAAAAAGAAAAGGAAACCACACAGGAACAGTAGCACTGCTTTGACGCTGGGTGCCGCCAGTTTGCAAAACTGAGCAGAGAACTTGCGTACGCCAGGGTTTTAGCTAGCGTGAAAATGTGCGTGGCTTTATGCCAAGTTTAGGTTTTATACTGTACATCACGATTTGAACGTGGAAATGGGAGTGCACAACATTTTTGTGTGTATGCACCGTTTATACATGAGGCCCCTGGACATTGTCACAAATTGATGAATATCCACAAGCTTGGTCTGCAATAGAAATAAAATTTTGCAGTACTTCTTTATACTCTCTGCTCTGTGCCCCAGTTAACGCAAACTACGTACTGTCATTACACTAAAAATCCAATGTAGGAAGCACTTTATGACAGAAACGCTTTTATCTGTTGCACCTCTACATAACAACTACCTTTTTCCACCCTTTTAAACATATACACTATTTAACATCTGGAAAATATCTGGGATTAAAACACTTAGAGACTTGTACATAGATAATGTCTTTGCATCCTACAAACATTTATGCTTGAAATACAACTTCTCAGAAATACAATTCCTCCACTACTTTCAAGTTAGAACCTTTGCTAAACAGAACCAGCTCACATGGAAGAATCCCAAATCACCACACGTAAGTCAATGAGTTACCAATTGTAAAACTAAGGCTTTATATAGGCACCTGACCCGACACAGATGGACACGGAGGCATGTATAAAAACCAAAGACTTTTTATTTCTGTTCACCTGTGGGGCACGTCATACCCGTAATCCCTACAGGCACAATACAGTCCCAAAGCACTAACAAACAAACCAAAACACTCTTCTTTTTCACCACCACTCCTCCTCCCAGGCAACCTTGTCCTCCTTCCACCTGGTCACTGGCTCCTTTTATTGGGTGCCTGGAAGTGCTCCAGGTGCTTGATTGCTGACATCCGACTGCACTTCTGGGTGTGGTGAAACCAGTGCCCAAAAGGGGCCAGCAGCTCCTGCTGCAGCACCCCCTGGCGGCACCTGCGGAACCCAACAGGGCTGCACAGAACTCCAACCCCCATGAAGCCCTGGAGGAGTCCGAGGCACTGCTACAACCGAGGGAGGCTGCCATCTAGGTTTCCCATCCTTGCCACCCTGGTACATATGTTGCAGGAGTGTTCCGGCCAGGCATGGGCCCCGGCCATCTGTCACACAATGTTATATATTACTTGAAATTGGAAAAAATGAAACTCTCACTTAGAGGATCTGTTCAAAACTTTTTAAAAATATGACAGGATCTAATCAATAACATTTTAGAATAAGCTTCCATTTCGGGGAAAGGGATACCCTTCTTTTCTTGCCCCTTTTACAGAGTAGCTTTGGTTTCTGGTTCCTCTCTCTTTCCCTTGGGTGGGGGTTGAATTTTGCTTTGATTTGTTAAATTTGACTTGACTGTATGGAATGGAATGTGTTTCTAATTAAAATCAATAAAAATATAAATTTTAAAAAAAGTTAGCATTTTTGAAGCCTAATTGCCTATTAGTGGAGCTGAGGTTAAGCCTGCTGGGGTGAGGCCTTTCCCAGGCAGGCAAAGGAGACAAGGGAGGAAAAGTTGTGTACTACTCTAATCACTGTACACCAATGACTCTAAAGGTCCTCTGACCCCTCAGGAAAAATCATTAAGTTTACCAATGACACCACCGTTGTTGGACTAATTAGTTACGAAAATAGAATAAAGGAAGCACCTCATCATTTGTTTTAATGTGCTATAAATAACCTGATATTCAATACCACCATAGCAGTGGAAATTATAATCGATTTTCGCAAACAGTTACCACCTCTCCATCTAGAAATTCATGATTCTACAGTCAATATGGTGGAATCCTTCTGATTTTTGGGCACAAATATCAGGGACACTCTCAGCTGGAACATTAACACCACTTTCATCACTAGGAAGGCTTAGCAATGGATCTACTTTTACATCAATTAAAGAAAGCCCATTGTACATTTCTACAAAGCCATAATTGAAAGTGTTATCACATTCTCCTTTGTTGTCTGCTTTGGCTCATCGGCAGTCCAAATATAATTTGCCATGTGTTGTGACATCTGCTGAGAAAATAATTGGCTCTGCACTTCCATCCATCACAAACCTGTATGTCACAAACTATGTGTCATAGAAAATGAGGGTCCCCTGCTCACCCGGGATGCTTTGGTAATGAAAGTGTGGAAGGAGACCATAACCTGGGGCCATGTGCTCCCCTAGTCCAACAGCTAACAGCTTCTTTCCCAGAGCTGAAGCCCTCACAAACCAGTATTTTACTCAGTATTCCTCCCTTTTTGTGTACTCTATGAAGGTGTGTGAGTGTTGTCACAATAAGACACGGGAAACATCAAAGGGTTTGGGGCAGCCACCCATATAATATCCCTGGCTGCAAAATGGGTATTTTTTCCATGAGTTGTGCATGTTACAATGTCCAAAACAGAACTGACTTAGGCTGAGTAAATGGCGGTTTTAAAGGTCGTGACAGGAAATAACGTCACCTGGATCGGAACCAGAAGTGACATCACCGGGACCGGAAGTGATATCATCTGAAGCGCCGGACCCAGAAGTGACGTCTTCGGGAGTGGAAGTGACTTCATTAATGACGCCAGTACCGGAAGTGATGTCATCAAAAGCGCCGGCACCTAGTGGGATTTCCCAAAGATAGTCTGCAGAGGACAGAGAGACTGGTGTGACAGTGTGTGACAGTGTGCATGTATAGTACATGTTATCACACATGGCCATCTAAGGATCACCTGATGAGCTCAACTCAGGTAGGCAATACCTCCTCAGGACGAGAGGGGGCGCTGTCATTAGTAGTATTGAATCATCCCTCCACAGCTCTGAAAGGAAGCCCAATAAGGGCAACTGACCCTGCCCTCCTCGTCCATTCCAGTCAGAGCCGTATAAAATTCAGACATCCTCAGAAAGACGGCATCAGTTTTGGACCTGAGCCTCCAAAACTCTCAAGCCAGCTACCTCAGTTCAGAAAGCCTAAATCATGCCGCTAGTGGCAGTTGTGATTGCTCCGTCAGGCACCTGTTCCTTTTCAAAGTCTTTTTTGTTTATTTGGATTGCCTCACATTAAACAGGTTGGCCTGGTTGGCACCCCAACAATTCATTTGATCTCCTTCAGTCACTCAGCGTCCTTAATGTACGTGTATGTGTGTAAATCAGCATACACACTCTACACACACACACGCTTTCATTTGCACATCTCCTTTATAATGGCACTATTCTGTGACTGTTTAAAATGTAGATTGTTTAAATTCTGTTATTTGTATGTCCTGTTGTGTTCTGTTATAAGAAGCTCCAAAGCTAACAAGTTATATTCATGTTCATTAATTGCTGACAAATAAAAGTTTCTCTGGAATGACTTTTATGAATATGATATTGCTTACTAATTATTTTATAAGTATTTTATTAAGAATTGTCACACGCATGTACATAAGGGCCACTTTAAGGCAGTGGTCTTCAACTCTGGGCCTGGAGGGCTGCAGTGTCTGCAGGTTTTCATTCTAACCTTTTTCTTAATTGGTGACCAGTTTTTGTTGCTAATTAACTCCTTTTTCTTTCATTTTAATTGACTTGTTTTTTCTTTAAGATTTGTTCCCATGAATTCCTTCATTGTTCCTCTGAATTGCTTCATTTCTTTCCTTAAATGGTACCCAAACAGAAACGAAATGTGAAGTGAGTGAGCCAACAAAAGACCAACTAAGTCAGGGCCTGAAACTCCAACCAAGTTCACTCCAACACTTAGAAGAGACTCCTGTAACTTGAAGGCCCACTCATGAGCTCCTCTTCTCTGTCTCCTAAATGGCCAAGGGGAGGTGTCAGTGGCGTAGCTAGGGAGGGGCAAGGGGGGACATCTGTCCCCGGGCGCAGCATCCAGGGGGGTGCCAAATTTCCCTTCCCCATTGCATTTTGGCAAACAGGAGGGGGTGCGAAATCTTCAGCTGTCCCCAGGTGCTGAAAACCCTAGCTATACCTCTGGGAGATGTCAGGGTGGTGACATCAGGGTGGCCCAACCACAGCACACAAGGAACAGACTGAAGGGACAGAATACAAATAACAAACAATAAACACATCTAATAGAAATAACATCTAAACATGACAAATACTAACTCAAAAAAATTTAAACAAACAGATAAACACTAGCTGGGAAAAAAGCTCAGTCTGTGCTATGGGCAGCTTAGGGTTCTTCCCAAGGCTTATGTTTGAACTGCTTCTATTTTGTCTTCTTTGTTTGTGTTTCATTATTGTTCATTTTTTATAATATTGTTCTGTTTGTTTATCCCTTGTCTATTTATGTATTACCTGTTCATTTTACTCTATCTAGTTATTATGTAGTATCTAGCTGTGTTTTGTGGTTCTTATGTTTTTCTTGTATTTTGTGGGTGGATCCCCTAAGAGGCGGAGCCACCTGTCTATTATTATTAAGGGACCGCCCCCAGCCCTATAAAGGCAGGCTGGGAACTGAAGTCCTTGGCTGTTCATTTCGAATGGTGGATTTTGGTGGTTCTTGTAAATATTGTGAATTAATTTGATTTTCATCTTCAGGTCATGACTGTTTTTTTTTTCCTCCTTTTATTCCTTGGATTATCCGGTGGATTTCATATTAGGACTGTTTTTGTCATTTGGGACTCTGTGAGCAACCACTCATTCGACACAAAGTCAAACCAGCAGTACCCAAGGAATCTCCAAAGAGACACAGCACCGAAGGAGTCCAGTCTTCGTCTCAGGTCCCTGGATAGCGCCCATGTCTCACATCCATATAGCAAGACAGGAAGCACCAGGACTCTAAAGATTTGGACCTTCATCCTTATGCCAATATATCGGGAGTGCCACACACCCCTTTCCAGTGACCTCATGACCCCCCATGCTCTCCCAATCCATCTATTGACTTCATAGGAAGAGTCACCAGAGACATGAATGTCACTGCCGAGGTAAGAAAACCTCTCGATGGGGTCGACACTCGCTTGCAGACAGTGAATTAAGATGATAGTACTTCCTACATTCACATCTGTTGAAAAATATTGAACAATAAGAACATGGCACCAAAGCATCAAGAGTACAGGACTAAGAGATGAGGTCTAGCACAGAGGTCAGGCACATAGTGGGGTCTATATTGTATAATTTGGCAAGATCTACCAAGATTAGGCTTGAAATAGATCCTGGGACAACTGACTGTCAGGATTACTCAGATGAGGTGCATAGCCAGGAAAGGACTTTAAGATGGTTGGCTGAATGGCTGGGCCTTTGGCCAATCAGGGCGGGCCTGGACTCACCCTTCCCTACACCACTGACTCAGACAGGGTTCAACAGCCTCTTTGTGCTATTTGGGGTTATTTAACAGAGTCCTTGCAGGCCCTGCTGCAGACATCAGACCTCCACTGGCCCTCATTCAGCCTGAAATGGCCATCACCCACAAGTGACATGCCAGCCAAGCATGCCCTACCTGCACAAGTGTTGATGTTTTTGAGCTTCTTGACAGAGATGACGTCTGAGCACCACCCACGATCCATTTTAAAAACAACAAAATAAAAAAAAAGGAAAAGGACACTGTGATCTTTACAGACGCAACAATTTTCTTGGCAGGCACAATTATTGCTCTCAGAACATCGCCCACCTACAACTCATTAATGACCGCCACCCACCCCCAGCCCCCATGAGTCAAATTTATTAACGTCAGCCTCTGAATTCCCACTGACGCCTGCCAGTAATGCTGGCTTACGACTGCCCTCAGAAAACAACACATAAACAATCCCAGCCACCCAAGAGCAAACGCAGAAAATGTTTTATACCCGGCTCAGTCTCCAATGCTGCCTACCACTGCAGTTCAAAGGGGTGACCATGGGTGCATTAGAGAAGGCCATCTCACTCAGTCTATAAATCCAACTAACTCCACAATCTGCTACATTGTTGGGCACTCATCTGAAGTGTCTAGTCACGGTTCAGAATGTCTGTAGACGCTGCTCAGTGAAAATGAAGCTCGATTCAGTGACTACTGCCCAGTGACCACACAGTGGGCACAAAAAGGCTGAAAAAAGAAAATTGTTAAGGTTGGAAAATCCCCAGAAGGCACCTGAGGAAGGAGGTGTGAACACGACGACCGGCCTGGAGTTAAAAGTGGCCTGGGATGATGTGAAAAAACTAAAGGGTTACTGTAAAAGGCGCTATATAAATGCTTGCTTTGGAGTTACACTAAAATGCTTTGTAAAGTGCATTTTTGTAACACTGTGTCCCACAGGGGGCACTCGCTCCCTGGAAATTAGTTTTTTGTAATTGGGACATGTTAGTTAACCTGAATCTTTAGAGATATAACATACAAGATGATACACCTCCCTAGTGATACGGCGGTAAGAAATCACATAGGAGAAATAACTTATCTTTGTTTAATGTCCGGGAGTGGGGTCCTGAGGAGTGGAGTCTGTTGGTGCTGGAAAGCATTCTCAGGAATAGGTGGTGACGTCTTCCATCCATTTGTTGGCTTCAAAGGTGAGCCGGGCAATGTCATGTCCAGAGCCCCCTTCAGATAAGCATGCAATTTCAAACAAGGCAACCATTCTCTCCAACTATGAGCTGACTTAACAATAAAAAATAGTAAATGCTTATAGTTTCCCACAGTCTGACTGCACATGGTGTCCATTTGTCCTAGTCCATCTTTTTGTCATATTGCTTGCTTGGCAGTGCTTAATCTGGCTAGGTGGCTGCTGTACTACATGTGAATAACAAAACCAGGTTTTTATAAGATAGATTTGCACAGAGCACAGTGACATATTAAACTTATGCTTACAAACATGGTGCTTTGTGTGAGATATGGCCGGTCATTCATCCCGGTCAATACCCCCAGGCCGCTAGATGGAGCCCTCCTTGCAGCATGGAGGTGCCCCGAATGCCAGCAGGGAATTATGGACAACGAAGTTTTTATGCACAGCCCTGCTGGCTACCATGGGGACCTCCAGGAGTCGCTGCAGGGAGGCACAAGGACGTCTTTTTTCCCTACACCCCGGAAGTACGTCCCAGTCACATGGACAGAAGGAATGACGTGCTACCGGGATGAAAAAGAAAAGTTTTTGATCTGACCCGGAAGTGCTAAGAAGTCACATGAACTGAGGGTTCAGAAGCACTTCCAGGTCACGGACTATAAAGGACTCCCAGACAAACGAGCTGAGCTGGGTGGAATTGTGGCAATGCGTCTGGGTGAGTGGAGGATTGATTATTGTGATTGTTATTGTAGTATTGATTGTTTATTGAAGTGTAGTGGAGGTGGAGGTGCTTTGTGCACATTTATTATTATAATAAATAACATTTTGTACTTTTATCTGGTGTCTGACATATTGTCCGAGGGTTCAAGGGAGCGAGAGCGCCCCTTATCTGTCACATTTGAAACTGTTCTCTCTGGGAAAGGCTCTATATCAGATACAGGATACACAGATAAAGTGACTTACAAAAGAGGTCAAAGTAATCAAGTAAACATCAGATTGTGGATGGTTGGGAACAGGTGTCACAGGACAAGGTGTGGCCTGTAGGGGGCACCTCAAAGCCCCGACATAATTGCACAGACACAGTCCTGGGTTCAAAACACGTTTTTCTTTTATTTGTAACAATACCCTTTACAGACAAATCTTTACAGCAGTAGAATGCCTTTTCTTTTCCTCTCTCCTCTCCTTCCTGTCCAGTGCCACTCACGACTCCGACTCCATGTGAAGCTGAGCTCCTCCTTTTTCAGCCCAACCCAGATGTACTTTCAGTGTCAAAAACCTCATCCTTGGGAATCCTTCTGGGTTGGGCAGTAACTTGAACCTTCACCTCCCAATAGATTCTCCTTTGGCGGCCCCCACGGAACCCAACAGGGTAGTTCTAGGTTGACTGCAACTCTCAAGTTGCCGTATGGGTGACCATACCGAGGCTCGACGTAAGGGATGCTGCCACCTGGCATAAGGAGGAACAACCTGCACATGACAGACCGTCTCGCGTTGTCCCATGTGATTATTCGGAAATGGAAGAAATATGTCTGGATCCGTACATGTGCCTTCTTGAGCAGGGGGACTACAAGATTTCAATCCATTATGGCGTAGTGTGTTACCAGTGGTATTCTTGGTGACTGTGGTCCCAACTACCTTCAGATCATTAACAGGCTCCTCTGGTTTAGTTTTGGGCTGATCCCTCATCTTTCTCATGATCATCCTCCTCCCATGGGGCAAGATCTTGCATGGAGCTCCAGATCGAGGGCATCCATCCACCCATCCATTTTCCAACCCGCTGAATCCGAACACAGGGTCACGGGGGTCTGCTGGAGCCAATCCCAGCCAACACAGGGCACAAGGCAGGAACCAATCCTGGGCAGGATGCCAACCCACCGCAGGACACACACTTTGCACACACTAGGGCCAAGTTAGAATCGCCAATCCACTTAACCTGCATGTCTTTGGACTGTGGGAGGAAACCGGAGCGCCGGAGGAAACCCACGCAGACATGGGGAGAACATGCAAACTCCACGCAGGGAGGACCCGGGAAGCGAACCCAGGTCCCCAGATCACCCAACTGCAAGGCAGCAGCGCTACCCACTGCGCCACCATGCCGCCCCAGATCGAGGGCAATTGATGGTTATTTCATATTTCTTCCATTTCTGAATAATCGCACCAACAGTTGTCACCTTCACATCAAGCTCCTTGCTGATGCTCTTGTAGCCCATTCCAGCCTTGTGCAGGTCTACAGTCTTGTCCCTGATGTCCTTTCACAGATCTTTGGTGTTGCCCATGGTGGTGGAGAAGCTGGAATGGAAGAAATTGATTCTGTGGACAGGTGTGCTTTATACACATCACGAGTTCAGATCAGGAGTATCTGTGACTGATTGATTGATTGCAATGTGTGCCCAGCCAATCTGCGGATGGCAAAATTCTGGGTTGTAGGGGATCAAATACTTATTTCACTCAATGACATGCAAATCAATTTATACCTTTTATGTCATGTGTTTTTTTCTGGATTTTTGGATATTCTGTCTCTCTCCAGTAAAAGGAAGCTACCATAAAAATTACAGACTGTTAGTTTCTTTGTAAGTGAGCAAATGTACAAATTCAGCAGGGGATCAAATAATTATTTCCCTCACTGTTTGTGGCCTGTCAGCCAGGAATGAGACTATTACTTATCCCGGTCAGGATGCTCCAACCTTTCTTGCATGTTAGCATCCCAGCTGTATACGAGACTCCCATCCATTGTTGCTGTGATGCCTGACCTGGTGCTCCTTTCTTCTGAAGTTGGCCTGGTAAGAGAAAGGGGTCCATCCTGGCTGCGCCACCAGTCTGATCATTACAAAGGGTACAAAATTGATTATCACTAGTGAGGAGCTCTGAACAAAATACAAGCTACATGAGGTCACAATTCCTACGTTACAAAATGTATCACTTTGACGAAAATTCACCAGACAAGGGTGTCTTCAAATGCTTCTTAAACACAAGAAAATTAACTGTAAATCAAATTGTAAAGCAGAATTTGGCTCACAACTCCAGGAAGCTGCACCCTGATCATGGCCTGGTCACCATCAGTGTGGGGTGTACATGTTCTCCAGGTACTTCATCCGCATTCCCAAGATATGCAGGTTGGGTTGACTGGCCCAGTGTGACTATGTGTGCCATGGAACAGAATGATTCCCAGTCTAGAGTTATGATAACAGACTTCATGAAATTTAGCAGTGCTCACTCACCTCATCATTGACGGCGCTGTTCTTGAGAGGATCAAAAACACCAAGTTCCTGGTAGTCCACATCATGGATGACCTTTCTTTTCCTCAACTCTGCATCCATAGCCAATAGAGCTCGGCAATGTCTGTCCTTGTTGAGAAGACTGAAAAGAGTGAGCCTCCCTCCACCAGTCCTTACCACATTCTATGGTTGTACCACTGAAAGTCTGCTCTCTAGCTGCGTCACTGTCTGGTACTGAAACTGTAATGTTTAACACTGCAGCAAACTACAACAGATGGTGAGAAGAGCTGAGGAGGTTAGTGGGGCGCCTCTACCTCCCCTGTAAGTCATTTACCAAACCCGCTGGTATAACTGAGCCAGTAACATTGTGAAAGATTATTCCCACCCGTTATATGGCCTCTTCTCTCTTCTATCATCTGGCAAGCAGCATCGAAGTCTATTCTGCAAGACTGAGTAATAGCGTCACACTGCAGGCCATCAGAATTCTGAATGCACAAAAATGTCTAGATCCTGTGGGACCAGTGACAATCCAGTGTACAACCTCACTTTATACTTTATACCCTCATCATATTACACTTTGGACATTTTCAACAGCACCTGCACTTTATCTCTTGTTTATTGATACAACAGACACACATACAGTATGTCATGTTATATGCTGTGATAACCTTATACTGCAACTTGCCTCTGTATAATATCTTACTTACAGTGAAATATTACTTTATTCTGGAAGGTATCCCTTTCACACTATACTTCTATATGGTTGTATAGTCTCTTTATGGTTTGTTTGTTGCTATATGTTGCTATCAGAGCTCATCTCACTATCTACATGTACACAGTTACAATAAAGTAACATTGAATTTGACCTTCCCGACCTTGCATTTCATGCTACTGAGATCCTAAATTTGGATTAAGCAGTGTAAGACGCTAGGGGTCTCTATTGCCCCTTAAACCCAACAGACAGATGCTCAGGACACAGGATAAAAGCACTCAGAAGTATTTTAATGCTTCTTCTTCCTTTTTGTTAGAGTGCCCAAAGCACCTCCACCACAATAAACAGGCAATAAATCAATAATACTACCATCAATCACAATTATAAAGACTATTCTTTCCTCCACTCCTCCCAGCAAGCTCTGCCCTACACCTCCTGACTCCGGCTTGCTTGCTGGATCTCCAGCAGTCTTTTATATAGTCCTTGACCCGGAAGTGCTTCTCTTCTTCCGTTCACGTGACTTGCTAGCACTTTCGGGTCAGATGGAGGACTCAATCCTTTAATCAGCCCGGAAGTACTTTGGGGCGTCCGTCCTCAAGACTTCCTAGTACTTCCGGGCTGTAAAGGAAGCATAGCTCCTCTGGGTCTTTTATAGCTCCCCCTGGCAGCACCCAACAGGGCGGAGAAACCAGACTCAAGTCCCAGGATGCCCTGCAGGAATCCAGGGCACCACTACACTCCAGGCGAGGTGCCATCTAGCATTTTGTGGGAGGCATTGTCCTGGAAAAGCTGCATTCCCCCATCCTTCCATCTCATTGGCGTCCCGGCAGGATTGAGCTGCTGGCCATCTGCCACAGCAGCTATGACAATGGATGGATGGATGGATGGATGGATGGATGGATGGATGGATGGATGGATGGATGGATGGATGGTGACTTTAAAACACTGTTGAAAAATGAAGCTGGCTTGTGTTGTTTGTTATTCATTGATCCAAGGTCCAGGTCCAAGACTTGTAGGTGCTTTCAATGGTGGAGTGGACAGGGGTTACCATGGGCACCCTGACTGACCTGTAGCTGTGCAGTTCTGTATGCAGAAGGGTTCAATGCACTGTGTATCTCGTGTACCTGTCATTAAAATTATCTGCGATTTGTGCCCCAGTAGCCCTTCTACTTTGGAGAGAATGTCGACCATATTGAGAGGTTTTCTTACCTCGGCAGTGACATTCATGTCTCTGGTGACTCTTCCTATGAAGTCAGTAGACGGGTTGGGAGAGCATGGGGGGGTCATGAGGTCACTGGAAAGGGGTGTGTGGTGCTCCCGATATCTCTGCATAAGGACGAAGGTCCAAGTCTTTAGAGTCCTGGTGCTTCCTGTCTTGTTACATGGTTGCGAGACATGGACGCTATCCAGTGACCTGAGATGAAGACTGGACTCCTTCAGTTCTGTGTCTCTTTACTGAATCCTTGAGTACCGCTGGTTTGACTTTGTGTTGACTGAGCAGTTGCTAACGAACTCCTGAATGAGGCACATTACCTGCATTGTGAGGGAGAGTCAGTTACAGCACTACGGCCATGTGGCGCGATTCCCTGAGGGTGATCCGGCTCATTGTTGAGGACCCGAGTGGCTGGACCATTCCAAGGGACAACATTCATGTAACACCTGGCTGTGGCGGATAGAGGGTCATTTCCAAAGGGTGGGACTGGACCGCATGTCTGCCAGGGCATTGCCAACCAGGATCCCGAGCTGTTTCGTCATGTGGTGGGTGCAGCAACACATTGTAGCAGTGCATGCTCCCCAACCTGACCTGCCCTGCCCTTCTACTAGCTTGTACTGGACAGGGCAGCCTTTGCTGTCCTCTCATTTCGATGAGTCATAACCATCTAAAATCCTGTCAGCAGTTTATGGTTTTTCTGTCCTTGGACCACTGTTGGAAGGTACTTCACCACAGCTAACCATAAGCTCCCCATAAGCCATCCTAGTTTGTAATTGCTTTAGTCCATATCAGAGTCACTCAGGTCTTTACTCTTTACGAGTATCTAATGTCAAACATCCATGACCTTGACATGCATCATTGTTATGGGATAGACAACGTCATATGCTTCGTATGGAAGTGGTCAGAATATTTTGACAGGCCTGATCGTGTTATATTACTTTTCAGAGCTACCCTTTTGTGCAAAGATGGATAACATAATAACAGTATTAGTAATAGGCTTGGCTAATATAATTCACTCTTATAGCTGGCATGAATATGTGTATTTGTCATTGGGTGGTTGTTGAGTGGTGACCCAGCTCCAGCATGAGGCTCTAATATTATTCAGATGTTGGCACTCAGCTTTGTCTCTTTGTTTCCATGAGTTTGTAAGGACAGGCTCATCCTGAGCACAGTGTTTGTCATTTGGAGGCCAAATCACTACAGAAGGGCATGGGGCTGTGAAATGTGTGCATGGATGAATTGTCAAGTACAAAATAACAAAAATATTAAACGTGAGCCTGCTGATTAGGCTTCATATATCACATTTACAATCTGCGTGTAATCACTTTTTTAAATCTGTAAGAGCTATTTGCAAGTTATTTAATTCATATTGAATGTTTGCCTATATATTAGTGCATAGTCTATGGAAGGTTCTATTATAACCCCCATAAGGTGAATTGAATTTGTATATTCTAATTATTTCTTGTCTCACTGAACATAGATTAGCCTCAGTTAGTGACCTGCCTGGCCGTGGGTAAGGCCTGGAGGGCACACAGTTTTAAACTGTGCCTTAACGTGTCCAAAAGTATGAAAGTTAACATGCTCTATTGAATGTGGAGTGCCGTACATTTAGAGCATACTGAAGGTGAAGTAAAGCATTTTTAAGTTTAGAAACAACTGAAGTCTGACAAGAAAAGCTAAGTTTAGGGAAGAGACATTTTTTTCCAATTTTTTTTGGCTTTTATTCTACATGTGAAACAAACCTTTTTTTCTTTATTCTTATGTGGACTGTTGACTTTAAATTTTCACTAAATCTTTTAAAATGAACTTTTGGACTGAGAGATTTCTTTCGGCACACGCTTGATCCTGCCTTACTCTCCAGCAGTTACAAAATCTACTATAAAGCTGAAACATGGTTGCCAGATAGAGTCCCTGTGGGTGGGAGCCTTCCTTCATTTCCATATGCTATCAGTGCCCACTTTCTTTAAATATGCCATTCTGTGTGTTGTGATTTCTAGGCTTCAGTCTGCAAGAAGATATAAAAAATGTCAGATGAAGCCGAAAATATCTTAAAAATGGAGCCTTGGCCTTTCATAGCAATATGTCACATTAACTGAGTCTTCCATCAATTTTCAGTTGTAGCCTTCATTTACATAACGGAGTCAGTCAGCGGCGTGAAGCTGGTCATGTAAAGTGACCTGCCCAGTGACTCACGCCAGTTAGTCTGCAACTCACTGCAATAAAATCAAACAGGTTTGAAGTTGTCTTTAATTGTAGGGGTGGGCTGTGTGTGCAGGAGAGCTAACAACCAATGAATGCTCACCTGGAACTACAATGCATAGAAGGTATAAGAAAGAGGAGAGAAGCAGTGTTTCTGATGTCTTATACTTCCATGATGGAATGATTTAAAAAAAAAGGGCAGAGACTGAGGCTGAACTTGACATACCTGTTAATCTGTTAACCCTTTGTACAACACCGGCTTTGTCAGGAAGCATGCTATTGGCTGTCAGAAAAAAGGGGTGTGCACGATCGTGCTGGACAGTTGACACACTAAATCTGACATAGGCAGATCTTTTAAACTGACATGGTTTGGCAATGAGAACAGCAACTGCAGTCAGCAAATCTGACAGGCTCCATATCTTCAAGTAGCATAATGTGATATCGGCCTTACCCACAGGCTTCAAACTCAGAAATGGCACTTGAGCCCTAGCCTCCCAAATATATCACCAGAATTGTCTGAAGCCCAGTACTCAAAAAGAGTCAAACAATGAGATACAAATAGGAGAAGCTCAGACCCTCACAATCCTTAATAATCTGTGTGGAATCTTCCAAAAGAAGGAGAGGAAACCGTAAAAACCTCTTGTTCAGAGAACTTTGTTCTTCTTTTTTTGGCTGCTCGCATTAGGGGTCGCCACAGTGGATTGTCTTTTTCCTTATCTTCCTGTCCTCTACATCTTTCTCTGTCACACCCATCACCTGCATGTCTTCTTTCACCACATCCATAAACCTCCTCTTATGCCTTCTTTTGTTCCTCTTACCTGGCAGCTCTATCCTTAGCATCCTTCTCCCAATATACTTAGCATCTCTCCTCTGCACATGTCCAAACCAACGCAATCTCGCCTCACTGACTTTGTCTCCCAACTGTCCAACTTGAGCTGACCCTCTTATGTCCTCATTTCTAATCCTATCCATCCTCGTCACACCCAGTGTAAATCTTAACATCTTTAACTCTGCCTCCTCCAGCTCTGTCTCCTGCTTTCTGGTCAGTGCCATCGTCTCCAACATAGCTGGTATCACTACCGTCCTGTAGACCTTTCGTTTTACTCTTACTGATACCCATCTGTCACAAATTACTCCTGACACTCTTCTTTTTCACCTCTCTTCCACAATCCCCATTACTCTGTAGTGTTGATCCCAAGTATTTAAACTCATCCATCTTCGCCAACTCTACTCCCTTCATCCTCACCATTCCACTGACCTCCCTCTCATTTACACACATGTATTCTGTCTTGTTCCTACTGACCTTCATTCCTCTCCTCTCTAGAGCATATCTGCACCTCTCCAGGGTCTCCTCAGTCTGCTCCCTACTATCACTACAGATCACAATGTCATTAGCAAACATCATAGTCCATGGGGACTCCTGTCTAATCTCGTTTGTCAACCTGTCCATCACCATTGCAAATAAGAAAGGGCTCAGAGCTGATCCCTGATGTAATCCTAATCTCAACAGAGGACTTTAAAGATTTTAATTAAGAAAAAAAACTGTGGAATCAGAAAGGATTCAGACCCCTTCACTTTTTGCACATTGTATTGTGTTGTAGATTTGCCTTTAAATGCATACACTTGTCAAGTTTGACCATCAGTCTGGAATCAATAAGCTATCATGACAAGGTGAGAACATGTGAAATGTGTTGAAAATCAAAAAGTGAAATCTCTCATATCTGTAAATATTCAGACCCTTTGCTACAGTACCCTAGATTGTGCTCATGTGAATCCTGCTAGCTTTAAAACTCCTTGAGGTGTTTTGTAAAACTTTATTGAAGTCCATCTGTGCCAAACAGAATTGACAGGACAACGTTTAGAAGGGCAGACATTTACATTTAACATTTATTTGCTTAGCATGCAGCCACTTTTATCCCAAGCAACTTACAAAAGAGGTCAACTTAATCGAGTAACTTCAGTATTACTGGACAAAGGGAACAAAACTGGTCACCACAAGTGAAGAGCTCAGAACAAAATACAAGTGAGTTACAACTGCTAGATTACAAAACCGAGCAGCTAATATCAGTCAGATAGAAATTCAGCAAATCAGAGAGTCTTCAGACTGTATATAGAAGGTCCCACAATTCACAATGCATGTCAGCACCAAAACCAAACCATTAAGTCCAAGGTACTCTCTGTAGACTTCACAATCAAAGTGTGGTTGTGGCAGAGATCAGGACAAGGAGATAAGACCATTTCTAAAGCTTTGAGTGTCACACAAGCACAGTGGCCTCAATAATTGTGAAATGGAAGAAGTTTGGAACAACTAGGACTCTTCCTGGAGTTGGCCTTCCAGCCAAAGTGAGTGACTGAGTCGGGGTGGGGTGGTTAACAAGAACCCAATGGTCACTCTAACAGAGCTTTAGAAGAACTCTACTGAGATGGGAGAACCTGTCAGAAGGTCAACCATCTCAGTAGCATTCCATCAATCAGGTGTTTATGGGAGGGCGGCTAGACGGAAGCCATTCTTGAGTAAAATGATGGCATGTAAAGGAGGAAAGACTCTGTGGGCAGAACTCCCAGCCTAGACTGGGCACTGCCCATCACCAGCCCAATGCCATGCCTATGGTGAAGCAAGGCGATGGCAACATCATGCTATTGGGGTGCAGCAGGAAAAGGAAGATTGGTAAGAACTGAGGGAAGGATGAATGAAGCCAAATACAAAGGGGTCCTTGAAGAAAACCTACTCCAGAGGGCACCTAACCTCTGACTGGGCGACAATTCACCTTTCAGCCTGACGATGACCTGAAACATGCAAACAAGACATCAATGGAGTGACTCCTGGACAAGTCTCTTACAGACATTTAGTGGACCTTACAAAGCCAAGACTTATACCCCATGGAACATCTGTGCCTGAAGATAGCAGTTTACTGATTCTTCCCATCAAATCACATGTTTGTTAAGGGGATCTGTCAATGAACAATGGGATCAACTCCCCACATTCAGGTGTGCAAAGCTTGTAGAGACTTACTAAGAAGACTTGAATGCTGTAACTGCTGCCAAAGGAGTTCCTACAAAGAATTCAATTAAGGCTCTGGATACTTACATAAATAAGAGATTCAGCTTTCGATTATTAATAAACTTGCAAACCTTTCTGAAAACAGATTTTCACTTTGTCATTATGGGTTATTGAGTGTATATTGAATGTACAAATGGCAGGTTTATCCATTTAAAATTAAATCTACAACACAATTGTACTGACTGCAAAAAAAATTTTAGAGTGAGGATCAGGAAAAAGAATGATGTCAAGGGCAAAGCAAAGGTCAAAACTAAAGAGACATTAGAGCCAAATTGCAAAGCAGAAATCAAAATCAAAAAGTGTTGCTTATTTCTAGAACCGATAACCAAAAATCAAAAGAATTGCAAGTTGCTAGATTTTATTTAATCTGAGACACAGACATTGTAACCCTTCACTAACTAACCCCTGATGTCATGACCCTAGAGGACCTACTTCATGATGACTGAACCCACAAAGTGGTGGCACTCCAGTCAAAACAAAATGGCTTCTGAAAAGATATTAAATAAAAGTCCATTTATAAATGAAAGCTCTAATCAAGAAAGTAACCTCGGAATCACATTGCTTGAGTATATAAAGTCCAGAAATGAAACCTTTTTTAACTCCAGAAAAGCCTGGAAATTATAATGTGTGCAGAAAGTAAAGGTAAATACTATCTGAAAAAATATCATAAAATGAAAATCAAAAGGGTAAGGCAATCCAGAAGAAGTACACCAAGAATTTGATCCAAAAGATTAAAAAAAATAAAAAATAAAATCAGAACACTCACAAAACAAAATCACCAAACAATTCTCAGTGCCACTGTGAAGCATTCCGCTCTCTGCCAAGAATATAAAGGCAGGGGGTGGGGCTTCAGGTGACATGTAAATAGTGGACTCCGCCTCCAGATGGTCCATCCACAAAACAGAATTTATATAACATAAAAGACTAAATATACATCATACATGATTATAAATAATTAGACTGAACAATATTCAAAACACAAAGATGAGAAACATAATAACATAAATAAAGTATTTAGCATAACATAAAATCAAAATGTAAATGAGCTACAGAGAAATACTGGCTAAACCATAACACTCAGAAGTCTCACTTACACACACAAACTCATTTGTGTCACTCACCAGAAAAACGTTTTGCAGGCATGCTAGGGTCTTATAAATTACC
The DNA here is from genome assembly GCF_900747795.2 of Erpetoichthys calabaricus. Lineage (NCBI taxonomy): Eukaryota > Metazoa > Chordata > Cladistia > Polypteriformes > Polypteridae > Erpetoichthys > Erpetoichthys calabaricus. The sequence continues at coordinate 278,044,074 of NC_041396.2, read as the reverse complement.
ATCAATCACCATAGCAGCCAGCAGACAGGCTTCACAGGGTGGGTGATGAGAGGGCTGACAAGAAATGCTTTACAGGTTAGGTGGGCACAAGCCCTGGGAAGGTACTAGAAAGGGGGTGGAGACTTTCAGAGAAAAAGTAGAAAATGAAGCTCCACACAGCCATTGGTGCTTGTTTTAACATCAGTGATGCAGAAGAGTGACGGAGGTCAACACAAAGTGGAGGGAGTAGCACTGCTTTACTCACATGAAATGCTTCTGTCCAAAGATTGACAAAGCCATGTTTACAAACCAGTAACTGAACTCCATAAACTAAAACTACATATGAAGAATGAGGAGATCCTGTTATGGTTCAACTAGGATTCCTCCCCTGGCTTGTGTTCAGATTCTTTTTTCATGTGTTTTTGTTTATGTTAATATGACTATTTATGTTAATTATTTGCATTATTCATTATTTCTGTTTTATTTTAGTTCATTGCCTCCATGCTTGTGTTACTGTGTTCCTTGTGTTTTGTGGGTGGGTCCACAAGAGGCGGGGCCACCTGTCAATCACCGCCAAGGGACTGCCCTCAGCCCTACTGTAATGGGGATTCAAAATACATGCAAAACATACAAAAGATTTATGAACTGATGGAAGGACTGCACAGAGTGCATTTGTTTTAATGTTTTTCTGCTGTTGTATTTTTGTGATATCTGGCACTGTTATATTTGTATTATGTCTTTTAAGCGTTAATTTAAATTTGTATGAGATGGTGTTTCAGGAGGCATCTTTTACTTTACAGATCAGAACAGCTGGGCTTTGATGATTACCTAACCAGCCCCGAGTCTTTAGCAGGTACTGGTAAGTGATGGCTCAGGGTGTGAAATTTTTAGAAATCTGTACATCTGTACATCTTTGCATCCTATGAACAATTACATTCTAAATTTAACTTTTCAGCAACACATTTCTTTCGCTATCTTCAAATTTGAAACTTTGTTAAACAGAACCTGCCCGATTTTCCTCACCTCCCACTTCCCTCTATGCCGGAAAAAAAATTGCTCGGTTTCGAGGACTCAGACAGCATATCTGCAATATATAAAACCATTTTACAGTCCCTCCCTTTCAAAGATCTCAGAGTACAGTGGGAAAAGGATCTCTCACTCAATATCTCAGAAAAGGAGTGGAAGGTAGCAATGCAGAGAATTCACTCGAGCTCCATATGCGCAAAGCATACAATTATTCTGCTCAAAATTATATATCGAGCACATCTGTCTCATTTCAAATTGTCCAAAATGTTTCCAGGGCAAGATCCAACCTGCGAACGCTGCAATCAAGTTCCAACCTCATTGGGCCACATGTTCTGGACCTGCACCAAATTAACATCATTCTGGACCAAAATCTTTAAATGCCATTCAGACAGCCTTGGTGTCACAATCCCTCCTAATGCACTAACAGCTGTGTTTGGTGGACTTCCAGATGGGCTTAAAGTGGAGAAGGACAAACAAACTGTGATCACCCTCACTACACTATTGGCACGGAGACTTATCTTACTAAACTAGAAGAATCCTAACTCTCCCCTTTTAAGTCAGTGGGTAACTGATGTTTTATATTATTTGAAATTGGAAAAAATAAAATTCTCACTTAGAGGATTTGTGCAGAAATTTTTCAAAACCTGGCAGGATCTAATCAATAATATTTTAGATTAAGTTCTTAAAGCACTGAGGAAGCAGATTCTCTCCCCATTTTCTTATTCTTCTCCATTTATCTATATTCACTTATTAATGTATCTATTTATTTATCTTTACTAGTTTAAATTTTATTCTGCTGCCCATGCTCTCTTTCTCAGGGGCGGGGGTTGATTTGTTTTCAGTCCTATTCTTGTAAAATTGATTTATTTGTATGGAATGTTGTGTGATATCAATAAAATCAATAAAATTAAAAAATAAAAGAAAAAAAAAGAAATTTGTAGTGAGGGGCAAGGGGTGGGGGTTGCGTGGCGTTGTGGAGCTGCCATTGCAGCTCCTGACCTGGACATGGGACAGGAGTTTAGACACGTGAGCATATCCCTTAGACATGAGGGCAGCTTTGAAAAGGCAGTTTGTGCACCCATTGGCCTGAAATGTGGCTCTTTGTGATTGGACAATCTGTACCACAACAGTGTAGTCGTGTCGAAACAGGATTGGATGAATCAAGAGGATTTGCCAGCACCCATTGGTCCAGGATTTGTGACAGGAATTGTATGAGCTGGTCATGCCGACTCTCTAGCTTTCTCTTGCCATGAAGAGAATACCACCTCTCTCTCTTTTGCCATTCTTCCATGAAAAGAAAATAACTCTGTCACAGCAGCCGTATTGAGACCGGCTGGCTGCCTGGGCCTGAGCAGATGATGAGCTAACCAGGAAGAATTAAATGTAACTACAAGCTATTGAGCCAGTGGGCTTCTGGGAGCAAAGTTAGACTTAGACCGCCTCGTGAGCAGGTTTAACAGACTTAGTATGGTAGGTAATGTTACAAAATGAATTCCATCCATCCGTCCATCCATTTTCCAACCCGCTGAATCCGAACACAGGGTCACGGGGGTCTGCTGGAGCCAATCCCAGCCAACACAGGGCACAAGGCAGGAACCAATCCTGGGCAGGGTGCCAACCCACCGCAGAAAATGAATTCCACACATAACAAACAAACTGTTAAGGACATGTAAAAGTACAAATATGCCATTCAAAATTATGGAAACCATATGTTTCAGATTTACATTTGGACTGAAGTATAGTGCGATACTGAATCAGATGTATGTAAATCAATGCCACAGATAAAGAAATAGAAATAGAATTAACAGACTGTAGCGGTGCTACATGATTAATGTTGTCGTAAATGTATTTTGTGCTGAGTCCCGTCTTTCGTAGCGTTGTCCTGTTTACATGGTGTGTGTATGTAAATATGCTCCCCTGGAAACAATGGTGGGAAGGATAACACTGTGGAACCGTGGCCCCTCACGATAATTGGTCCTGTTAATTGCATCACCTGCATCCGATCATTCGCTATTTAAACAGAAGGAGAGAAAGAAAAACAAAAAACATCCCGTTCTACTAGACCGCCATTCCGCTACAGAGACAGAAGAAAGCACCGCTTCAGATCATTCACACATTTGTCCACCTGCCACTTACAACAACATCTTTGCACCGCATAACCCTGGGGTTCTGGATTACGCCACGTTCCGAGGATAAGCACGGTGAGACTGTTGTTTGGGGAGAGGAGCAAGCCATCATTTTCAACCGTGTAATTTCCATAGGACAATTTTTCCAGCTGAACCAGGTTCACAAATATTATCAATTTTCCATTAAATCTTCTGGACTTCTATGTGCGTTTCATACTTTCTGTGTGGGGTCAACGGAGGGTTTGTATTGTATATTAACTTTGTGCTGCACTTTTTCTTTTTTATTATTACTTTCCGCCAGACACTTTTGGGGTTGACTGTTATGTCGGGGTTATTTGGGGTATAATATATATATTGTTTGGAGTTCATTTCTTTCTTTATCAATATATACTCACTTTATTATTTTGTATACTGTTTGTTTTGCAGCTTATTTTGGATCGTTGATTGGGGGAAGTTAATTTGGAAGAAGTATGGCTTGTCGGGTCTAACATCCTGAACTTGCCAGGCCACAGGTCTTGGTGGTGTAGGTGCCGGTTTTGGAGAGTGAGTCAGCTGCACCTCCACCGGCCCCGACTCTTCTTGGATGGCCACTACTTTCATCTGCTTCCATACCTTTTTTAGGTGTGCAGTGCTGCCAGTTCAGAAACTGAACATTGAAAGATGCTGCCAGTTTCTTCCACGTCTTCTTCCTTTCAGGGTGCCATGGAGGTATCTTTGCAGGTGTCCAGATCTGATATGAGATAACAACAACAACAACATTTATTTCTAGAGCATGTTTTCATACAAGTGATGTAGCTCAAAGAGCTTTACAAGATGAAGAAAGAAAAAAGAAAAATATAAAAATAAGATGAGACAATACTAATTAACAAAAAATAAAGTAAGGTCTGGTGGCCAGGAGGACAGAAAAAAAACAAACAAACAAAAAAAAAACTCCAGAGGGCTGGAGAAAAAAAAACAACAAAATCTGCAGGGGTTCTGAGGCCACGAGACCATCCAGCCCCCCACTGGGCAAATGAGGTCTCTCACAATGTGCATTATATAGAGCTTTTGCACTAATAATAATATGCTGGGCCCTTCAGCAAGGCCCTTAACCTGTAATTGCTCCAGGGGCGCTGTACCATGGCTGACCCTGCACTCTGACCCCAAGGGGTATGCGAAAACTACCAAATTCCTAATACAAGAAATTGTATAAGGTGAAATAAAGAACAAAAACAAAAAAAAAACTACTGTGAAGTTTGCACTGCGATAAGATATTCTTCACGAATAGTATGCAGCTTCTGACTGGGTATTTCATAGGCTTTGGTGACTTTCAGGTTAATTCAGTTTTTAGATAGATAGATAGATAGATAGATAGATAGATAGATAGATAGATAGATAGATAGATAGATAGATAGATAGATAGATAGATAGATAGATAGATAGATAGATAGATAGATAGATAGATACTTTATTAATCCCAAGGGGAAATTCACATACTCCAGCAGCAGCATACTGATAAAGAAACAATGCTAAATTAAAGAGTGATAACAATGCAGGTATAACAGACAATAACTTTGTATAATGTTAATGTTTACCTCCCCGGGTGGAATTGAAGAGTCGCATAGTGTGGGGGAGGAACGATCTTTTAGGAAGGACTACTCACATAATGAATGAAAAGTAACAACTTTTCTGTATTTAGACATACAGTACATAAACAAAAGATCTCTGTGTGTGTGTATGGACCAGTCCGCGCTGCTCACGCTCAACCACAGCCACTAGATGGCGCCTGCATGCATGCACCTCACTTTTCACTACAACAGACGTGTGTTCAGCAACAACAATGTCATGCTAATGACACAGAATAAGAGACACAACAACGAAGCAAATGTCGCGGCTCAACAACGTGTAAGTGAAACACCTCAGCAAGGCTTGAAGTTTTCACTAAAACCATTGTCTGTCTGGAGGTATTTTCTCAAGACAAAGATTAATAGGACTCATATGCCAGCAATACGGCTCAGATTTGGTTATCACAGGTGTCTTCTTACAAAAGCCAGTGGGGAAACAAGCACACGTGGGTCCATGTCCTCTGCACTGGGTACTTCTTAAAGAGTTAGCTGACAGCTCTTGAAGTTCATAAGTACAGTAAAACTGCTAAGGAGTCTTCAGGTTGTTGTTTGTAATTGGTAAATGAGTTGCAAAGAGACAATTAATGCTGTAGCTACATTCTATTAACGTCAGATTGTCTCAACATCTTATCGAATTGTGGTCAGCAGCCATGCTACCCACCAATCAGTACAGGTCATCCATTTGAAGCGAAGCACGTTTGGGACTGGCCAGTACTTGGGTGGGAAAACAACAAGGAAAGCTTAAATTGCCCTGGATAAAGTGTATTTTGGTATTTTTATGTTTCATTATTTTTTTGTTTTCTTTTATGTTACACTAGGGGGCTTTGCCCCCTGCTCGCTTCACTTGCCAACCCCTCGGCCTGCGCTACGTGCCAGCCACTTTGCATCTCTGCCACTCATGTATGTGGATTTCACTTTCACCAAACAACACATTTTTTAATTCTCGCGGATAGGCCTCTTCATGAGGAAAAAACACTACTTTTCCCTGATGGCAACATGAATTAGATGATCTACAAGGCTCCGACTTAAATTTTAAAGCCGAACAATAACTAAATACTTCTATCATATCACCTATGTCCATATATTTAATTTCTTTTCACTGTTCTGTTATTTCACAGAGTAATAATTTCCGTTTGTTTGTCCTAATGTAATGTTTACTATCAGTTTTTGAGACTTTCGAATTTTAGCACTTTTCATAATCTCTAACCTGCTCTGCATGTGTATCGCACCAACGTTTTTGAGCCTCTTCACGACGTTCTACTTTGTCTTCTACTCTTTGTCTTTTATTTCTGACTCTGCTTGGAGCTGAGAGCGCAAGAACTGTGTCTGACAATAGCATTCACACAAATGAGAAGTGAGTGGACCATGGGGATGGTTGTAAATGTTTGTCAGAATCTCTTGGCAAAAGTCTCATCTCGTGGGACCTGAAATTATCTCTCGCAGGAGTTGAAATTATCTCAGAGAAAGTCTCGTCCCAGGATTTCCTTTTATAATAGAGAGATGATGTTTTTCTTTGATTATGTCTTAGGGTTGTAATGTGGGGTTTCGATGTATAAAAGAAACTTTTTCTATGTCCTTTGTGTTTTGTAGATGGTACCCCAGGAGGTGTGGCCACCCTGACATCACTATACCTGAGCCCACTCTTTAGATATTTAGGAAAGTCAGTTGTACGTTGATGTTGTGAAGGACTAATCGTGAGTATTGTGTTCATTGCTGGATTTGATTATCAGTATTTTTTCGGCTCTGTTTTCTGCATTTTTTGTTGGATTTGTGTATTATTTCTTTGTTTGCTTCTGAATTTCCTGCTTTGTAACTCCATTCTCCTTACTTTTGCTCCTTGAGTGTTTTTGTTTCACTTTTTAATTATTTTAATTGAATAAGCATTTTTGATTATTTTGGTTTTGTCTTTCCAAGTCTAAAGTTTTTGTTACAGTTTCTTGTTTCTTTGGGAGACATCACAGATATTATAGATATAGCTGCCTGTTTTCATTTAAGCAATTTCTAAATGGGTGGTATGTTCATGCAAAAACCAGGATTCGTGTCCCAGGTCCTCTTTGCATGGAGTTTGCATGTTCTCCATGTGTCTGTGTGGGTTTTCTTAGGGTGCTTCACTTTCTTCCCACCGTCCAAAGACATGCAGTTTTGGTGAAATGGAATGCTAATTTGGCCGCAGTGTGTGTTTGGTGTGTGGGTGTGAGTGTGTGTTCACCATGCGATGGACTGGCGCCCTGTCTGGGGTTTGTTCCTGCCTATGCTAGTTAGGTTAGGTTCCCAAGCCCATGGCCCTAAGTCTTGGGTTAGAAAGCTACATGACATGGCATTTATAAAGTTCCCTTCTTGGACTGGTCTCTCTAGCCAGAGGTTTACAGTTTCCTTTCCCTAAAAAATTCTGTTATTTTTTTAAGCTTTGAAGCCAAACCACCCACTCTGCAGGCAATGTGACATCATGGTTAAGGCTTTGAGGTTGTTGGTTCAAATCCTGCTACTGACACTGTGTGACTGTGAACAAGTCGCTTCACCTACCTGGGCTCCAAGTGTATCTCAAATGTTGTATGTCACCTTGGATCAAGGTTTCAACAAAAATAATAACAAATCCTCTTACTAGGCCTGTGTAGGCCGAAGCCAAGCACTGATGTTTGGGGTCAGATTGCCTGGGATGAGGCCAATTTCTGGGCAGGTTAGCCTAGATTATGGGTCTTTATTGAGGCCTCACACCCTTTTGCACTGAAATCATGTCTGTTAATATAACACAAAGTGATAAAGTAATTAATAAACACAATATTAATAAAAATACAATTAAATATAACAGAATTAATGACAAAATAAACAAAGTAATATTCAAAAGACAACAAAAATATTAAACAAACTTACTTGAGATAGGGATGAGACCTTGGGTGGAACATAACACGAATGTCTCAAACATTGGCTAAAACTTGCCTTCCAAAAAAACGCTCATACCTGCCTTTTCCCTCATTTGTGCACACATTGCACTACTTTGGGGTGTAAATCTGTAAAAACCTGAGAACCTTAAAGAAGGAGATGCTGGGGCAGCTTAGCTCTTAGCTAAACAAACAAGTGCCATGGAATGAATAGTCTCGTCTGGTCTGTCGAATTTCTTATGGTCTGATGAAAGTGCACCAGTGAATTGACCTTCTGCTTGTTTAAGCACCGTGAATGTGCACAACATACAACAGTTAGAACAAGATCCTAACATAAGGTACAAGCAGAGCTTGGTTTCAAACCTACTCATAGAGTATTGGGTGGTCTTCACTTAAAATGACTCTTTTTGTGGTCTTTTTTTTTCCCACATCATAAACACCGGAGGTGTTTTTGACAAACTGCCTGCCACACGTTCACCTGCTGGAGGGACCCGTCAATGGCCTGCTTATCATTTTCACAGGAACTCTAATCAAAGGACCTCAGCCTTGGCATTGAACAAATGAATTAAACAATGATGCCAGTCCTTGTGCCATTGTGCTTCGCATGAGTCAGGCTGAAGCAGCTGTTTCTCTGTGTTAGTGTGGACTACTTTGGTTGCTGGGCAGAAGAGGTATGGGGAGGGGGGGGGGATGGGGGGGGGTTGGTTTATCTTTTATTTTTAATGTTCTATTTTGGTTCTTAGCTCAGCTTCATTCACTGGTCCAAGAGCAGAGAAAAACAAGATTAATTAAGCTGAAGGCCCCCGCTGAATGGAGTTAAACGCCCACTATCCATCTGAGTCACGTCACCAGCTCTGCCAGGAAAGGACAGTTACACAATTCCAGCTAAAGGTGCTCTGCTTAAAGAGAACATCAGCATCCAGGTAGCAGAGGGCACGCACAGTCCAGCTTGTTCAATTTCTTGGGCATGTGTCTATGTATGTCAGCTTTCCAGTGACTACCCAACATATAATGTTAACATGAGGGTCTCATTCAGCTCTCCAATCACCTGTCAGTCCTCTGTTTCTCAGAACATTGTGTGCTGTGTGTGCTGCCACATCGTGTTTCTCCAAGTGGCTGAAGTTTTAAACTGCAGATCACAAAGTTGCCAGTTACGTCATCTTCCTTCTGATTCCCTGTTTGACCCTGAGGAAGTCACTTCATATTATAATATAAAACGTCATACATTATAAAAATACGAAAAGTGTTGCATTATTGTAATTTTTAAGGCAGAATGAAAGATGACCTCATTTTTAAAAAATAAATCAACAATAGAAATCTTGGGTGGGCTACCATAAACATTGCCTGGAAGCCAAGCAGGCTGGGAAATTTGGATTGTTCTAAGTGGGCAGAGCAATTCAGGGTAGAAATGTTGAAAATAAAAAGTGATAAAAATTGAGATGGTTTTCATTATGAAAGATGCTGTAAGAGCTCAATCCTTTAAGTTAATGTGATGCTAAATTTTCCTTAGTCTGCTTAACTTGAGCTTGAATGTAATATATCTTAACATAGATAAGGGAAGATTCAGTTTAACCCCCTATAACTTATAAAAAATGGAATGTTCATAATCTTAACTCAGTGTGACAGCAGAATATTCCAGAGATTGAAGTTAGACAGCTAGAAAGGAACACGGATAGTCAGACAGACAGACAGACAGACAGACAGACATTAAGAGCATGTAGTCTCCACCGTCTGCTGCCCAAAACAATGCATAGAAACCTTAAGAAAATTAGCTTAGATATTTGAACATCCATCCATTTTCCAACCCGCTGAACCCAGCCAACACAGGGCACAAGGCAGGAAACAATCCCGGGCAGGGTGCCAACCCACCGCAGGATATTTGAACAGAATATCATAAGTTCCCCCTTTAACCCCTTTACTTTTTTTTTCATGTGTATTATCAGCTTTTTTCTCTGTTTGCTTTGAATTACACTAAAAACGTTAAAAATGAAGACACTGGGACTGTGGATTATTTTGTGCACGATGGAATGGTACCTGGTAGCTGCATTTGATTATTTTGAAACATTTGGAAACCCTCATCAAACGCAGCTACATCATAGATGCTATTTAAAAAGTGCAATTGTTGAATGTTTAAAATACTGCTATTAGCCTAGAGCTGAACATTGAGAGGCGCTATAAAAATTGCCTGATCTTTTCATCAGTTTGAGTAAGTGGGATAACATTTTGATTGATTGATTGATTGATTGATACAATTTCATTTTTCCTCCCTTAGGTGTAGCTTTTCCATGTTCATGTTTTTGTCACAACCTTTAGAGACTAACGGATTGATTCACTTAACAACAATTTCAACAAGGTTTTGCTTCCTGTAAATTTTTTGGTGAATATGATGGATTGCTCCAAGCCGACACCAAATATAATTTCAGATTGACTGCATGACTTTAGAGAAATTTGAAATGAACTTTTATTGAATTTAGAATGTGTTGTGCAATGCACATCGGAGAATCTTATCACAGGCTCGTTCGAGGAATGTGATAATCCCCCCGGACTAGAGGGGGCACTGTTGCTGACTTTCTCCTCTCCTTCTCTCCCGAGAAACTGCCCAGTGAGGGCACTTAGCCCCACCCCTCCTGGTCTGTGCATCATAAGAAGCCTGAGTGGTGTAATTTCCAAAACGAGTGGACGGAGCTGCTGTGGTCGACACTTATTGTGACAGCCTAAGTGCTTATTATCTGTGGTTTTGCCCAGGAGGCTATTCTTGCATGTTTTATTTGTTGTACCAAGAGGTAAGCAGGACGACCCCCTTGGTATCCCAACTTTTCATTGCTCCTTTCATTGCTCCGACCTGTCATTCCTGCACCCGGCCACATGAGTTTAAACACTTAATGACGTTGATGCATTGCCTGAGATCAATTGTCCTAAAAATGTTTTGAAGTTGATGTTTCTCATTTCCATGTCTAACTATGGTTGGCCAGAATTGATGGATTCCACATGCCCTGAAACTGCTGTCTAAATGTTGCAATGTTTTGGTGACTCCTTTCACCTTTCATCACTGACTGCACCAAGATTAGCAGGGAAGAAGCCCAAGTGTGAATGCAGAAAAATGCAACATTGTTGCGCTTCATGGTTTTGAATGTTTGAAGCGTGTTGTCAACTGATTGGATGCATTTTAGTGTTCAGTAGTTACCTAGAAAATTCTTCCTTGAATGGCTTCCGTGAGATTTCCTCCAGTTCCACTAGCCGATCTTTGAACCACTTGTCATTGATGGTGTTTCTGATTTGTGGACCAACAAAAATGCCTTCTTAGTCCTGCCATCAGTTATTCATGGAAGCATCTATCTCAAAAACGAAAATCCTTCACATTCCTTGTTCATGGCGTTTTAACAAACTTCGGTCAATCAAAGTTTTATATGAAGAGGAGACAGCTGGTCTGATTGGTCATTTACGTACTATACTTTTCTGCTCTGACGGAGCGGCCAGTTCATTTTAATGTCCCACTCCAGTCCTTGGTATACCTGAGCTGCATTCCTAGCAGCAGGGCCACCATGTTTAGCCCTCTCAGATTTTCCAGGTGTAGTCATTATACCGTATATCTATATTTATAATATGAGAAAGAAAATCACAAAAATTGGCAATTTCAATAGAACAGTATGTGACCGGAGAATTTAAAGGTGATTTTTGTGATCAGCAAACCAAAAGGGTCCCCAACTCTGGGGCTGGAGGGCCACAGTGGCTGCAGGTTTTCATTCTCACCCTTTTCTTAATTGGTGATCTGTTTTTGCTGCTAATTAACTTCTTTTGAATTCATTTTAATCGATCGCTTAACTGTTTCTTTTTCCTTAATTGTTGATCTGCTCAGGTCCACAAAACATTTAACAGTGCTCTTAAAAAAGTGAAAATCAACAATTTCAGAAATGTTTGCTTATTACACAACTAGCTGTGTAAGCCCGTGCTGTAAAATGCCCAGGGTCCTAGAATATTGAAATCGTCAGAAAAAAAAATTGAAATGTAGAAATGTCAGGTAAGTGAAAGGAACTACTCGAGGCATCTATCTCCTAGGAGGTTTTGTTTTGCCGATGTGCTCACCTCGTTTTTGTATTAGCGGCTAAGCAAGTTTCTGTTTCCCCCCTTACCCCAACTCCACCTCTCACTTCAGACAGACACACACACTTCCATGCGTAGACGTTTATATATAAGATGAGAGCAGCAATAAGCCATGGAATTAAAGAACGGGTGTACAGGTTGGAGTGAAAATGCTTGGAGTTTGAGACCGTGACTTAGTTGGTCTTGTCTTGGCTCACTCATTTCACATTTCATTTCTGTTTGGGTGCCACTTAAGGAAAGAAATGAAGAAATTCACAGGAACGATGAAGAAATTCAATTCAATTTAAATGAATTCAGACATTAATTAGCAGCAAAAACAGGCCACCCATTAAGAAAAGGGTTAGAATGAAAACCTGCAGCCACCTGTGGCCCTCCAGGACCTCTGCCATAAGATAAACCCAAAAGTGTTCAGGAAGCTAAATCCTTATTGTCCAGTGTTTTTTTTATTGGAATGAAAATTGTTCTAATTGCAAAAGTTGCCAAACAAAAATTAATTTGATTAATTTAAAGTCATTAATTTGACTGATGGTTATACCAAGTTGTGAAAGCTTCTCTTTGACTGATAGATCCAAATTTCATTTGTAGCCATCTAATCATAGATTGCTGGTTTTTCAGTGCTCATCATTGTACCACCATCTTTAATAATTTACAGAATGACTAATGTAAAGTCTGTTATTGATATCATGCTTAATTTAAAAGGTACTATATGATTGGTTAATTGATTGATTGATAAAAAATGATGAATGTGAAGGTGCTTAAGAAATGTGGGTTGATTGGATGACAAGAAATGAATCAGTAGCCCCCATCTCTGGACTTGGTGTGTTAGCATGCACTGACGGTTTTTCTCTGTCCTTCTTTTTGGTCAGAGTCTTTTAAGTCTTACAGTCAGACCATCTCTTTATCACTTCCCAAGCGTGCCAGTCTTTTATTCTCTTCTTTTTGGCCATCTCTCTTTTTTCCTTCATGCCCCTGCCTTCCTCTCTCGTTCTGTCCCTTTTATCCTTCTTGTTCATTTGGGCACCTTTGCTCTTGGCTGTCACCCGGTCTGTCTCAGTCCCGGCCTGTCCTTTTAGATTGTCTGTGTTGACCCCTCACTGTCTGTCTGTGCGCAATGCCAGAAAAGGAAAAGTCCTGGATAACAAGCTGATGGCCGTCCCAGCTGGATTGGCATCTCTGCCCCTGTACCTGGCTGGGAGGCCATGAAGATGGACAATTCAAGCAGATGGGATAGCATCCCAAAAAAAGAAGTGTTGAAGGGCCATCGCATGGATGGACAGACAGTCTGGGTGTTAAAATTTAAAATTTAAAAACACATACATCTTTGCTTTCTTTCCTTAGCCATCCTACAAATATACTCAGCAACCCTGTGTACTTCAACTAGTCTCTCTATTATATAAAAAAATCCTTTGATGAGACGAGACTTTTTGGAAGAGAGATTTTTTCAAGTCTCGCCCTCCTCTGAAACATTTTCAAACAAGACCACGTTCCTCTCACCTCTCATTCGTGTGAATGCTTTTGTCAGACACAATTCCTGCACTCTCAGTTCTTATAAATTTTAACGTTTTCCTCACTTTAAGTTCCCAATTAAAGAAAATGTATTAAGTCCAAATCTTATTGAAGAATTTCATCATGAAGGGTTATCAACAGAAAAAATGAGTACACAGGCAATCCTAGCACCAAGAAGCGAGGAATTTAAATGAATTAACACCAAAAATGTCTATCGGTTACACAGCAAATTGGTTGAATGCGTATCAATAGACTATGCTGAAACAGTTGGTGGTGATGGTGCAGAACATGAAAACATCAACTTACAATATTCTGTAGAATATCTACAACCGTTAACACCATCCGGTCTTCCACGGCACGAATTACTGGAGAAAGAAGGATGTATCCAAGAAAGGTAATGTAGTTCACCTCCCGCGGATAACATTAGACAACAAAGGAGATCTTGATACGCCATTTGTATTAAAATGTTAACAGTTTCCTGTTAGAATAGCTTTTGCAAAGACAATTAACAAATCTCAGAGCCAAACATTCGAAAAAGTCATTTTATTTAATAGAGTGAAAGAAACGAAATTCAATCACGGGCAGTTATACGTTGCGTTGTCACTATGAAAGTCCAAACACAGAATCAAAATTCAATGTGATATTGACGAAAATTTAAATAAAAAAATTGTTTTTACTGAAGTTTTACAGTAAAAGTGTAAGTTTAAAAAGTATTTGTGTGTTAATTTCAAAGCCAAATCGTATTACTCAACAAATAACTCTAATGCAACATGAAAGATAATTTACTTTCAAATTATTACGTTTGACTCTTTTTTATAATGGTTATTTACTCACTGTAATGTAAAATAGTTAGTTCTATTATGCATATACAAGGGGGCTCCTCCCCCTGCTCGCTTCGCTCGCCTACCCCCGGCGTTTTGAACCCATGCCCGCTGGGCAGCCATAGGTTGCTTTTGTATTGGCATCTCTTTCAACCTCATGTTGAATGTTAGCTAATGGGTGATTGTTTATGATCTTAGTGACGTTTCTGAGTATAAGCTCCGTGCATTGTTTGTTTTCAGGAAGGTTCATTCGTTGATAGATTGCGTCATCTGGATGTAAGATGTAGATTTGTGCAAATTTGCGTCCATGATTTGTTTCAGGGTGCACTGTTCCAATACGATGTAATATTTGTCCACATACGCGAAAGGAGTATGGGTCATCGGCAGCTGGTGGCCTGATATTTACTCCGGTAGATGCAAAAGCAAATGAACTATTGTGGGATCTAATGCAGTTCATAAAGTTTTTACTTTCAGGTACATCGTTAGTTAGAAGCTTCCGTAGATATTCAGGATATTCATGTAAAGGAGGCAGTCTAACTTGACACTTTTGATAACAACGTGTAAACTCATTAGTTGTATTGCCAGTTGTTTCTTTAGGGAAGTTAAGTGAATGACAATGATTGCAAATGACATTCATTAATCCCAATGAATTTTCATTAATAGTGGACCCATTATAAACGCGCGTTGTAGACGTCTGCGTTCATTGATTTTTTACCGTCGGTCCCGTTTGTGTATGTCTGTCACTCGAGCTCTTTCCTTTTGAACCCGTGCCTGCTTCGCTTCCGCAGTTTGAGATGCGCGCTGCATGCTTCCAAGTTCATTGTATCTGTCCATTTGGGCTCGTTTCTGTACCTGTGTTAGTCGAGCTTTTCGTTTTTGTAGCCGAGACAGTTTTTCTTCCTCGGTTTCAGAAGCGAGTTGTAGGCGCCTACGTTTATTTTTTTTTTTCATGCGGGCTCGTCTTTGTGGTCCCATTACTCGAGCCGTATCGTTTTGCACCCGTGATCGTGAATTCATGACTTGTCTGTTTTTTATCGTTAGTAATATGGGTAAGTAATAAGGATGATCGCACTTACTGTTAATATGGATGGAGCGTTTTCTGTGGTTGTATGGTTAATAGTGCATCACTGTAATGAGATTCACCTATGCTGTATAGTTTGTACGTGTTCAGATGACGTATGTTTAATACGGAGCGTTCGTTTCTTCTTATTATTACCCATCAGGTGTTGCGCCTGTGTTATCTGTGGTTGTTCTGTTAATATTGTATCACTGTAATGTGATTCCAATATGTAGTGTAGTCCGGTTTGTTGTTGTTTATGTATGACGTTGGGTGTCCGCGTGTGGTTTTTTAGAAGTGCGTGGATTATGCTGTGTAGTGTGTACGTTGATTTCAGATGCGCATTGTAGGCGAATGCTCCTATCGTAGTATCTGCCGTTTTCCGTACCACAATTCGCTTTCCGTAATATCTCGGGGTTGATGTGTGACCCTTTGTGGACTCCATAGTCTGTCCCGTTTTACTCTGGTGCGGGGGGGTGACTCTTCTTTTTCCTACCATCTCGGGCTTGATTTGTGAACCTTTGTGGACTCCATAGTATGTCCCGTTTCACTGTGGGGCATGGATAATGTGATTCAGATATGTTATTTTGTCCGTATTTGTGGGGTTTCTGTATGATGTCGGGTGTTTGCTTGCGGTTGCTCTTTCGTTTTTGAGCCGTAATCTCAGGCTTGATGGGTGACCCTTTGTGGACTCCGTAGTCTGTCCCGTTTCACTCGGGGGCGTGGGTCTGACTCCTCTTTTTTGTGTGCTATGGGCGCGCTGCCTCATTTCTTATTTATGTTAGTGTGTGTACTCTGTAGTCTGTCCCGTTTTACTCTGGGGCGTGGGTTTGTGTGCTATGGGCTTTGTGTGGCGCCTGCGTCTGACTCCTCTTTTTTGTGTGCTATGGGCACGTTGCCTCATTTCTTATTTCTGTTAGTGGTGGGGTGCTTTGTGTCTCATTTCTTATTTATGTTAGTGTGTGTACTCAGTAGTCTGTCCCGTTTCACTCTGGGGCGTGGGTCTGACTCCTCTTTTTTGTGTGCTATGGGCTTTGTGTGGCGCCTGCGTCTGACTCCTTTTTTTTATGTGATATAGGCGCATTGCCTCATTTCTTATTTCTGTTAGTGGATGGGGGCTTTGTGTGGCGCCTGCGCACCATGTCTCCTGTGATTTCTGTTAGTTGGAGGGGGGGCTTTGTGTGGCGCCTGCGCACTATGTCTTTTGCGTCCACGGGCAGGTCCCTGCGTCCATATCCGGTTTACCATTCCCATTTAGTAATATGGATAACCATTCCCATGAAAATAAAAATCTGTTTCAATTGTACATCCGCATCCCCATATGCGAGCGGCAGAACCGCAAAGAGGCTAGCGTGTAGCACAGGCCTGGGGGTTGGCGAGCAAAAACCGAGCAGGGGGCAAACCCCCTTAGTAATATTTAAAGGCAAACAAGCGAAAATAGGAATTGTGTAATTTAACTGCTGAGGCTGTCTTCAGCTGTGGGTAGTCTTCAAATGTCTGATTGGTGGATCTGACTGTTCATGGTAAATCCTTCAGGCCCTTCCAGTAACATTAACCTTTAGTTCTCTGTGAAGTAAGTTTGCAAAAGATTTACAATTACATTTATTTGCTTATTTGCTTATTGCTTATCCAAAGCGACTTACAAAAGAGGTAAACATAATCGAGTAACATTAAGTGAGGGCCTGTTTGTTCAGCAAGTGCAATAGGAAGGGTAACAAAAGCTGACTGCCCCAAGTGTAAAGATGTAATAGCTCATAGATTTACAATCATACACTATATCAGTGTTTCCCAAACTCGGTCCTGGGGGCCCACTGTGGTTTTTGTTCCAACCGGATTCTTAATCAGTGACAACACCTGATAGCACTGATCTCATTTAATTAGCTGGTATTATTTTTCTTTTATTTGACATTCAGAAAAGCATAGCAGCATGATTTTACATTTATAAGACATTTAGAAATATTTCTGCTTTTGCTCTAGATTTAAATGCATAACTCTCTTTTGTTGATTTCATTATATTTTGTCCTTTCTCTTTGCAGATTTTCCCTCTTCAGTGTATCTTATTAATGACAATTTAAAACGAGCAGATCAGGCACCCAAACAAACAACACTGAATAATCAAAGGCTGCAACTACTTTAGAGTCAGACCCACTAATTAGTAAATAAAAGATAAATTAAACAATTAGAACACCTAGAAATGTAGAAGGAAAATCAAAATGAAAATATTGTTAAAGAGAAATAAATGCATTATTCCCATATAACTGCTTGGTACATTTGTATATGTTTTTTTCTTACCAAACTTAGTTTTCTAATTTCTATATTGTTCCCAAAACACAGAACTTGGGAAATAACACATCACTTAATTAGCCCAGGAGTCCAATTAAAAACAGAAGCTGGTTGGAACAAAAACCTGCAGCCACAGTGTGCCCCCAGGACCGAGGTTGGGAAACACTGCACTATATTGCCAAAACTATTGGGACCCCCCTCCAAATCCTTGAATTCAGGTGTTCCAATCACTTCCATTGCCACAGGTGTATAAACTCAAGGACCTAGGCATGCAGACGGCTTCTACAAACATTTGTGAAAGATCGAGTCGCTCTCAGGAGCTCAGTGAATTCAAGTGTGATACTGTGATGGATGCCACCTGTGCAATAAGTCCATTCGTGAAATTTCCACCGTCTGGAACTGTTTATGGTATTATAACAAAATGGAAGCAACTGGGAACAACAGCAAGTCAACCACAAAGTGGTAGGCTATGTAAAATCACAGAGCAGGAACAGCACATGCTGAGGTGCACAGTGTGCAGAAGTCGCCAACTTTCTGCAGAGTCAATAGCTACAGACCTCCAAAACCTCAAGAACAGTGCAGCATAGAGAGCTTCACGGAATGGGTTTCCATGGCCGGGCAGCTACAGCCAAGCCTGACATCACCAAGTGCAATGCAAAGCATCGGATGCAGTGGTGTAAAACAGCACTCCTCTGGAGTGACGAATCACACAATCCGATGGACGAGTCTGGCTTTGGTGTTGCCAGGATTACAGTACTTGCCTGACTGCATTGTGCCAGACGTAAAGTTTGGTGGAGGGGCGATTATGGTGTGGGGTTGTTTTTCAGGGGTTGGGCTTGGCCCCTTAGTTCCAGTGAAAGGGATTCTTAATGCTTCAGCATACAAAGCCATTTTGGACAATTTCATGCTCCTAACTTTGTGGGATCAGTTTGGGGATGGCCTCTTCCTGTTCCTACATGACTGCACATGCACCAGTGCACAAAGCAAGGTCTATAAAGAAATAGATGAGTGTGTTTGGTGTGGAGGAAGTTGACTGGCCTGCACAGAACTCTGACAACCTGACAGAACACCTTT
Source organism: Erpetoichthys calabaricus (assembly GCF_900747795.2). NCBI lineage: Eukaryota > Metazoa > Chordata > Cladistia > Polypteriformes > Polypteridae > Erpetoichthys > Erpetoichthys calabaricus. The sequence continues at coordinate 278,025,618 of NC_041396.2, read as the reverse complement.
GGGATGAATTAGAGCGAAGACTGCGAGCGAGCCAGGCCTTCTCGTCCAACATCAGTGCCTGACCTCACAAATGCTCTCCTGGAAGAATGGTCCAAAATTCCCATAAACACACTCCTACACCTTGTGGAAAGCCTTCCCAGAAGAGTTGAAGCTGTTATAGCTGCAAAGGGTGGGCCAACTCCATATTGAAGCCTATGTATTAAGAATGGGATGTCATTCAAGTTCATGTGTGTGTAAAGATAGGCGTCCTAATACTTTTGACAATATAGTGTAGCTGAACAATCGATAAAGCAATTAAACTTAAGGTAACAACAAATCAACCAGCAATATAAAAGATCAAAAAGGTTTTTATCTCAATTAGTTTTGAATTAACTCTTAATTACATTGAGGGAGTCAGCGTTTCGGATGGAGGTGGTCAGCCCATTCCACCGTGCAGAGGCAGCATCACCAGACGCTGTTCACTGGCAGACCTGAGTGGCGAGCAGGCGTATAGTACTTCACCAGTGTCTCCATATACGCAGGTGCTGACCCATTGACTACTCTGTAGGCGAGCATCAGGAATTTTAACTTAATGCATACTGCTACAGGGAGCCAATGTAGAGATCTGAAGAGAGGAGTGGCAAGTGCCCATCTCGGCTGGTTAAATACAAGACGGCTGCTGCATTATATTACAAAATGAGAGGAGTATTGATATCATTTATTTTCTGCTTTCACTAGACTCTCAGGTACAATAATTGTTTATTTGACAGCACTCTATTTATGATAAATTTCAGTTTATCCGTTCTGTGCTGCATTCTTTCTAAAATAAGATAGATGGTGTTACATGTGTGCACATAGTAGAAAGCTTAAGGGCTCTGGTGATAGTAATAACCTGCCAGACAAGGGGTTGGCGCTGTGTTCTAAAGCCCTCTCTCTTCCTCCCCATGCAGAATGGACAATTGACGATTGTTCCAACACTGACATCACTTCCGTTATCCGCCCTCCTGGACCCATCCCCTTTCTGCCTGGATCCCATATGACTGAAAGCTTGGCCATCCTGAGTCAGTTCAATGCTGACCTCCATTTCTGAAAGGATGTTATCCACAACTTGTTGCGTGTTTTTCATTACTCTTGTCACACACGTGTGATTAGGAGGGAACTGAGAGGACCAAGTAAAGGTAATTACCCGGAAGGCCAGGGGGTGGCGGGGTGCAATAAATCTACCTCTGTTATCTCTGCAGGCCAAATACGGGAAAACTTGCCTGTTTCAACATCAATGACGTCACTTTTGGCTCCGGCGCCCAGACTCACATCACTTCCAGTTCCAGCGCCCAGATGTACGCCGCTTCCGCTGTCCAAAAAGACGTCACTTCTGGTTACGACCCTAGATGACATCACTTTTGGTTTCGGCTTATAAAGCCGCCATCTTTTCCATTACACATCAGTTCAATCTGGAACTCAATCCATGCACATCAGTGCCTTTCTTACAACCCTTTTTGCAGCCAGGGACAATATATGGGTGGCTGCCCCAAACCTTTCCAGTGTGCTAAGACTCATTCTTTTACACTCCCTTATTTCAATTATACTGTGGCCCCAACACTTTAATGCTTTGTCTCCTCTTTACAACGGGTAATGCAACAACCCTTCTTTTCAACTCCTTCCTTGACTCCTGTCGACTCAGAGTTAATCCCAAAGCACTCCGCTCAAGATTCCACATCCCATCACTCATGTGAATTGGAGGTCTCTTCGCACTTCACAGGTGCTCTCTCTGCCATGTTCAACAGATCCAACCAATCATGAAAATACTGGAAACTTTCAGCAAATGATTGAAACAAATGAATGTACAACTAACCCAATCTCATGCACACTTCTTTCCAGGCCTTAAATGAGCCCCTGGGGGAAAACTTCATCCAACCCCTTGCCTGTCAGTTCAATAACTCACATGCTGGAAATGCTCTTGACATGGCACGTCACTCACCAGTGTGGAATTCCTGTAATTAGAGAGAGACAGAGAAGTTAGGAGCACATGATGATACAATGCACTGCTGCACCCACCACATGACAAACCACCTCAGGATCCCAAATTAGGAAGGGACAACCCAAAGTCCTTTGCGGTTCATTCTGAATGCTCTTGTGGTGTAGTGAGTTCTCTCTCATGTGTGGCCTGTGCTTTTGTGATTATTTGGATTTTTGAACGTGTGGTCCATTTTTTTGACTTCTAATTTTGGATTACAGATTGGGACTTTGTTCACTTTTGGGATTGCTGTCTGTGCATTTCTGCTCTACAGAACATTTGTTAAAATAAATCTTTTTAATTTTTTAAATTTTCTTCATTGCACTTTTTGTTTTCGAGGTCTGATGGTAAATCTCTCTCCTAGTGGGCATTTTTAAAATATTTTGTTGGGATTTTCATGCTTTAGAACTCTCAAGTTCTCATCAGCATGTTGCTAATGCATGGGTCTTGAACTCCAGGCCTGGAGCGCCACAGTGGCTGCAGGTTTTCATTCTAACCATCTTTTTAATTAGTGACCAGTTTTTGCTGCTAATTAACTTCTTTTGTCTTAGTTTAAATTAACTTGACTCAGGCCCCTTGGTTGTTTCTCTTTCCTCATTAGCATGCAAACAATAATGAGACACAAAACAAGCCACCACATGACCAGCTCATCTGTGCCCACCACACAATATCTGAAAATCAAGAAAAGTGAAGGTCTCAATAAGATTGATCGCTCAGGTCACCAAAACATTTTGATGATGTTCTTATAAAAAACAGAAAATCAACATTTTTTGGAAATGTCTGTTGAGGCAGAATGCGAGCAGCAACAAGCCATGAAATTAAATAACGGGTTTAATTAACAACAAGAATCGGCTTCTCATTAAGAAACTGGTTGGAGTGAAATTGGCTGGAGTTTGAAGCCCCAGTTTAGCTGGTCATCTGTTGGCTCGTTTCACATCTCATTTCTGTTTGACTGTCATTTAATGAAGAAAGGAATAAATTCAGAGGACCGAATCCTTAACAACAAGGCTATTAAAATGAAGGGAAGAGAAGTTAATTAGCAGTGAAAACTGGTCACTGATTAGGAAAAGGGTTAGAATGAAAACCTGTAGCCACTGCGGCCCTCCAGGCCTGGAGTTTGACACCCCTGTGCTAATCCCAGTGGTTCAGTGGTTCCCAAATTCAGTTCTATGGATGCTGTAGTTGCAGGTTTCTGTTCTGTTCTTTTTTTATTTGTCTCATTTTTGTTTGGTATAAAGGACACTTCAATTGTTATAATAATGGGCAGTCAGAAAATTGAGAGTCCACCTTTTGAGAAGGATTTAGGAGTCATAGTGGACTCTAAGCTATCGACTTCCAGACAGTGTTCAGAAGCCATTAAGAAGGCTAACAGAATGTCAGGTTATATAGCGCCTTGATGTGTGGAGTGCAAGTCCAAGGAGGTTCTGCTCAAGCTTTATAACACACTGGTGAGTCCTCATCTGGAGTACTGGGTGCAGTTTTGGTCTCCAGGCTACAAAAAGGACATAGCAGCACTGGAAAAGGTCCAGAGAAGAGCAACTAGGCTGATCCCAGGGCTACAGGGGATGAATTATAAGAAAAGATTAAAAGAGTTGAGCCTTTACAGTTTAAGCAAAAGAAGATTAAGAGGTGACATGACTGAAGTGTTTAAAATTATGAAGGGAATTAGTCCAGTGGATCGAGACTGGGACTTTAAAATGAGTTCATCAAGAACATGGAGACACAGTTGGAAACTTGTTAAGGGTAAATTTTGTACAAACATTGGGAAGTTTTTCTTTACACAAAGAATGATAGACACATGGAATGAGCTACCAAGTAGTGTGGTGAACAGTAAGACTTTAGGGACTTTCAAAACTCGACGTGATGTTTTATTGGAAGAAATAAGTGGATAGGACTGGCGAGCTTTGCTGGGCTGAATGGCCTGTTCTCGTCAAGAGTATTCTAATGTTCTAATGTTCTACAGTCGTGATCCACACCAGAGGAACTCATTGACAAGATGAGATGAGGTAACATCTGCATAAATATAAAGCGTCATGTTGCTGATTGACTCATTGACCAACTGACAAATACGTCTTAGCCTGTGAACCTAAATAAAAAGAGTTTCACTAAAGGATCAACCGCATGGCCCCGAGGCGCAGAAAATCTGAAGTTCACAGAAAACTAAATTTAATTGTGAAAAAAATCTGAGAAAACCACAATGATATTTTACATATAACAGTCAGAGAGGACAGTCTTAGTGCTCTGCTTTGGTGATTTCAGTCAGTGGCATTGTCGTTTGAGTCCTACCAGTATCCATTTTTATCTTCATCTTATTTGAAAACAAAAACATAAGTAGAATTGTTCTTGCCCTGCCCAGCAGTTTTTGCTGCTAATTAACTTCTTTTCCCTTCATTTTAATGGATTTGTTTTTTTAAGATTCAGCCCTCTGAATTGCTTCATTTTTCCGTAAATGGCACCCAAACAGAAATGAAATGTGAAGTGAGCCAACAGGTTCTTAATTAGGCGCCGGTTCTTGTTGTTATTTAAGCCTGTTATTTAATTCCATGGTTTGTTGCTGTTCTCATTCTGCCACAGCGGACATTTTCAGTACTGTTGATTTTCAAAGAGCACCTTTAACATGTGAACCTGAGCAGATCTGAGACCTTCACCTTTCTTTATTTTCAGGTATTGTATGATTGACAGACAGGTTAGCTGGTCAAGTGTTGGCTGGTTTTGTATCTCACTATTGTTTGGCTGCTAATTAAGGAAGAAGAAACAACTAAGGAGTCTGAGTCTTAAACAGCAAATTAGATGTGACAGAAAAGAGAATGTTGAGTTGGATGTGTGGAGCTGCAGAAAAAGACAAAATAAGAAATGAGACAATCAGAGGTACAATGAAAATCAGAGAGATAGCTAAGAAAGTAAAGGAAAGAAGAGTGGAGTGGTATGGACATGTGATGAGGAGAGAAAAGGAATATGTGGGCAAAAGAGTGATGGGAATGGAAGTGCAGGGCAAGAGAAAGTGAGGGAGGCCAAAATGGGGGTCCATAAATATTTGGACAGAGACAACTTTTTTCTAATTTTGGTTCTGTACATTACCACAATGAATTTTAAATGAAACAACTCAGATGCAGTTGAAGTGCAGACTTTCAGCTTTAATTCAGTGGGGTGAACAAAACGATTGCATAAAAATGTGAGGCAACTAAAGCATTTTTTGAATACATTCCCTTCATTTCAGGGGCTCAAAAAAATTAGACAAATTAAATAACTGGAAATAAAATGTTCATTTCTAATACTTGGTTGAAAACCCTTTACTGGCAATGACAGCCTGAAGACTTGAACTCATGGACATCACCAGATGCTGGGTTTCCTCCTTTCTAATGCTCTGCCAGGCCTTTACTGCAGCGACTTTCAGTTGCTGTTTGTGGGCCTTTCTGTCCAAGAGATGCCCCTTCGGTCTCAGCTTTTAAATCCCAGCTGAAGACTCACTACTTCAGTTTAGCACACCCTGACTAGAGCTGCTGATTAACTGTACAGACTGCATCTCTGTTGTTAGTCATTAGCACTAAAACATAAGTAACATGATAGTTATAATTGGATATTAACCCTCACCTATTCTGTTTCTCTTCTCGGTACTCAAATGTGGTACTTGGTGCCACTGCCCACCTGCCAAGTTGTTTTGCCTGCCTAAGGTAAAGTCATCCCTGATGGAGGATCACAGAAATCATCGGGTAGAGGGCCGCTTTCATTGGATTGGCTGACCCAGCACTGACTCAGCTGTAGAATGGCCAATAGAGGGAGGCAGATTAATGGCCGAGGTCTCCAGGACTCTGAACAAATCCAAATCATATTATGTGATATCATCTACTGTTAAATTCTGCTCTGTACTTGAACTATTTCAATTGCACTATTACATTGTATTGAGGATTACTTGTGTTCTGTTCTATGTATTGTATTGTATTTACCCCATTTGTTTTTGATACCCTCTGCACGCCCAACCTACCTGGAAAGGGGTCTCTCTTTGAACTGCCTTTCCCAAGGTTTCTTCCATTTTTTTTCCCTACAAGGGTTTTTTTTTGGTTTTTCCTTGTCTTCTTAGAGAGTCAGGGCTGGGGGCTGTCAAGAGGCAGGGCCTGTTAAAGCCCATTGCGGCACTTCTTATATGATTTTTTGAGCTATACAAAAATAAATTGTATTTTATTGTATTGTTAAAACCTAATCAAAAAAGCAACAGCAGAAAAACACCATTGATGTGTGTGACTGATCTCTTGGGGGTCCATCAAGCCTACTTATGAATTCAGAAGTTATCTGAGTAACCCTACTATGAATTAGCTGCCTGGTCTTAGAATTAGCCACCATCATTAGTCCCCAAACCTCACTCCTAATGATTTGACTGATCACCTGATGGCACAATCTGGACACACACATCAATATCATTTAAACAGGAGCTGCCTGTATGCTGATGCCATGTAACAGTTTGCAGTGCACCCCCAGACTTCTAGCAAGTGTGAAGGTGGCCACCAGAAGCTGCTATGCTTATAAAATGAAGGACAGATAGAATCAGGCCTAACACCTAAGCCCTACTGTACTTCCACCCTGGGGGGGCTAAATGTTAACATTATACAAAGTTATTGTCTGATATACCTGCATTTTTATCACTTTTTAATTTAATATTGTTTTTTATCAGTATGATGCTGCTGGAGTATGTGAATTTCCCCTTGGGATTAATAAAGTATCTATCTATCTATCTATCTATCTATCTATCTATCTATCTATCTATCTATCTATCTATCTATCTATCTATCTATCTATCTATCTATCTATCTATCTATCTATTAACAACACCCCAGGTAAACGCTCATATAGGTTAAACACATCCAACACACAAATACTGTATATAAATATTCCTTATTTACTTTAATAACCAGGTAAACGCTCATATAGGTTAAACACATCCAACACACAAATACTGTATATAAATATTCCTTATTTACTTTAATAACTACTTACAAGGATGGTAAAATCATGACAAAAGTACTAAACAAACACCACAAACAAACCCACATACGTCGATATTTAGAGTCCTGGAGAAAGTCTTTATCATAGGTGATGGAAGTGGATCTGGAAACATAAATAGTGCTTAAAGGATGGAAAGATGTGCGGACAACTCCCTTTCAATAAACTGCTTCCCAGAACTTGAATAGTGAATACAGTCCTACCACCAGAATCCAAACAAATAGTCTTCAGAGGCGCATCTCTTCTCAGACTGGACTGGGAAATAAAAACAACCCACCGCTGTCCTTAAATCCAGTGGCTGAGCACCATCCTTCTCCGCTACCAATGCCCAGTTAATAAAAGGTTTAGGTACTGCTGACCAATCAATTGGAAAATGGTACAATCAAAAAGGCCCGCCACATCTTTCTCTTCTTGTTCTATGGGTACAGTGCATACAAACCACAAACTACAAATCCCACCAGCCCCACTGCATCAATACAAACCTGTTTAAAGGCACAGACCTCAATTTACAAACAAGAATCAGCACAACCAGTGTTGTTATTCACATTTAACAATCACTCAACAGGACATACGCACTGTGAACAAAGACACAAAAAATCATGAAATTTTGGGGATCCACCCTGTACATTTGGTAACTACTGGCTATGAAATACATCTTTACAGACAGGAGTCCAGAATAGAACTGAAGAGTTTGACAAAATGGCTGACATATATAATCACAAAACAGGAACTGATGTAGTGGTAAAGTGGTATCTTGGGACCGGATATGACATCAGAAGTGCAGTAGGTGCGTTCTTGGGACAAGATATAATATCAGGAGTAGGTGACAGCACACACAAATAAAATTGCCAATGTGGCCCTGCTACATGTTTATGGTTAAACAGTCAGCCAGGCAGTGCTGTTATTCAAGTACAGCCACAGTCTAATGCAGCTAAGATGTTTGGGAAGCCCATTACCTTATATTACTAATTACTAATACAACTTTAGTTAAGGATACATGCGTTGTGGCAGACGGCCAGGGGCCTTGCCCAGTTGGGATGCCCTTCTGATGAGAGGACTGGGGGAAAGGACAAATCAACAGCAGTACCTCCCCCGGAACATGAGAGTGCAGCCCCTCTGGTTTGCATTGGGGCCGCGGGATTGGAGTTTAGAAACTCAACCCTGTTGGGGCCCATGGCCACTGCCAGTGGGCACCTGGACAACTCCGGAGCCTTGGACTGCAGCACTTCCTCCACACTCGGAAGTGCTGCCGGAAGATGATCGGGGAGCACCTGGAGTACTTCTGGGTCCGGTATTAAAGAAGCTGCCTCACGCCATTTGAGGAGCCGGAGTCGAGAGGTGGAGGACAGAGCTTGCAAATTGAGGAGTGAAGGTGGCAGAGAAGAGAGAGAAAGAAAAATGGGACTGAGCCTAATTGGGGTGATTTGTGCACTGTGTGATGTAAAGGTTGAAGAGGAGAAAATAAACGTGTGTTGGGACTCCTGTGGTCTGTCTGGGCTTGTTTAATTCCACAGTGTTTATATCGTTTGATTTACCAGCAACTTCAAAAAACCCTCCTTGATTACATCAATGTCATGGTGGCCCCAAATAAACCCTAAAATATCAAGGAGCCGTTTTAGCACTAGCCATGCTCTGTGGACCTCCTGACACTCAGATGCTTCATCAACTCTGTGCAAAAGTTTTTGCAGACCATCATCTCACATAGACTTTGTTGTCAGAACACTCACGGGGGTCTGTGTTATCCTTTGACAGTTTAAGTGCTGGTGGTGTAAGAGCCTGACGTCCAAGCCACACTCCCTCTGGATTTTGAAGGAACAGGCATGCTTGCTATGGCTGAACTGTTGAGAGGAAAATGGCTTTTTATGTCCTGAATCAGGCCACAAATATCTGAAACAATTCATCAGTTATGAGTACCAAACCGTAATTGCCAATTTTCATAATGGGTGTTTCTATTTTACTGGCAGATACTCAATTGCAAAACACTTTGCTTTTATAATATCTCTAGAGGGAAAATAGAAAAATATGGACTATTATAATGCAAGGTCGAATGCAATTATTTGTTGACATGTACAATGGAAAGTGTTAAGCCTACACAGGAATATGTTGTTACAAGAGGCCGACAGATATTGTTATTTATCAAATATTGGCATAGTGAATTTCAAAATGACAACGAGCTTTGTTCTGAATAAATTATTTCTGCCGATGGTCTAAAAGCTCTACATGTGATATGAACTCCCACCTCAGTAAAATTTCATTGAAAGGAGCACAGATTTTTTTTCATGTACTTTCCATTACTAATGATGAGCAAAATGATTTGTGTGATATTGAATTTGCAGTGTTTCAATTTTCAAATAATGTTTACTTGTTATGTATCATCCCTGGCTGGGTTACAAATGCTGTTTTTGTGTTTATTTTACCCATAATCTTTGTTACCAGTGCTGGTTATTTACTTTCTTAATGTCAATGTTTACATAACAAATGTGACAAACAAGAGGAGAACATTCAGTCCATCAAACTCGTTTGGTTAGCTACTAGCTAAGTTGTTCTAATATCTCATCCTGGCTCTTCTTAAAGGTTGTTAAGGTTTCTGCTTTGACTACATGTCTCGGTAGTTTGTCCCAGAGTTCCACAACTTTTGACATAAAGATGTGCTTCCCTTCATTTCCATTGGTATCCTCAAACATGTGGTTCATCCTTAAACTAAAAGAATTCTGTTGGATCTACTTTATCAGACTACTTTAAAAATTTTGAAGACTTGGACAAGGTTCTCGTGTTGTTTCCTCTGCTCGAGACAAAACAGGTTTAATTTTCTGAGTCTGTCACAGTAGGCCCTGTCCTTCATTCCCATGATGCACCAGGTTGCTCTCCCCTGCGCAGCTTCAAGTGCTGCTATGTCTTTCTTGTACTATGGTGACCAGAGCTGCACACAACACTCCAGATACGATCTTACTAGTGCAGTGTTATTGTGTTACGTTCCTTGGGTTTTGTGGGTGGTTCCCCAAGAGGCGGGGCCACCTTCCCATCACCAGCAAGAGACCTCCGTCATCCCTATAAAGGAGGAGGGTATCCCACAGTACCTTGTGGTTCATTTGAATGCACTAGAGAGTAGTGAGTGCTTCTTGAGATTTTGCTGTGCCTTGTGCTGATTGTGATTATCTGGATTTTTAACCATTTTGCTCTGTTTATTGACATTGGTTTAGATTTCACATTGGAAATTTGTTAACTTTTGGGAATGTATTTTGAAGGCATTGCTCCTTTCCTTGTGTGCTCTTCAGAGCTCATTTTTGTTCTACTCAACTTTTCTTAAAATACAACCATTTTTATTTTGTAAGGATTCTTCATTGCTCTTTTTGTTTCTAGCCAGAGTTTGACAGTAGTCCCCTCGTTTTTGTCCTTTTGTTCACATTGTATTGCCTTTATTGTTATAGATAGATAGATAGATAGATAGATAGATAGATAGATAGATAGATAGATAGATAGATAGATAGATAGATAGATAGATAGATAGATAGATAGATAGATACTTTATTAATCCCATGGGGAAATTCTCTGGGGACCTGGGTTCGATTCCCGGGTCCTCCCTGCGTGGAGTTTGCATGTTCTCCCTGTGTCTGCGTGGGTTTCCTCCGGGCGCTCCGGTTTCCTCCCACAGTCCAAAGACATGCAGGTTAGGTGGATTGGCGATTCTACATTGGCCCTAGTGTGTGCTTGGTGTGTGGGTGTGTTTGTGTGTGTCCTGCGGTGGGTTGGCACCCTGCCCAGGATTGTTTCCTGCCTTGTGCCCTGTGTTGGCTGGGATTGGCTCCAGCAGACCCCCGTGACCCTGTGTTCGGATTCAGCGGGTTGGAAAATGGATGGATGGATGGGGAAATTCATAAAAATTTCACAAAATTCACAAAAAATTCAAAAAATGCCTTTTGCCTTTTGTGCTCCATGGAACTTTCTTTCTAGGCCTTTAATGACGTCTTGGGCACAGCCATCAGCAGTGTGTCTGACCGCATCGAGAGGTTTACTTACCTCAGCAGTGACATTCATGTCTCTGGTGACTCTACCTATGAAGTCAGTAGACAGATTGGGAGAGCATGGGGGGTCATGAGGTCACTGGAAAGGGGTGTGTGGTGCTACAGATATATTAGCAAAAAGATGGAGTTCCAAGTCTTTACAGTCCTGGAGCTTCCTGTCTTGTTATATGGTTGCGAGACATGGACGCTATCCAGGGACCTGAGATGAAGACTGAACTCCTTCAATTCTGTGTCTCTTTAGAGAATCTGGTTTGACTTTGTGTTGACTGAGCAGTTGCTCACGGAGTCCTGAATGAGGCACATTACCTGCATTGTGAGGGAGCATCAGTTACAGCACTACGGCCATGTGGCATCATTTCCCAAGGGTGATCTGGCTCGCAGGATCATCATTGTTGAGGACTTAAGCAGCTGGATCAGGCCAAGGGGACACCCATGTAACACCTAGCTATAGCAGATAGTTAGTCATTTCTGGGGGTGTGACTGGCCTACGTGTCTGCCACCCTATGCAACTCCTAACGTGCTGGACTAGTGCATGCTCTCCACCCTTACCTGACCTTGAGTTTTCTTCTGTGCATCAGAGGAATTTTGAGCAAATTCACCTTTCATTTTATAAAGAGGTCTAATATCTAGCCAGGGTTTGAGGGTAATCCCGTGCTGTTCCACCCAGCAAGTGGGCATTTCAGAGAATTGTAGGACTGTCTTTGGAACTTCAGGTTCATAACATTACTAAACTAACTGTTTCTTTTCATTTCCAGTGAAACACAAAAAGAAAGATGTTTGATACTGCCTAAAACCATTTATGTGCTTTACTTCTGCATGTGTCTGCCAGTCATTTAGCATTAAAATAAAGATCACTAGTGAAAAAAAAAAAAAAAAATCACCAGACATATTTCCTGTCAAATGGAGTTCATTCTATTCAGCAACCCGACGTGTTCTTGTAGTTTGATCCCCATGTTGCCAATTGTGATGATAGTCTTGGTGCTCTTGTCAGAGGGGGACACTTTTACATTTTTTTGTGCACTGGGTGGTTCCATTAGGCACCCACTGTTGGGACTGGGGGGTGAGAAGTTAAAAGGCTGTCTGTACTTATTAATGGTATTTGCTGTCTTGCAAGGGAGTCACTGCTTTGAAGTCTGGCCTTGGTAGAATGTCTGTATTTACCTGGCTTGGAAATATTGGCTCCTAATCAGCATATCTGTACTTATTAATGTTTGATAACCATACATTTTGTTAACTTGTGTTTTTATTAATTGTTAAACCCAGGCAATTTAGATGTGCCATTGATTAAACTGTTTGTCCAGGACTGACAACAGCAGGGACTGAAGTAAATATAAACTCCTGGCCAGCAGAAGGCAGGAGGGAGAGTCCACAGGAAACGCTGCCAAGACACTCGGACAGGGCACAGGGGCTCGCAGGCAGACAAGGGTACCTGGCTGCCACGACATGAGGCACAAGGACGGCAACATTTACTTCCAGGGAGGAAGAGACAGCTCCACAAGGAGACGCCAGTTGTGGGTCCAGCGAAAGAGGGAAGCCGCATGAGAGGACCAACCGAAGCTGACAGACGAGGAATGAGGCGTGCCTAGGTCCCAGCCACACAAGGAGCCCAGAGTGGAAGAAAAAAGGAACAACGAAGAGATGCTGACAGGGCGTCAACAATTTGAAACAACTTCTGTAGGGGAACGAGTGTCCGGGGAACAGAGTGCATCCGTGGACAGTTGAACGATTAAGTGTTGGGGTAACACAGTGAGCAACTTGGACTCTGCACCATTAAAGGTTGTATCCTCCAATTCTTGTTTTTACGCACTTTTAGAGTGTGGACTGTGTATTTCCATCCATCCATCCATTTTCTAACCCGCTGAATCCGAACACAGGGTCACGGGGGTCTGCTGGAGCCAATCCCAGCCAACACAGGGCACAAGGCAGGAAACAATCCCGGGCAGGGTGCCAACCCACCGCAAGACACACACACAAACACACCCACACACCAAGCACACACTAGGGCCAATTTAGAATCGCCAATCCACCTAACCTGCATGTCTTTAAAAAAAGGAAATTAATTCCTGATATGTTTAGGTTCTGTTATGTTCGTTTATCTTTTTAATGTACCTTATATTGTCTTGTACAATAGAACTTACTGTTGCTTTTTTTCTGAAATTACTGTTGTGTCTTTCATTGTGTGTTTACTCACCGCCCAATTTAAAGAAACCTGTGTGCTATTATTGGTAAATTTCAGGAGTTCCCAGTCTCTTAATAAAACTGGGTGGCGTAGTCGGATGTTTTAATGGTGACAAAGTTAGATTACCTGTGAGTGTGACCAGACACCTGTGACACTCTCACTTCTAAAGATGCATCAGAAACAGAAAAGAAACTTGAAGCTCCACGGTGCTTAGAGAGAGCATACCCTCCAGCTATTCGGCAAGGATCTAGAAATGGGAAAGGGGTTGTTGCTAGGTAACCAAAGGGTGGGAGTAGCTTTCCATGATGTGAGGATTTCCTGTGAAGAAAACACAGTAATATGCTCGGATGCTGGGCTTTGGTGTGTCTTCATGTGGGTTATATGCCCTGCACTCCTCCGCGGTGATGTGAATGAGGGGCATAAATAGAACTGAACGTACCGGTGTGCAACAGATTGTATGCATTACAAAGCTGAAGAAAGGAACTCGGGTCATCACAGAAGTTTGTTTGAGGCTTTAGGGAGTTGGATTCCTTGATTCCCCCCCCCCCCCCAAAAGAAAGCTTTAATATCTCAAAAATTCTTATTAGTGAGTTTTGCATTTACAGAATTGCCTGTAAAAGTAATTTTATTGTCAATTTTGTGAAACTTTAGGCAAATTGCCTGTTTAGCCCATCACAGTCCTTTGCTATGAACATCTTGCTGCTACTTATTGCTGCTAAGTTTTCCGACTTAGAATTAACACCTTTTATTACAAAGGTGTGCAAAATTCAAGTAATAAAAATTGTTTTAATTGTGTTTAGTTATTTTTATTTGTATTCAAGAACATAACAAAATATACAAATAGAATGTTTCCATCACATCACTTAAATACAAAATTGAAAAGAATTTAATTAAAATATAACTAATTATGCAATTTATTTATGTATGCAATATTGTTCTACATCAATTTAACATAAAATATTTAGTCAATCTAATATTTTTAAACATGCAAAAAATAACAAGAAGACATATTCATTGACTTACTGTACATATAATGTCTCTGTTTTTTGTGACTTGGTGGCCCATTGTTTGTTCACTTTTTCTGTTGCAACCCTATGAATCATCCAACAGTTGCCCGCCATCATACTGGCATCCCAATGCTCCTGGCAGCTTCTTTCCTCGTACTTGATATTCCACCCTGCTCTTGACTCACTGATTTTCAGGGAAAAATCCAAAAAGTGACCTTTGAGACTCGTGTTGCAACCCAATTCTTCAAACTGACTGCTTACTTCTTTGAATGATTGCCAAGCCTCTCGTTTCACTTCACTCATCCCACCATCTACATCAGAAATTAGTTTTCTAATATCAGCTTTTGCAAAAATGTCCTCTTTCAGTTTAGCCTGAGAAGAACCCAGACATTTTGGGCATAAATACATCAATCTGGCTCTGTCGTTCGATAGGGCCTTGACCAAGTGCTTTGTTAAACAAGCCTAATATGAAGCAGTGGTAGCAAGCACATTATCTGGATCCACCAAGCTGAGTCTGATGATTTTTTCTGCACCAAACTGCAACTTTTTCTAGGTGGTCATTCCTTCCAAACCCTATGTCAATGCTTGGCTCTGCTCTCCCACTCACAGAGTACACCTGGGAATTTTTACTGCTGATGCAGTAAAAATAAAGATGCTAAAAAAATGTCAGAGTCTTTCTGCAAGAGTCAACAGGAATTTCATGGACACTCAAGTCACAAAGCTACACCACATTTGATCCTTCATTGGAGGTGACTTGTGTCCTAAGTTACTGAGTGCAACTTGCGCTGATCCTTTGTGAAGCTGAAGTATGCTGCTGGAACCTCGGACACATGTCAGCTTGGTGTATTTTCTTGTGCTGCCAGTTGCTTATTTTCTTCCTTTATGAATCAGTTAGTCCCTTCCTTATTTTAACTGTTAACAGCAGAAGAAGATAACAAAAGGCACACAATAGTAGAATTTGAGTGTTGGTAAATGTGCTGAGGTGTGATCTGTGACCCCTGAAAACCCCATGATTGAAACTGGATATGAGGGGGTGGCTGAGTGGTGGATCTGAGGTGGATGGGTAGCTGCAGACATGGTTACCCCAATTTTTACATTTCCGGAAAGCAGATAGTAGAGATGGATGGTTTTGTCCCTGTTATGATGATGATGTAAACATATTATGATAAAGATATGCATTTAGAAAAAATAAATTACAAACCATTTGTACCTACTACAGGTTAGAACTGCTATAAATAAGATCTTAGGAAAGACCTGTTAAAAAGCAAGTTCTGGACTAGATGGCCAAGATGGAAGGACACGGACAGGTCTGTGCTGAATGGTAGCTGGACTGGAAGGGTTGAAGGTTTTGTATCGATTTGGTCGTAACTGAATGCACAAGAGTGCTGCCTCTTTAATACTCTCTTTGATGCTCTGTCTGGAACATCAAAAGCATGGAGTAGAAGGGATTCGTAAAATGTATGAGTCTATGGGAGTACTCCTTCCATCTCAGGGAATCCTAGGGAGGTGGGTGTATTCTCTTTATCTCTCTCTCCCTCCATCTCTCTGCTGCTCCACTCATGCAGAAGGCCATTCCATCCAAAGGTCATATGGTGACCCATTTGAAACTGGAGACCAATCAACATACTAAGACAGAAAGCCATCCAGTAGCATATTACCCAGGTTGCATTTTTGTCACACTCATTGTTCTCTCTTATATTTTGGGCATATTTTCTATAATAGATGAATGTAGTGAGAAGTCAAGCAAAATGACACCTCTTATTAGCTAACTTAAAAGATTACAATATGCAAGCTTTCGAGGCAACTCATGCCCCTTCTTCAGGCAAGATGGTGTAATTCAGAAACTGCAGTTCCCTGTGTTTATATAGACAGTAGGACAGAGACAACACTTAAAGGTTTTCCAATGCTGTCTCTGTCCTGGTGTCTCTATAAACACAGGGAACTCCAGTTTCTGTATTACATCTTGAGTGTTTTGTGTAGATGGGGGCAGAATTGGCTCAGACACAGGAAGCAGAGCGTGATGGTGCGAGGAAACTTATGGCTGACTTTAGAAGTGGTGTTCTATAGGGGGCAGTGCTGGGGCTGCTCTATTTTTAATAGATATAAATAATTTGGATAGGAATATAAATAATAAGATGGTTAAGTTTGCTGAGGATGCTGAGATAAGTTGATTGGCAGATAATTTGGAATCTGTTACATCATTACAGAAGGACTGGGACAGCATACAGGCTTGGACAGATTTTTTGGCAGATGAAATTTAATGTCAGTAAATGTAAAGTATTACACATAGGAAGTAAAAATGTTAGGTTTGAATACACAATGGGTGGTCAGAAAATCGAGAGTACACCTTATGAGAAGGATTTAGGAGTCATAGTGGACTCTAAGCTATTGACTTTCAGACAGTTTTCAGAAGCCATTAAGAAGGCAAACAGAATGTTAGGTTATATAGCGCCTTGATGTGTGGCGTACAAGTCCAAGGAGGTTCTGCTCAAGCGTCATAACACACTGGTGAGGCCTCATCTGGAGTACTGGGTGCAGTTTTGGTCTCCAGGCTACAAAAAAGGACATAGCAGCACTGGAAAAGGTCCAGAGAAGAGCGACTAGGCTGATTAGAGGGCTACAGGGGTTGAATTATGAGGAAAGATTAAAAGAGCTGAGCCTTTACAATTTAAGAAAAAGAAGATTAAGAGGTGACATGACTGAAGTGTTTAAAATTAATAAAGGGAATTAGTCCAGTAGATCGAGACTGTTATTTTAAAATGAGTTTATCAAGAACACAGTGAGGGCACAGTTGGAAACATGTTAAGAGAGTAGTGGTGCTACTGGGGAATGAAACTTCAACTCCCAGCAGTGCCTGCAGTGGCTCTTATTGGTCATCTGCTTAGGGTGCAGGGTCTGTTGGGTACAAGGTTTCCAGCACAATATTTAAAAGAGTGCCAGTGATGCCAAAACAGGAGAAGTATTTGCTGTTTTGTGTCTGAAGTTTCCTGTCTGTCTACCTTACGTTCTGATACCTGTGGATTCTTGTTTTGTCCTGGATTGTCTCTTGTTTTGGTCTGTGGTCTGTCTGAGGACTATCCGAGGATTTGTTGTCATCCTGTGAAGAAAGGAGCGCTCCTGATCCCATTCATCCATCTTCATTTCATCAGGAAATACCAGTAGGACTGATCTTTACATCCCCATTCAATGTGCTGATCTCTGGACTATCTACGGCCATCATTACATTTCCATGGACTTTAGAGAAAAGCCAAGCAAAATGACACCTTTTATTGGCTAACTAAAAAGATTACAATATGCAAGCTTTCGAGGCAACTCAGGCCCCTTCTTCAGGCAAGATGTAATCAATGGGGGCCTGAGTTGCCTCGAAAGCTTGCATATTGTAATCTTTTTAGTTAGCCAATAAAAGGTGTCATTGTGCTTGGCTTTTCTCTACATTCATAATGGCTAACACGGTACAACACCCTAGTACTACACATGGACTTTATAGTGAGTGTTTATTGTTGTGGTTTATTTGTGTTTATTGTACATTGCCATAAAGGGACTGGGGTGGGATTATTTAGCGTATTTCAATATATAGTATATTTCAGTTATTAGTGGTTAATACATTGTTCAATTGTTTTATCACCTGTTGTTTTTTGTCTCTGCTTGTGAGTGTGTGCGGGTCGGGCCAAGGCTGGGAGCGTCTCTGGAATCTCTGTCAAAAAAAATAAATAAATTACTGTCTCTTTGACGGTGTGAATCTTGGCGGTACCGGACCACTACACGAGTAACTTTCACACAAACATTAGGAAATTTTTCTTTACACAGAGAACCACAAACACTTGAAATAAGCTACCAAGTAGTGTGGTAGACAGTAAGACTTTAGGCACTTTCAAAACTCGACTTGATGTTATTGTAGAAGAATTCTGTGGATAGGACTGGTGAGCTTTGTTGGGCTGAATGGCCTGTTCTTGTCTAAATTATTCTAATGTTCTAATGAGAAACTTTTTGAGTGTTCTTCCTGACACTGGCTGAGTGAGAAAGAGATAATAAGCATTCAGCTATTCAAAAAAACTTATTAGACAATTTCCAAATCAAAAAATAAATCTCTGAAATTGAAAAGGTGAACAAACCCCTTTGTAACTTCAAAGCTGTTGCACAAAGAATAATAACAAAAAGAGCTGATGCAAAGAAGCCCCCATATCTACAATATTTGACTTAAATACAGCCAAGTCTGTTGTTGAAGTTCTCATTAATATTTATCAGATGGTAAAGATTTTACCTCAGGGATTTAGAATCCTGGGTTTGAATTCCACATCTGGTCATCGTCTGTGTGGCATTTGCATGTTCTCTCAATTTTCTGTGTGGGCTTGCGCTTGGGTTTTTCTGCCACATTCCCAAGATCAGCAGGTTAACTGCTGACTCCAAACTGGCTACGTGGGTGAGTACATGTGTCCTGTGATGTATTGGCCTGCAGTCCTGGAGGGGCCCTGGCTACTGGTGACGCTGAATTCGGCTAAGCAGGCTTGAGAAGGTCATCTTGCATTTTCTATAATACATTATCAACAAAACGTAAAGTATGAAAATAATTGAGACTTGCCATTACATTGTAATCAGGTAAGTCCCAACAAAAAAAAAGAAAAGGAAATGAGAGTTCAGACTAGGACGACCCAAAGCACATAAGTCCCAAAAAGTTTCAAAAGCACTTCCAAAACTGCCACTAGAAGGGGAACCCCCATCAAAAAACACAGCTAGATACTAAAAGGGTCTCATACATTGTAGAATCCTTATAAAAATAAAAGGATTATTTCGGCAAACTGCCTAGTGGCAATAAAGAAAGTTCTGTGGAGTACAAAGGCAAAATGGAATTGCCTGTAACACATAGGCAGTGCAGAACAATCAATTCCTAATTGAGATATTTAGGGGCAAAATAAAAAAAACAGAGCAAAATGATCAAAATCCAGAAAACTGAAAAAAAGGACCAAGTACTCACCAACTCCAGAGAGCATTCACAAGCATTTATAGGGCCGAAGGCACTTTCTGGCAGGTGTCCCCACCTCTAGGAGGACCACCCTCAAAACATATGAAACATAACACATGCAAAAAAATACAACAGATAATTAATGCAAGCAACATTAACATAAACAAAAAGCTCAACCAAGAAAAAAAATACCTAAAACAAGACTTTGAACCCCAGCCAGTGGAGGAACCCTATGTGAGATTTATCAAGAGAGTTTAGGTGGGTGTATAATTGGCTAAAACACAGGAAGCAAAGGTGGGACCTTATCAGAATCAGGGACGTTAAAAGTGGTGTCCCACAGGGGTCAGTGCTGAGACCGCCGTTGTTCTTAATATAGGGATAGAATCAATAAGCTGGTTAAGTCGACAGATGATAGCAAACTAGGTGGAAGGGGTTATAATCTCAAATCTGTTGAATCATTGCAGAGGGGCCTGGACATCTTACAGTCTTGGGCAGATTTGTAGCAGATAAGATTTAATATAAGTAGGTAGTTAAAATATTAGATTTGAACATACAATGGAGGGGTCTGAAACTTGAAAATACCTCTGCTGAGAAGGACTTAGGAGTCATAGTGGACTCATCACCTTCTGCAATCAGACAGAGTTCAGAAGAGATCAAGAAAGTGAGTAGGATGTTAGGTTAGATATCACGATGTGTGGAGTGCAAGTTATGAGAGGTTCTGCTCAGGTTTTATAACACACTGGTGAGGCCTCATCTGGAGTACTGTGTGCAGCTGTTTGTCCAAATTACAAAAACAGACATAGCAGTGCTGGAGAAGGTCCAGAGAAGAGCGACTAGGCTGACTGAGCTAGGAGGAAAATCTTCAGTCTGAGCAAACGAAGATTAAGAGGTGACACATTTGACATATTGTAGAATTATGAAGGGAATTAGCAGAAAGAGTAGTGGAAGCTATATTAAGAAGGGAGGTGATGCTTATTGAGCAGCAGTATGGTTTCATGCCAGGAAAGAGCACCACAAATGAAATGTTTGCTCTGAGGGTGCTGATGGAGAAGTTTAGAGAAGGCCAGAAAGAGTTGCATTGTGTCTTTGTGGACCTGGAGAAAGCATATGACAGGGTGCCTAGAGAGGAGTTGTGTTATTGTATGAGGAAGTCACGAGAGGCAGAGAAATATGTAAGAGTTGTACAGGATATGTATGAGAGATGTGTGACAGTGGTAATGTCTGCGGTAGGAGTGATGAATGCATTCAACGTGGAGGTGGGATTACATCGGGGATCGGCTCTGAGCCCTTTCTTATTTGCAATGGTGATGGACAGGTTGATAGATGAGATTAGACAGGAGTCCCCATGGACTGTGATGTTTGCTGATGACATTGTGATCTGTAGCGAGAGTATGGAGCAGGTTGAGGACCCCCTGGAGAGGTGGAGATATGCTCTAGAGAGGAGAGAAATGCAGGTCAGTAGGAACAAGACAGAATACATGTGTATAAATGAGAGCGAGGTCAGTGGAATGGTGAGGATGCAGGAAGTAGAGTTGGTGAAGGTGGATGAGTTTAAATACTTGGGATCAACAATTCAGAGTAATGGGGATTGTGGAAGAGAGGTGAAGAAGAGAGTGCAGGCAGGGTGGAATGGGTGGAGAAGAGTGATATTTGACAGACGGGTATCTGCAAGAATGAAAGGGAAGGTCAACAGGACGGTAGTGAGACCAGCTATGCTATATGGGTTGGAGATGGTGGCACTGACCAGAAAGCAGGAGACAGAGCTGGAGGTGGCAGAGTTAAAGAAGCTAAGATTTGCATTGGGTGTGATGAGGATGGACAGGATTAGAAATGAGGACATTAGAGGGTCAGCTCAAGTTGGACGATTAGGAGACAAAGTCAGAGAGGCGAGATTGCGTTGGTTTGGACATGTGCAGCGGAGAGATGCTGAGTATATTGGGAGAAGGATGCTAAGGATAGAGTTGCCGGGCAAGAGAAAAAGAGGAAGGCCTTAGAGAAGGTTTTTGGATGTGCTGAGAGAGGACATGCAGGTGGTGGGTGTAACAGAGCAAGATGCAGAGGACAGGAAGATATGGAAGAAGATGATCCGCTGTGGCAACCCCTAACGGGAGCAGCTGAAAGAAGAAGAAGATTAAGGGAATTAGCAGAGCTGTTCCTAGTTATTACCGTAAAATAAATTCAGCAATGAGAACACAGGGACACATTTGGAAACGTGTTAAGGGTAAATTTCGCATTCTTCTTCACACAGAGAACCACAGAAACATGGAATTAAGTGACCAAGGAGTGTGGTGGAGAGCAGGCCTTTAGGGGCCTTCAGATCTTGGCTTGATGTTAGTTTAGAGGAATTAGGTGGATAGAATAGATGTGCTTGTTGGGCTGAATGGCCAGTTCTCATCAAAAATGTTCTAGGGTTCTGATAATTTATATTCCTGAACATGATTTGCTAGAGGTTTATTTTTAGGCATACAGGTAAGACTGATTTTTTTTTGAATACTCAACTTGCTTTCAGTTTTCATTTCAGTTGTTCAATTGTCCACCACACTGGCGGGCTAACTCTTTCTAACTTGACACCTCTGGGGGTTGTTTTTCTGCAGACAGAAGGGTTAATTATGTTATGTTTGGGAATAATATTAGATCTTTCTTCTCTGAACTAGGGTTCCTCGCTGAGATAGTTGGTAACTGAGATTTGCTTTGCTGTAGTGTATCGCAAATCACTGACACAAGCATCTAGATAGATAGATAGATAGATAGATAGATAGATAGATAGATAGATAGATAGATAGATAGATAGATAGATAGATAGATAGATAGATAGATAGATACTTTATTAATCCCAGGGGGAAATTCACAAATCTAAGTGAGAACAAAGCTAACATGGTGCATGATGAGCCATAGTAAGTGAGAGTTCACAAGGCAATACAACCAACTGGATCACACTAATGACAATTTTGACAATTATCTGCCAGTGGGTTTTCAGGACTCCGTTAAAAAAAAAAGGCCCTTCAACATAAGAACATCCATACGAAATTTGACAAGAGAGTCGGCCATTCACTACGTGGCACTCGTTTGTTTGGCTAACAGCTAAGCTGTTCTGACATCTCATCTAAAGATTTCTTAAATGTTGTCAAGGCTTCTGTTTCAACTTCATGGCTTGCTAGTTTGTTCCAGATTCTCACAACACTATGCATTATGAAGCGTTTCCTGGCTTCTCTCCATCATTAATTTCCACTCATGTCCCCGCATATTTGATTCGCCATTTAGTCAAAAGTGCTGTTTTATTTTGCTAAAATAAGAGAGAGGTTAGGAGCACATGCTGATATAGCACATTGTCGCACCCACCACATGACAAACCAACTCAGGATCCCAGATTAAGACCTGAGTGCAGCCGTGCCACGGGTGAAACCTCAGCACCACACTAGTTCAGGTGGAATGGAACAGTGTGAGGTTTTTTATGGTAGCTGGAGTGCCAATTCTGTCACCAACCCCAGGTTTTTCCCTGCAGGTTGTAGTGCCTACATGCATGTTAACATCATACCCAGGATGGAGCAATTGCAGATTAAGGGCCTTGCTCAAGGGTCCAACAGAGTAGAGTCACTTTTTGCATTTACGGGATTTGAACTGGCAACCTTCTGATTACCAGTGCCCTAGCCTCAGAGCCACCACTCCGCCCGACTAAAATAAGCCTTCACAAAATCCCTCCTAGTCTGACCACCTGTGTTTCTTCCAGGCACTCGCTACCTGTGTTTCTGAATGTCTGTTGGCTCCCCTGGTTGTATGTCTGTCTCCTTCTTTCCATTTCATCTCTTCTACTTTGCCAATGCACATCTCCCAAAACACGTCAGTCCATCCGTTTCATTCCACTAGCTGCCAGTCCATTTACTCATCCTGGCCTTCTGCCCCTTTTATGTCTGCCTCTCTGTCTTTCTGTCTCTCCTCTCTGATGCACAGAATGCAGTCCGGCCTAAATATCATGTCAGGTCAGCTCGCTCCGATGAGCTTCAGTCACCTGAAACTCCAGGCAGTGAAACACAATTCCCAATGAATCATTTTTTTTTTTTGCAGACTCAAGCTAATGAACATTGATGATCTGCTTTCTCCCCAGAACCCAGTGGCCAGTCGAGCTGCAGGATACTCAATACTCCCAGGAAAGCAACATCATAGCAGTTGTTCTTCTAGAAACTTGTAACATTTCCAAACCATGGTATATAATTAAGCCCATAAACAGCTTACAGCAACACCCCAGAGCTCGATGGCTAAACCTCACTTAGCACACAGTCTCTTCATACAAAATTCAGCACTTTTATTTTAAAGCCAATATAGGGTTTCATTAAAACTTTTAGAAACAAAAACATTATTGTCTTGCCCCCATTAAGACAGCAGATTTCTCCAGACAGAGATGACGGGATCGATGAGGTCTTAGTGTAATTATGGAGAAGTGAGAGAGTTGAAATTTTAATTAAAAAAGGGTTATCAAATCTTACTCGCCTTAACGTGGAGTTTCAGTTTTCAGCTAATGTGGGCAGTTGATGCTGTCCTCATGGCACCCCGGCCTCTTTGGAGCTTATTACTCACTTTTTCTTCAGTTGCAGAATAGAGAAAAAGTACAAAGTAAAACCAAAATGAACTGCCAACTCCAAAAATCACTTTCTATACAAAAGGCACAATATAAAATAAAAATAGACACGCTGTTCTGTGAAGGGCTCACAGCATTCTTAAACTTGGTTAGTCCAGTTTAGGGTTGTTAGTGCAGCTCTACTGGGGGGCCAATTTACGGCCCCCAAGTGACAAGACCTGCAAGTCTTTGGGATGTAGGAGGAAATCTGGAGACTCAGGCACAAGACAAGAGCAGGGCATGGGATTCAAAAATCCAGAGTCTGGATCTGTAAGGAAGCACTGTTAAAAACAACCCCATCTAAAAGAAGTGGTGAGGCGGCCTTCTGCTGTTATGCACCTAAAATCTGAAACAGCTGACCGATAGAAATTTGCCAGGCTAATACAGTGGAGCACTTTAAAACACTGCTGAAAACACATTACTTTAACATGGCTTTCTCATGGCTTCATTTTAGTTTAATCCTGATACTCTTTAGATGCATTTAATTATCAATATCATTCCTGGTGGCTCTGTAATCCGTACTAACTCCTACTTTCTCTGCTGTTCTTTTTTCCGGTTTTCTGTGGTGGCGACCTGCACCACCACCATCTGATCAAAGCACCATGCAGTCCCTACATTGATGGATTGAAGGGCAGAAGACCACATGACCATCATCATCAGGTTCTTCCATGTGAAGCCTGAATACAATAAGGACTGATTGAGATCATTTATGTTAGGTAGAATGAGCACCTGGGGCTGGGTGGTCTTGTGGCCTTGGAACCCCTGCAGATTTTGGTTTTTTTTTCTCCAGCTGTTTGGAGGTTTTTTTTTGGTTTTTTTTTTTGTCCTCCCTGGCCGTCTGACCTTACTTTTATTCTATGTTAATTAGTATGCCTAAGGGGCAGCATGGTGGTGCAGTGGTAGTGCTGCTGCCTCGCAGTTAGGAGACCTGGGTTCGCTTCCTGGGTTCTCCCTGCATGGAGTTTGCATGTTCTCCCCGTATCTGTGTGGGTTTTCTCCGGGTACTCCGGTTTCCTCCCACAGTCCAAAGACATGCAGGTTAGGTGGACTGGCGATTCTAAACTGGCCCTAGTGTGTGCTTGGTGTGTGTGTGTGTGTGTGCCCTGTGGTGGGCTGGCACCCTGTCCAGGATTGGTTCCTGCCTTGTGCCCTGTGTTGGCTGGGATTGACTCCAGCAGACCCCTGTGTTCGGATTCAGCAGGTTGGAAAATGGATGGATGGATGGATAGCATTGCCTAATTTTATTTTTTATATTCTGTCTTTTTTCTCTTTCTTCATCCTGTAAAGCACTTTGAGCTACATCATTTGTATGAAAATGTGCTATAGAAATAAATATTGTTATTGTTGTTGTTGTTATCTTGTAAGATGCTGTGTAAAATAGCAACGGACGGACTGCTTTACAAATTGCTTTTAAACTGAAAGGCATTATATAAAACAAAAACGGAGTCACAGTGTTGGAAAGTGTGTTAGGATGGTGCACAGTGAGAAAGAAATGCTAACAGACCTCATCTGGGTTAAGGTTGCACAGCCTGCCCTGGCAGCACTGGCCACAGTTTCATCATAGGTGTGATTCACACACACACACATCCACCACACTCTTAAAAATAAAGGCACCATAGAGGAGCCATTTTGCACTCCCAAAGGAATCATCCATATTTGGGTTCCACAAAAGATCCTTCATTTACAGTATTTAGCTCTGTAACTGGCTCCATAATTTACCATTGCCAGACATGTGCAAGCAGGAGGTGTTCTCAAAGCTCTGTCTGCCCAGACTGTCTGAGATACTCTCAATGGCTCACTGCTTCTCATTTTCAAACTATGGACTTGACCAAGAACAGTCAGAAGGACAAAGATGTCAGTTCCCCTACGACACTAGAAGCCCTTCCTCTTCTGCCACCCTATAACAGCAGATCAACCTGTAAGTCAGCGTTCACTTGAGAACCCACAACTACAGTATATGAGACTTTACTCCTCAACAGAAGTGTCATTGAGGGGCCCTGTCAGCCTACTTTATTCACCTTGGAAACCTTCAATTTAATTGATCATTTTTTTCCATTTTCAAGATGCTGAGTATATTGGGAGAAGGATGCTAAGGATAGAGCTGCCAGGGAAGAGGAAAAGAGGAAAGCCTAAGAGAAGATTTATGGATGTGGTGAGAGAGGACATGCAGGTGATGGGGGTAACAGAACAAGATGCAGAGGACAGAAAGATATGGAAGAAGATGATCCGCCGTGGAGACCCCTAATGGGAGCAGCCAAAAGAAGAAGAAGAAGTCATGGGGACTCCCCAGATCTTCATCTTGTTTCTCTTTTGATTTATGAAACACCAAACATTTCATGTTGTATACTATAACACAGACTAAGTTCAGATTTTCTCGATTATTTACATTTACAGTTACACTCACTGGCCACTTTATTAGGTACACATGTTCAACTGCTTGTTAATGCAAATATCTAATCAGTCAATTACATGGCAGCAACTCAATACATTTAGGCCTGTAGACATTGCCAGGTCGACCTGCTGAAGTTCAAACTGAGTATCAGAATGGGGAAGAAAGCTGACTGGGATTTTCACACTCAACCATCACTAGGATTTACAGAGAATGGTTTGAAAAAGGGAAAATATCCAGTGAGCGGCAGTTCAATGGATGAGAAAGCCTTGTGATGCCAGAGGTCAGAGGAGAATGGCCGACTGGTTTGAGCTGAGAGAAAGGCAACAGTAACACAAATAACCACTTGCTACAAATGACGTATACAGAAGAGCATCTCTGAATGCACAACACGTCAAACCTTGAAGCAGATGGGCTGCAGAAGATGGAGACCACACCAGTGCCACTCCTGTCAGCAAAGAACAGGCTACGATTCACACAGACTGATGATGTGTTTTGATGTGTGTTTGAGATCATTGTCCTGTTTGGACACCCAATTGCGGCCTTAAAGTGGAGAAGCACAAACAAACTGTAATCACCTTTACTTCACCATTGGCACTCTGGGACACCCCTTCTACATATGTTCTGGGGGAGCAACATTGGGCATCTCAGTACCTCCCCCAGGACGCTTGGCAGCAGCCTCTCTGGCTGACGATGGTGCCTCAGTTTCCCGCAGGGCTCCATTGGAGATAGAGTTCTCCACAGCCCTGTTGGGATTTGGGGTGGCCACCAGGGGGTGCTGCATGGGTCCCTGAGCCAGCCTGGACAGGTGATCAAGCACCTGGAGCACTTCCGGGTGGGCTATAAAAAGGGCCAGCAACCACCACTCAGTGGACAGAATCGGGAGGAAAAGGATGAGGTTGCCAGGGAGGAGTGGTGGTTCGAGAAAGAAGTGTTGTTTGTGCTTATTTGGACTGTGTTGTTCCTGTGGGGGTCACAGGGAAGGCATGCCCTACAGGTGAAGAAAATGAAAGTGTTTGTGTTTTTTATATGTGCCTCCTGAGTCTGTGCCGGGTCGGGTGCTATATAGCATCTAATTCACAGCATGTAGACTCTTAACAGGAAGAATTCTATGCCAGTGGGAAACTGATGTTCTATACTACTTGAAATTGGGCAAGATCAACTTCTCACTTAGAGAATATGTTCAAAATGTTTTAAAACATGGTAGGATCTAATCAATAACATTTTAGAATAAACCTCCACTTTGGGGAAAAGGGCACTCTTCCTTTCTTGTTTCATTTTATAGAGCAGATCTGAATGCTGGCTCTCCTCTCTTTCTATTGGGTGAGGGTTGACTGTTGCTTTGATTTGATTTGAATTTGACTTGACTGTATGGAATGTTATCTGTTTCTAATTAAAATCAATACAAATTAAAAAAAAAAAGAAACAAAACACCCAATTGTGGCTAAATTGCAACCATTTAGCTATTGATTTGAGGTGATTTGGGGGTAGTCCTCCTTCTTCATTATTCCATCCACTTTGTGCAATGTACCAGTACCACTGGCAGGAAAACAGCCCCAGAGCACGATGCGACTACCACCATACTTCACAGTTAGTACAATGTGCTTGGGATTTGAAACCCTTACCTTTTGCAAACATACCTCTCGTCATTTTGGCCATACAACTCAAACTTTGTCTTATTTCACTATAAAGCCAGAAGGCTTATCTTTTGCTTATCCATGTGGGTCAAGCTAGCAGGTGTCGATTCTGGGGCAGGGGCTTCTTTCTCAGATGGCACCCTCTCAGTCCACAGTGATGTAAAATTTACTTCACAGTAGACAGTGACACTGGTGTTCCAGCAGTTTCCAGTTCATGGCAGGGTTGGGCCTTGATGATTCCTGGGTTTGTTCCTGAACATCTTAACCAATTTCCTCTCAGCTGAGAGTGGCAGTTTGGGTCTTCTTCCAGACCTTGGCAAAGTGGGAACACCTCCCAATAACTTGCTTGAACTGATGATCTTGGAATATGCAGTTGTTTAGAAATGGCAGCAAGAGTCCTTTTCGATTTATGTAAATCTACAATTCTCTTTCTTAGATCTTCACTTAGCTTCTTGGACTTTCCTATTGAGAAGGCACCAGCTGGAGTCAGTCATGAGAAGTTAATAGGCCTTGGCCCTATCAAGATGAAAGACATTGTAGAACCTTCAGTACCACTTTTTAAAAAAAAATTAAGTGAACGTACTTGAATAAATTTGAGCCTGGATGTATAATTTTGACCCTGTGTGGATTTTAGAAAATCCAAAATAAATTCAAACTTGTGCACCAAATTAAAAAAATAATGCATGTTGTACAATCACTCCACTGAAAGCCCACAATTGCCATGACAGTCACGTCCATGATGAGTGTATGTAAACTGCTGACCACAACTGTATAGTCATTGCATGTCATTTTCTAACCTGCTTAATCCAGACTAGGGTCGTTGGGTTGGGGGTAGGTTGGGGAGATTGCCGGACCCTATCCCAGCCAGCGCAGGGTGCAAGGCAGGAACAAACCTTGGACAGGGTGCCAGTCATTTGCAGGGTATACAGAGCACCTATAAGAAAATTTCAACTCCTTGGAAGATTTCTCATTTTCTATTGTTATAGAACATCGACTCACAGTGGATTTAATTTGTTTTTTTGACATTGATCCAGAGGTGGTGCAATGGTAGTGCTGCTACCTCGCAGTAAGCCAACCAGGGTTCACATCCCTGTGTTTGTTCATAGGGAGCTCCAGTTCCCAAACACAAGAAAGATAGGTGGATGGACGTTGCACTGATGGACTGCCACCCCATTCAGGAATTGTTCCTTCTTTGTCCCTGGTGATTGCAGCTGCCCTATGAGTCTATCATGGATAAGTAGGTTGAGAAGACTGATGGATGGATGCTACTGATCAACCAAAAAAGAAAACGTCAAAATAAGCATAAATCTCATAACAGTGAACTGACTGCTTTATAAATCAGTTAACAGTTTGGGTATGAAAGGCACTACAGTACAGGTATATAATATGATCAAGATAGATGTGCTGAATGTAAAGTGTTTTGCAGCAGTACTCACTGCGTTTAAAGCAGAGATCTTATGTGCTTTGTGTCACGTCTCCCTGAGGCAGGGGGTTTTATTGAACAGAAAGCTGCACTGAGTGCCCCCTAATGTGTTTTTTGGCTCTGCTCACTCGACACGGTCTAATCATCACAGTAAAGTCCACTTACCTACACATTTCATAAAGGGTCATTCTGCAGATCCTTTGATTATTTAATTATTTAAGTAAGAATATCACGTTTTCATTGAACTTTTTAAGTCAAAGTCCATATGCATAAATACCTGTATAAGGAAATAAAAATTTAAAAATATGTACTGCTTTGTTGAGCTTGGAGCACTAATAAGCTGCAAAGATGTATTTGAGCCATGGATGACATGTAAATTCACTGACAAAATTCTTGGGACCACTTCACTGATACTGAGTAAGACCACCTTTGGGTCTCAAAACGGCCTAATTTCTTCATGGCATGGACTCCACAAGATGTTGAACACATTCTATTCAGATTCACATCCACGTTGACATGATTGCTCTATTCAGTTTCTGCAGATTTGTCAGCAGCACATTCCTGTTCCAGCACATCTCAAAGGGGTTCTGTTGGATTCGGATCTGTTGACTGGGAAGGCCACTGAAGAACACTGAACTCCTTGTCTTGTTCACGGAAACAGTTTGAGACAGCAGTTGCTTTGTGAAATGGTGCATTATCATGCTGGAGGTAGCCATTAGAAGATGGGGAGATTGTGGCCATGTTCAACAATATTTCAAATAGACAGTGCAGGGCCCTAAACATAAACAATCTCTGTGGGCCCCTTCGTCTCAGTCCATGTCTGTCACACGTCCTTTTTATTCCAGATTTTGAGGGACCCAAAATGGGCCCTGAGTAATCATTACCCTGTTTCCCACTACTACGATACCCATGAGACTGTGGCATTCAAGTGATGATTGATTGCTATCAATGGACCCAAAGTATTCATCACACCATACCACCACCACACCCTGGACTGTTAATACAAGGTAGGTTGGGTGAATGGATTCATGCTGTTGGCACCAAATTCTGATCTCACCATCTGTGAGCCTCAGCAGAAGTTGAGATTCATCATACCAGGCTTCGCTTTACTGTTTTGGTGAGTGTGTGCCCACTGTAGACTTAGTTTTTTGTTCTTAGCTAAGAGGAGAGAACCTCGATGTGGACTTATGTTGTTGTAGGCCATCCACCTCAAGGCTTGATGTTTTGTGCATTCTGGGAGAATTTTCTGCTCACCACAGTTGTACAATGTGGTTATCTGAGTTACCGTAGCCCTTCTGTCAGCTCCAAACAAGTCTGGCCATTCTCCTCTGACCCATCTCATCAACAAGATGTGTTTATCTGCAGAACTGCCGCTCACAGGATGCTTTTTGTTATTCACATCAGAGACTGTTGTGTTGTGAAAAAATCAGGAGATCAGCAGTTACAGAAATACTCAAACCAATCCATCTAGCACCAACAATCATGCCACGGTTTAAATCACTGAATTTACATTTTTACCCCATTCTGTTGTTTTATGTAAACCTTAACTGAAGCTCCTGAGCTGTATCTGAATGATTTTATGCATTGTGCTGCTGCCATGTGATTGGCTGATTAGATAATTGCATTGATATATGCCAGAGTGCAGGTCTTCCTGACAGTTTGCTCAGTGGGGGACTGCCTATATGGAGTGTCCATGTGGTTTCTCTCCAGGTTCATCTCAAAATCACGCAGTTTTAGGTGAAGCCAGAGGACCTTCACCCAGGGATAGTTCCTGCCTTGCTCCTCATGCTCTGAAGTGGGCTCCAGCTGCCCAAGGTAATGTCTGAGCACTAGCAGACTTCTCTCCGTCATTACCCTGGCTGAGTTGTTGGTGCAAATGGCATGTTTGTTACAAATAAAGAAGGCACCCTGGTGTTCATTCTAATTATTAATATTTATAAAGATATCACAAATAGGTGTCCTCTAATTCTAGTCTTTCCAAATTCACTAAAGAAAAAGCAGACACAGAGACCTCAGCCCAAATTGAATTGTACAATCTGGTCCAGTATTCCCTCAAGTTCTACATATTTCACTTGACAAGCTTTTCCTTGGAGGATGTCATTGGGTTCCAGCAACAGAGTGAAATAAATAACTGGAAAAAAAAAAGCAATGGAGACAATTCCTGGAATTCATTTTTTGGTTGGAGTCTTGAAAGAGTTATGATCCCTGGGTTTCCTGCCAGTTTGTTTTTTCCCAGCTTTTTTTTTTTATTTCCCATGAGGCCATGTCATGTTTAGAGAAAAAGCACAGAGTGAAAAGGAGTCACAAAAATGGAGTTAACAAACACACCTATGCTGGTGTTCAGTTTCAAGTGATGATGACGTTGACATATTGCTGCTCACATTTGGGTGCAAACACCCCAGAAAGGAGCTGTGCTCCTTAGTTCCCAAAAATAAGTGTGATGTGTGGGAGTGAGGAAGCAGAGGGTCATCTAAAAATCCCCTGGCAATGCTTGGTGCTGTGGTGGTGGTCCTCAGATGGCCAAGAGTGGTAGAATCACACAGTCAAAACTGGCATTAACGTAATTTATTTTTGTACAGCTGTCTTCACTGAGTACAGCCTCAGAGCCATAATATATTTGTTAAGTCCAACAACATAAGCAAATTCTATTCCATTCATTTTAGTTTTGTAAAGTGCTGTCCTGCAGTTGAAAACCGTCAATCTTTGAAATGGTAGGCTGCTCATATTAATCTTTAATTGTTTTGCTCAAACAACAAGTATCCTTTCCCTGGCATTGCAAACATCCTTTCTTGTACATTCTCTCTGTGTTGTGCTACTCAGTGCTAATTGGTTTACAACTCAATGGTATAGCGAGAAGAAGGCAAGTAAACACCACAGAGCCACAGGACCTCTTAAATTAGTTTATAACCTGGGAATGGATGGACACTGCAGGACTAGAAATTACTGAACTGGTTTACAGCTTTAGAAAGGAAGAAATAAAAACGTTATTAAATGATCAAACACTCTTCATCATAAGGACAAGACAGCCAATCAAATGTGTGCAAAGTCACATGTCCCAAAACCCCACGTGTGCATTTTAATATACAACCCCAATTCCAAAAAAGTTGGAACGCTGTGTAAAATGTGAATAAAAACAGAATGCAATGATTTGCAAATCTCATAAACCCATATTTTATTTACATTAGAACATTAGAATATAGAAAACATATCAGATGTTGAAAGTGAGACATTGTACTATTTCTTGAAAAATATTTGCTCATTTAGAATTTGATGGCAGCAAGACATCTCATAAAAGCTGGGATGGGGGTAGCAAAAGGCAGGAATAGTGAGTGTTACTAAACAGAAAGAGCTGGAGGAACATTTAATTGCAACAGGTCAGTAACATGATTGGGTATAAAAAGAGCATCTTAGAAAGTCGGTCAGAGTCTCTCAGAAGTAAAGATGGGCGGAGGTTTACCAATCTGCAAAAAAATGCGTCTACAAATTGTGCAACAATTTCAGATAATGTCCCAAAACTTAAAATTAGGAATACTTTGAATATGTTATCACCTATATTACATAATATAATCAAAAGATTCTGAGAATCTGAAGATATCTCTGTGCGCAAGGGTCAAGGCCAAAAATCAATTTTGGATACTTGTCTTTGGGCCCTCAGGAGGCACTTGATTAAAAACAGGCCTGATTCTGCCATGGAAATCACTGCATGGGCTCAGGAACACTTCCAGAAATCAACATCTGTGAACACAGTTGGCTGTGCCATCCAACAAATACAGGTTAAGGCAAAGAAGAAACCATATGTGAACAGGTTCCAGAAACACCACCGTCTTCTCTGGGCCAAAGCTCATTTATGAAAACTGTTCTGTGGTCAGATGAATCGAAATTTGAAATTCTTTTTGGAAAACATGGATGCCACATCCTCAGGACTAAAGAGGAGAGGGGCCAGCCGGCTTGTTATCAGCACTCAGTTCAAAAGCCTGTATTTCTGATGGTATTGGGGGTGCATTAGTGCCAATGGAATTGGCAGCCTGCACATCTGGAAAGGCACCATCAATGCTGAAATGTATTTACAGGTTTTAGAGCAACATATGCTCCCATACACACAACATCTTCTTCAGGGAAGGCCTTGCATATTTCAGTTAGATAATGCTAAGCTGCATATTGCATCTACTATATTACCACAGCATGGCTTCGTAGTAGAAGAGTCCGGGTGCTGAGATGGCCAGCCTGCAGCCCAGACCTTTCACCAACTGAAAATATTTGGCACATCATGAAACAAAAAATATGACAAAGATAACCCCGGACTGTTGAGCAGCTAGAATCCTGTATCAGACAAGAATGGGACAACATTCCTCTCCCAAACGTCAAGCAGCTGGTCTCCTCAGTTTCCAGATGTTTATGGACTGCTATTAAAAGAAGAGGGGATGCTACACAGTGGTAAACATGGCCCTGTCCCAACTGTTCTGAGACATCAAATTCAAAGTGACTTTATTCTTTTGTTAAAATGGTTCATTTTCTCAGTTTAAACATTTGATATGTTTTCTGTGTTCTGTTGTGAATAAAATATGGGTATATGGGATTTGCAAATCATTGCATTCTGTTTTTATTTACATTTAACACAGTGTTGCAACTTTTTTGGAATTGGGGTTGTAAATATAGTTCATCTAAGGTAACTTAAAGGGCATGGCGACAGAAGGGCAGTGGCAGAGGTAGTAACATCAGAGACTGAGACACTTGTGACCATTTCATCTGGACATCAGAAAATGTAACCTATGAATAACTAAATCAAAAACCACCCAGGACAACATCCACTCCTTGACACTTCTGGTTTTCAGTAAGCTTTTCTAAGACTTTTTACATCCATGGTAAACGGAAAACACAGACAAGCATAAAGGTTTAGGGCACCTGCAGGCAAACTCCACATAACTAAAAATAGACATAAGCTAAAAACACATTGAAAAAGGGAAAAAAGCCATCTTTATAGATGCGAGTCTCAAAGTGACTGCTCCAAGATGGTGACGCTTCTGGTTTAAATACCTGCCAGGCAGGAAGAGGTGGGTCCAGGGGGTGTGCACAATGGAAGCGACATCAGAGGTGGTAGGGCTGTCAATCATCCGATCCGTAGAAGGAGGAAGAGAAGAGACATTAGTAACCAGCGCCATCTTGTGATTCGGCATGGAATTACCACTATCAGAGCCTTTAAGCTGTCCCCAAGGTGCACATGTGTGACACCAGACTTTGCTATCTACTTTATTTTCTATTATATTTTCTTTGTGTTGGTATTGTTATACATTAATATCATATTGCTTTGTATTTTCTATACTTTGTCTTTAATCTAGAGTGATTGAAATAATAAAAGGATGCCAAGTGTGGGCAAAATGACTACTTTCTTGCCCATAGGGTTTATCAAGGCTATTGAGGTTGCTTCTCAATAATTAAGACATAGTTTAGTTATTAGGTAACATATTACCCAAATGAGGTATACGTTCCTGTGTGTCGTGATGACACCCACATGTTTGTTAGTGATGGTGATGTCCCTATGTAGAGAATCCTGTTGTGAAGTAACTGGCCACTCAAAGCTTTGTCTGGATAGGATGGCTATGTGTATGTGTGTATACTTGTGTGTGTGTGTTAATCTATAATAGCCAGAACAGATGAAATCCAATAAACTTTCCTGCTTTGTCTCACAAACTTCACAATAATATAGCACTCTTTACTGGGTGCAGGTGCAGAGTGCCATGACAAGCTCTCAGGTAACATGCAAGTATAAATTTTATAAATTACTAAGTACACAATTAGTACACATAAAGACACTGAAACTGATTAACACAGAGCAGTTTTCAATTTGAGCAACATGAACAAATCAGGACAATAAAAGTCCATTGATGTTACAGTTCAGACAGGAGAGAAGAGAAGAGGAAAACAAAAACTCCAATTCAAAGAAAATAAATCTCTGGGGAGTCCACAGTTGATTATAACAAACAACATGAGACAAAGTCACAGTTCTGATGAGATAAAGCCAGATAAATCCTTCATTTAAAAAGGCTCTTATTACTAGCAGGGGTTTGACGGTGATATTCCCCTCTAGTGTGCATTTTTTGGAAGTGCTTTTGGAACTTATTGGAAGTCCAGAAGAAGCAGTAGACATCATTTGTTCTACATCCTCAATGTGCTTTGTGAGCAGCAATTACTTTTATTATTTTCTCAGATTTGCTCTTTTTTCCTCTATGCTTTTGCCCATTAGATTTTCTATCAACTTTAGGTCAAAGTCATTGCTTGAATGTACTCTTTATCCTTAATATCTTGGATCATATGCTTCATATCCTGATTCAGTTTGTCAATTCTGTGTACTCCTTTACATTCTGTAATTCTTTAGGAATTTGTGGTGATACCTGTCACATTAAAGCACAAAAAAACGGACCAGGTAATCAAAAAGTCATGCAAATACTATATCAGCCTCATTCCAAGTCAGCCAAACCCCAACTCAAAAAGCAGGTGTTAGATCTGTTTAGGCCGAAAAATAGGCTATATAATAACAAAATGTCCATAGAATGAAGAGAGGACAGCTGTAAAAGCTCTGGTTCCAATGTAAAGAAAAAAAGAAAAAGGAAACAAAAGGAACAAAACTGAGTACAGAAAAACAAGACCCAGAGGAAAAGAAACAAAAAATAAGTTTGCCCTAATGTCAAGACCTGAAATCAAAATAGTTGTGAGTTACAGACAAAAACATAACAAAAAGGGGTCTGAGGTCTCCAAAAGAAAAATAAAACAGGCCAGGAGCCTTCGCCGGTCAGCCCAGAAGAGGCTTATTTCAAACCTGCCACGTCTCAACTGCTACTTGCAGGCTCCAAAAATGAGGATCTGGCTTTAAAAGTTCAAAATACAATGAAAGCCCGGAAATGTAATTCACAAATGCATCACAAGGAAAAGAACCATCAATCTCTGACTTGTACAGACAAGTCACACAAAGTATCCTTATAAATGAAGAATATTCATTAACAAAATAACAAAAAACTTGGATGTGAGCATCAGTAGGCTTTGCGGCCTAGGAACCAAGTTACCCAAACTGTTCTATAACATTTCAGTAATTTTTACCACTCTGATGCTGATCTTTCTGATCATAAAATAGGTCATTAGGATAGCAATTGACAAGAATAGTTCATAATTAATTGCAGAATTATGGTATTTGAGGGTTCCTTTAGGGTTGCCTCTTTCTCTTGCACGATTTGGCTGAAAAACTACTTAGCACATCGTCATCTCATAAGAGGCTTACGCTTCAAGTTTTTTTCCATCCAGCTGTTTTAGCTCCAGAAACCGTGACACACAGATACACTCTGTAATAAGCTTTTCCAAATGAAACACTTCCACAAAGGAAAAAGGTTTTGGGGAGCATCCCCGTATAATGTCTGTTGGACAAAAAGAAACTGCAAAAGACTTTGTTCTGATCAAAAGCATGTCTAGCAATTGACAATTGTAACATACAAAGATGGAGTTTATATACAAAGACAAAATGGAGGACGGAAGTGAGTTGGCAGGAGATGATGTCGAAACTGTTGGATGGATACATCCTCATCAAAAATGGACCGGAAGTGAGATAATGAAGGAAGTGATGTCATCAGATAGAGGCAGTAGTATCGTCATTGCAAGGAGCAATGAAGTATTGTCATCGGGAGGTGCCAGAAGTGACGTCATCTTGGAACCCGGATGTAAGGAC
Organism: Erpetoichthys calabaricus; assembly: GCF_900747795.2. Classification (NCBI taxonomy): domain Eukaryota; kingdom Metazoa; phylum Chordata; class Cladistia; order Polypteriformes; family Polypteridae; genus Erpetoichthys; species Erpetoichthys calabaricus. The sequence continues at coordinate 277,988,690 of NC_041396.2, read as the reverse complement.
TGTTTTATTTTTCTTCTTTTTGTTGGATGAGAGAGAGAGAGAGAAGCGTTAGTACCGCACATCAACCCCTTGTCTCGCAATATTTCACTCACCTCTGGGCTTGTTGACTGCCTCTTAAGTGCACGTGTGTGACAACACACACAGACAGACACACGCCCATCATCGAGAGTTCGAAGTTTTCAGTATCAGGGGACCCTAAAACGTCAAGATCCATCAAAAGCCAGAGCTCAAAATTTTTGATGAATCTAAAGCTTTCACTTCTCCCCCATAGACAATAGGCTATGGTGGGGAAGAGTGCAAAGCAAAAATATTAAAAAGAGCAGAAAGGAGCTCCCTTAAAAGCAATCCCAGGTCAGCCGATCTCCGTACCCAATCCACAAGCAAAACCCAATATCCAGAAGCACCAAGATTCCAAGAAACCAGAAAACTCAAGAAACTCCAAATGCAAGTCAACACTCTGCTGCTGAATCTCCCTTGAATGGCTCAATATAAAGACATGTGGAGGACCCAGTAGCAGAGTGTTTGGGGTGGCCCTGCCTCCTGAGGCTCCACCCATAAAGCAGAGAAAATGGCAGTGCATTTAAAGTCACAGAACACTATTACAAACCTAATGGAAAATGCATAAAATTATGGAAAACAATAATTCAAAATTGACAATAAAATCTAAAATCCACATAAATACAAACCCAGATATGCACAAACAAATCTGATAATCACTAATGAAAAACACAGTACCTGGGGATCAAAATCCAGAAAACCCCAATACAGTCAACCCTCAATTTTCAAGGGGGAAACGAAGAGAAAGTCAAAAACATAAATGTTAATACATTGAAGTTGAGGGAAATAGGGGATTAGGTTCCCACGACTATCAAAACCTAATCTTTCCTTAGGGATTGCTCAAAATACACTTTTCTACATAGAAATCTTTATAAAAAGCACTATTTTTGATAATATGCATTTTTCATAACACAGTCAATATGAAATAACCCATAAAATGCAGTACACAAAATACAGCCAGTAACAGGCACAATAACATTTTTTCTTGCTAGTCATTCACTACAATTCTGTAAACTTCTGAGCTAATATCTCAAAAACAAAAAAACTTTCCAAAGACGAGGAAACTGGTGAGGTCTCAACATCACCTCCAACACGCTGTCCTTCATAGCTGGTAGATGGCAGTGGAGATTGTGAAGGACCAACAGACTTGAAATAATCCGTCAAAGACGTCCATTTCATGCAGAGTTCTTTAACGATCTTGCCATATGGAAGCATAGCAGAAGAGAGTTGATGTTTTAACTTGTGGTTGCAATTGATGATGGGATCTGCAGCCTCAAAGTCTCTAGCCAGCCGGTCAATTCATTAATACCAAACTTGCAGCCTGAAGTTCATCTAACACCTTTATCTTCTCACTAAGCCACATCACTGACTTTGCATGATTGGGTTTATCACTCGAAGGACTTGCCCTATGCTTTGGGGGCAACACAAAACGGGTTATTTCAAGCAAAAAAAAGAACACACTCAACAAATGCACCGGAACTCTTTACTCTACAATGTTAGCGTGAATAAGATCATTGATGCTTGTAGTAGAATATTAGTCGCTCCTCAAACTTGCTCTTATTTTTTTCTTTGAGTGAACCCCACAAATGTGCAAGGTTGCCAACATGAAAGTTAAAAAGTGGTTACAAATAAAATCACGTGAATGCTTGAAGTCGTGAAAGTTAAATGCATGAATGTTGAGGACTGACTGAAATAAAAAGAATCGACAAAACACAGGAACCAAAAAAGAGAGCAATGCCAAACTTCAGCTGCAACTGTTGCTTCTCCTTTCCTACAGCAGAAACAAACACAAATCTACATCATCAGGTGGCCCTGGCCCCTTGAAACTCAGTCTTAAGGGAACAGGGCAGAAGACAAATAACGCTAATGCACATATTCTCAATACAAACCTGACAAATTTTACATTATTAATAAAAAAATACTGCACAAATAAACAGTCAAAATATTATATAAACAGAAAACAAAATGGAATTAATAGCCTAATACATGCAATGATTTATAAGCAACAACAGAAAGGTTACATAATCAAAAGATCATCGTAAAACCAAGGCAGAAACCTTGGCTGAAACATAACAGCAGTAATGCAACACTCCATTCGATTCACATTAAGAACAGCTGAAATACCCAAATCCTAAATTTTTAAAAAGAATTTACCCTGGCTGTCTCACAAGAATTTCAGATAAAGCATCCAAGTTGTGTCTTGGGTGAAGGCTCTCAGGGACACCTGCAGGTTTGTCAAGGACTGACCTCTGGAGTCATGCAATAAGAAACAAAAACAGAGGCGAGCACAGCAAGACTCTTGATCCGTGGAGCAATGTTAATCCCCTTTATATTTCAGATGCAGATTCAGTCTGTCAACAAAATGTGTTTTGCTCAGGGCTTTGCATTAAAAAGAAATCAAATAAAAATATAAGGTAAAGAATCGATGAAACCAGAGCATGTCAGGCTCACTTGAACACCATCTGCAAACTGACAAGCGAATCTCCTCTGACCTTTCCTCCAAGATCATTCAGAAAAACCAGTCCACGGTTCTACCCTGTAAAAAATGGAAGAAGTGATCGTCATTTTGATTCTCAAGGACATGCCATTGGGTCAGCTACAGTGAGCTTTCAGCCGGGGATGATCCCGTGCTGGTCTGCTCTCAATACGTATTTATGGTAACAAGACTAACTTTGGGATTTAGTGCTGTAGCTGTGTGCCCCAGAGCTGTGGACTAGCAGTGGACCAATATCAACACTAAGTGCAGATGCAGTGGTCTTCTTCATGTTAGAGAAGAGGAACAAAGTTGCATACTAACTTAGACCACCTCATCAGGTATAGCAGACTTGGTATGGTGGGTAATGTTACAAAATGAATTCCATACGCATCACATAAATATGACATTAGCCCAATCCCATGTATTTCCTATCCTAGAAGCAGATGCTCAAATTAGTATGCTGGGGGATCTTTTTATTAGCTCGGGACTTATGACGTATCAGTCTTTGCAAGTTAATTTTAATCACCCTGATTCCAGTTTCTTTTGCTACCCACAACTTCCTGACTACCCACCTGCCGAATCACTCTTTGTACTCTTTGTTTAGTTCTTTCTCTCCCAAGAAAAAACCTCTCTCTACCCTCTACTCTTTACTTTGCAAAGCATTCTATAAACCTCTACCCTTAACCTCTCTGGTCCAGATACCTTTCTCCTCTCTCTTCACCCTTTTCACGGGACACCGTTCTGTCCAATGTAAGGTTTTGTTCTAGAAACCCAAACTACCAGCCCACCCAGTTCAAAATTCCACACAGACTCTATCCTACTCCCCACAAGTGGTTTCTGATGGGCCTCACTGCTGATCCACTCTGTCAACTAAGCTTCATTGGTTTACCTGGCACTTTTCTCCACATGTTCTGGCACTGTCCCCCTGTCTTTCCTGTGTGGACACACATATGTCACCTACTGTCTTCCTTTCTTTCCTGCAGTATTCCTCTGTTACCTCGTATCTTTCTTCTTTTTAGACTTTTCCAGGCTTCCACTCAAACACTCTGAACACAAGTTATTCTGTCTGGGTAACCTGGCAGCCAAACTAATGATTACCTCCCGCTGGAAGACTCTTGAATTCGTCACTGTCGACAACTGGCAGTCCTCCTTCTACAACTTAATACATCTGGAGTCGTCTGCAGTGTGGATTAATGGTGGTTCCGGTAATGTAATTGAATCCTGATCTGCTGTGGCTCAATTGTTTAAATCTCATTTGTAACTCCTTGATTTTTTTGTTTTTTATTCCTTGGTTCAGGCTGGGTGGGAGTGAGTGGGTTGGGTTACTTTGTATGCTATGTCCGTTTATTGATATATCCTGTCGATATGTCTTTACTTAATAAAACGTTGATCACAAAAGAAATATGCTATTGACAAGATATGTAAACCATAGATTTACATTTATTTTTGGATTGAAGCATAGTGTGATACTGAATCAAATATGTTTAACTGAATGCAACAGACAAAGTCAAGCGATGTATTGAGATATTTATATTGCATAATACAAGAAATAACAAAGTATGGATGAACATAAATTTAATCATTAATTTTCAGGAAAAACACAAGTGTAGAGAGTAGACGAGATAAGAGAGTCTGTGTCTATCATTAACAAATCCATTTAACATCCACATCAAGTGACAGTCACTCTTGCCGTTTCTGATGTCCAGTAATTGGGCTCCTACTTTTCATCCGCTTCCATAAGTTTTTTTAGGTGTGCAATGCCACCTGTTTGGAAATTGAACATTTAAAGATGATGCCAGTTCCTTCAGACTGTCATGGAGGTATCTCTGTGGGTGTTCTCCAGATCTGAGATGAGATCTCTCACAGTATGTACTATACAGAGCTTGTGCTCCACTGAGAAGACTGAGCTATGATGGGATACTCTTTACAAATACTGACCAGCCTTTGACTGGATATTTTATACTATCTGGTGGCTGTTGCATTGACTTGGTTATTGGGAAAAGCTGGGCACATAATGAATGACACATAAAAAGTCTTCTGCATTATCTACATAATTGATAAATGAGATGATTCTGCCTCAGATACGAGTCTACTAACATAATGTTTGATCCGAGGGTGTTGATGTAAAAGTATAGAGAAGGCCAGAAGGAGCTGAATTGCGTCTTTGTGGACCTGGAGAAAGCATATGACAGGGTGCCTTGAGAGGAGCTGTGGTACTGTATGGGGAAGTCGGGAGTGGCAGAGTAGTATGTAAGAGTTGTACAGGATATTTATGAGGGAAGTGTGACAGTGGTATGGTCTGCGGTAGGAGTAACAGATGCATTCAACATGGAGGTGGGATTATATCAGGGATCAGCTCTGAGCCCTTTCTTATTTGCAATTAAGGGCAGGATTTTGGGGTAACCATGTTTTGCACCTTGTTTGCAAATACTGTTGATGTATATGTGTGTGTATGTATGTGAATTTTAGAGCATCCAGTGTACAAATGCGGTGGAAGTAAACATTGTTTGGTTGCTGAATGGAATATAACCAACAAAGTGTAGAGACTTCATGTGTGTCACAAGGACACCCGCATGTTTGTTAGTGCTGGTGGTAGTGAGTCCCTAATTAAAGTGCTAGAGAATGGTGGAACATTGCATGCGTCATTCATACGGCATTTAAGTGGTTAAAGTGCTAGGGAGTGATGGGATATGCATGCGTCATTCATACGGCACTTATTTGTTTAGAATCTTGGTGTATGTATGTGAATGTTTGCTTAGAGGGGCAAAAGTAGGCCAACCCATAATGAAGGTGGCAAATTGTATTAGATAAAAATTGTAGACTCAGAAATGCCTAAATTCATATTAAAGTCAGCCATCTTGCAGTGGAGTGGCAGAGGTAAGCAGGCCAAAGCTAGGAAATGCAAACCTATAGTGCAGGTAGAGAAAGCAGAAGCTGAGCTGAGCATGCTACAAAATGGAAGGGGGCTGGAAGGATTAAAAGCAGGAAAACAGAAATATGGTTTAAAGAAGACAGCTGCTGTTATAAGAGGTTTACTATCTTGTATTATTGGTAATAAGGAAGATCAGTATGAGAAAGAAAGTGAAAATGGAATGTGTGAAAGTTTTGAAAGACGTAACAGTTGGTGTGAAAATTGTGAAGTGCTAGCATGTACAACACTCACTGCTGAAGTAGAAAGCACAGAAAGTAGGGGAAACAAGGAGAGAAAACCACCCATGGTGAAAGTTAGGGCAATAGTAATGGAATCTTACTGGAACCCTAAAACATGGGTGGGTGACTTACCTGAGACAGATGAGTGCTCAGAAAAAGAGTGGGAATGTGAGTGCAAGGAAAAGGAGAGAGATGAAAGGAAGGGAAAACATCAAGGGTGTCTACTTTCATTATTCTCCACTGCACCACAATCTCCAGGTAATTCTGAGGTCTGTCCAGTACTTAAAGAACATGCTACACTGATAGATATTTTACCACTGTTAGGAAAGGTAACCAGTGCTGCACTGAAATTTGATTTAGGACAAAGAAATCAGATAGAAGGCAGAGAAGCTGGTGAGTGTGAATGGCAATTGTTGACTAGAGGGCATGAAATGGATAATGGCATAAGGATACTGAGTAAAGAAAGTTTGGAATTTAAACAAGAAACAGTGGAAATAAAAGAAATTTGAGTGCTTATGTGTAAAAGGTCTGAAAGTACTAGTGCAAGAATGACTCAGTTGGAAAGAAAGCGCGCCAGTTTAGGAGTTGGTTTGAATGAACCAAGACAAGCCAAAGAACAGAGGATGGGGGATGGTGCAGCAGGAAGGTTTCCAAACTCAGGCAGCAAGTCAGGAATGCACAGGGGTGTGAAAGTCCTAACAGCTGTTCTGGAGCCAGCAGCAATTAAAAAACACACACACTTAGGCTCAGTAATTTGAAACCTGACTGACCAGTTCTTTAAAAAGACAGCCTATGAATCTCCATGCAATAAAATGGAGAAAAGTGAGCTGGTCTTGGGTAAAGAACAGAGGTCAGTTTTAGGAGAGATGCTGGATTTAGCACTGGGATTCTGGAGAGGTTTTAGCCCACACTTTCAAGTAGCAGTTACCATAAAATAAAAAAAGGACACACAGGCAATGAAAAAAATAGAAGGGTAGTGCAGGAAGACAGTAAAGGGAAAATAGTTATGTCTGTTTCAATTTCCTGATCTTTTGCAATAGTGCTACTTCTATTGTAAGGTTTTACGGACTTTGGGTTTGTGCAGGTAATAAATAGTGAAGGCAATTAGCAGAGTAAAATCCATGCAGGAGATTGGGTTACCATTAGCACATTGGAGCAGAGTGGCAGTGGTGGCCAAGCTGTTCCAATGAATGCCTGGAAGCAAAGTTTGAGTGTTGGCACCAGGTTTAACAACCAAAAAGATGAGACGGACAGAAACTGCTTTGTCACCTTCCATTTTGCAGACCTGCTTACATAGCAGAATTGATAAACAGCAGAAAAGACCAAAGGCAAAGACTAAAGACAAAGACAAGAACAAGAACTGAAGAGACAGCAAGAAAAAGACACCACCTGGGGTTTAAGTGAGTAACAAGTCCACAAGTCACATAATAATAGGACTAGTCAGAATAGCTATAGTTTAAAAGGAAAGGTTTGTTCATTACTGCAGAAAATTTATATTCCAAGGGGTAGAAACTGAACAAACCAGTTAGGAATGCCAAAATAAGGGGATTAATTTTGTGCTCATAAAGTATACATTCTGGGTATTAATTAATTAAGTGGGATAATTAATATAATTAATACTATTATTAAAGAGCGGTATACTGAGCAAGTTGGTGAACTTTTCAGGAAAGCAGGTGCAGCTGGTACATTTGCAAGACATATGGGTTCCAATGTTTAGGTATAGTCTAATTGGGAAAATACGAAAGCCCTGCTGAGGTTGTCAGCTGTGGTACAGGCACAGGACCAGTGGGCCAATTCTGAATTGAGGTGTTTAGCACAACGAGTACGCATATGGTGAGCAAACAACTCTAGGGGTGGCCTACAGGGGGAATGATGAGAGTTGCATACCTTTGATGTCTCATGGTGGTGATGCCAGCATATACTGGTAAAGGCTGATGGCAGTCAAGAGTTGCACCATGGGTAGGAAAGCACAAGAGGCAACTAAATCAACCCCAAATGTGTGAAGAGGGGCCACAATGGTTGGTTTTGTGAACAGTTTATGCAGTGTCACATGTGCTCTCACTTGGGCAGAAGTGGTTGTACTGGCACCTGTAGCATGTTACCTTTCAAATTTTGATATTAATTGTACAGCTGCATATGTTTAAACAGATAGTTTGGGACAAGGGTCTAATTAGCAGTTAGACACAAAACCAGGTCAGTTTTAGGAATTCACACAACAGACTAAATTGCAGTGGGCTAGTTTAGTGGACGGTGTGGACTTGTCTTATTTTGAACCACCAGATCTGATGACATATGAAGACTGCAGAAAGCTAAACAAACAGTTGAAGCAAGCTGGAGCAGATGCAAGTCATCAGAAGCGCTTACAAGTTCTTCAGATTGTCTTTGAAATAAAGAAGATATGTAATGGACAAATGGTCATGGACATCTTTTAACACTGGGAGAGCAAATACTGCAAATCAAAGCACAAGTTATACAACAGACTCTTTAAACAATTAAGACTGTTTATAAAGACACTGTACAAAACATTCATCTGGGTGGAGTGTTGTGATGTGAGATTTTACATATAACTTGATAAATATTTTGTATGTCTTTATTTGTAATTTAGGCAAAGCAATGTAATTTATTGTCCCCCCCGTTCCTACCCCCCCCTTTTACGACTGAGCCTTTTTGAATTTTACAACAGAGTTGGGAGAGGATGTGCTTTAAACCAGTTTAGCAAGTGTTTCTCTGCTAAAGTCATTTCTACCCCCTCAAATAGGCTAAGGTGTACTTTAACATATGGTTTGGGGGCAGGTGTTAAGATGTTCTATTCCCCCATTGGTCTGAGGTATGGCTGTTTGAAATTGGTTTGTCTCAGAGGCCTTTAAGTACCATGATGTCCTATTGGCTGTAGGGGTTGGACAGAACATCTATAAATTTTTTTTATTTTATTTATATTGCACTTTATATTTTAGCAATCCCAAAGTGCTACAGAGTAAAAATAGAATAATAAAATAAAAAAAAGAACAGAAGAGTCTATAAAATACTTTAACAAAATGACTTTCTAAAAAGATGAGTTTTTAGGTTTCGCTTAAAGGCCTCAGTCGACTGTGGGGCTCTCAGGTAATCAGGGAGGGCATTCCACAGCCTCGGCGCCACCGATGAAAACGCCCTGTCACCCATGCTGCTGAGCTTAGTTCTGGGGACTTGAAGAGTGTTAGTGAGTACAGAGCGGAGGGAACGTAAGGAGTTATGGGGGGTAAGGAGTTCCTGTAGATAAAGAGGGGCATGTCCATAAATGCACTGATGGGTAAGAAGGGAGACCTTGTACTCTATTCTGAATGAAACAGGGAGCCAGTGAAGGGTTTTCAGGATTGGGGTGATGTGATCATACTTTCGCACCCTCATCAGGATCCTGGCAGCGCTGTTCTGAATATACTGGAGTCTCTGGATACTCTTGCCAGGAATCCCAATGAGGAGTGCATTACAGTAATCCAGCCTGGAAGAGACAAAGGCATGGACGAGCTTCTCTGCATCTGCCAGGGTGAGTAATGGGCGGAGTTTGGCGATGTTCTTGAGATGGTAAAAAGATGACTTACAGAGATATTTGATGTGGGTGTCAAAAGTAAGTTGGGAGTCCATTCTAACACCCAAATTAGTAACAGATGTGGAAAGAGGAATATTTTGGCCAGAGAAAGTAATACTGGTGATGGTAGAAGAGCGAAGATGATGTGATGTACCAACTAAGATGGCTTCTGTTTTGGATCTGTTCAACTGAAGAAAATTGAGCCTCATCCAAGCCTCTATCTCCTCCAGGCAGGTAGACAATGTAGATGTTGGCAGAGGAGCAGTAGAGGAGGTGGGAGTAGTCCTGAGGTAAAGCTGAGTGTCATCGGCATAGCAATGGAACGATAAACCATGTCTGCCAATGACAGTTCCAAGGGGGAGCATGTAGATAGTAAAAAGGATAGGGCCCAGCACAGAGCCCTGTGGAACACCACAGGCGACGTTGTGGGTGTGGGACTTTGCGCTGCCAAGGGCGACATGCTCAGTTCTGCCAGTCAGGTATGATGTAAACCAATTTAGAACAATTCCTGAGAGTCCAATAGTGTATTGCAGGCGGTGAAGAAGGATGTTATGGTCTATTGTGTCAAAAGCAGCTGTCAGGTCAAGGAGGATAAGTAGTGAAGGTGAACCAGTATCTGCCGTCATCAGAAGATCATTGGTGACCCTGACCAGGGCTGTTTCAGTGCTATGGCCAGGGCGAAAACCAGACTGAAACTTTTCAAACAGATTGTTCAGTTTGAGATGATCGTGAAGTTGTGCTGCAACTATTTTTTCCAGGACTTTGGAGAGAAATGGAAGATTGGAGATGGGCCTATAATTGGAGAGAACTTCAGGATCCAAGGTGGATTTTTTCAGTAGAGGTCTGATGACAGCAGTTTTTAGTGCAGAAGGAATATGGCCAGCCAGGAGGGACTGATTTATTATCCTGGTGATAAGTGGAGAGATGGCAGAAATGTTGGCCCTCAGCAAGGGTGAGGGGAAAGGGTCCAGGGAACTAGTAGACGTGTTTAACCTCACAATCTCTCTCTTGCTAACCTGTGATGATGTAGAAGTATCTCTCTCTTACAATCCAACATCTGAAAGAAGCATCTCTTTTGCTAACCTGTGATGATGAAGACAACACAATGAAGAGCACAGCTCAGCAGCCATATTGAACAGACATGTGGCTGAAAGCTAAGCACCAATGATGCCTTAACTAGAGACATTTAAGTAACTACAAGTCTGTGTGCCGCCTGAACTACATATCACCATTTAATCAGGTTGTATGGTTGCCAATATTCAAATGTGCTTTGCATTTTGTTATTATTTATGAATATTATCAATAATACATTGTTTAAACTGTAACTTAAATTCTGCTTGTCTTTTTAATACATCTAATTGCCTGAGGTTATAGATATAGAAGGGAAGGTGGGGATAAGTTATCTATACTAATAAAAGGCAAAGCCCTCACTGACTCACTCACTGACTGACTGACTGACTCACTCACTTACTCATCACTAATTGTCCAACTTCCCGTGTAGGTGGAAGGCTGAAATTTGGCAGGCTCATTCCTTACAGCTTACTTACAAAAGTTAGACAGGTTTCATTTCGAAATTCTACGCGTAATGGTCATAACTGGAACCTCTTTTTTGTCCATATACTGTAATAGACTGCAGCTTGATGGCCGTGGGAGGCGGAGTTGCGTATCACGTCATCACGCCTCCCACGTAATCACGTGAACTGACTGTGAACGCAGTACGTAGAAAACAAGGAAGAGCCCCAAAGAGCACTGAAGAAAACATTCATTACACAATTGAGAAGGCAGCGAAACAATAAGAAGCGAGCGAGTGACGCATAAATTAAGTTCATAGACCTACAAAAGGTTGCCATTGATTTGAGGCAAGATTGCTTTTCTCCTGTATGACTATACGTTGCATTCTCAACAGTAAGCTTGCACAGCTTGGTCATATTACAACCGGAGTGCTGAACTGACAACATGGTATACAAAGAGAACTATAACAATCGTAATCGTCCTCACGGGTGGCGCAGTGGTAGTGCTGCTGCTTTGCAGTAAGGAGACTGTGGAAGATTGTGGGTTCGGTTCCTCCCTGTGTGGATAGCACTTTGAGTACTGAGAAAAGCGCTATATAAATGTAATGAATTATTATTATTATTATTAATAAACGAACAATAAAACAGCGGAGAACCCGTGGATTAAATAAAAAGGCTGCTTCCTTGGCGAAGCAAGGAAAAAGGATGGCCTTATATGGCATTCGTCTATAAAACAGCGGAGAAGCTGTGTAAAGGCTGCTTCACAAAAAAACAGCGGAGCGCCTTACATGAGCAGGCAGTCAGCTAAAGAAGGGAATCAATAAATAGCTATAATCGTAATAAACGAACAAAAAATAGCGGAGAATCCGCGGATTACATACAGGAAATGGGTACCTGAACAGAAAAGTGAGTCTCAAATAGCTACACAATAACTATAACAATCGTAATAAACGAACAATAGAACACTACAGAACCCCGAAGCAAGGAGAAAGGACGGCCTTATATGGCGTTCGTTTATAAAACAGCGGAGAAGCTGTGTAAAGGCAGCTTCACAAAAAAACAGATCCTTAACAAATTGTTATTGGTATATTTTCCCCCAAAGAGCTCTGAAGAAAACATTTATTACACAATTGAGAAGGCAGCGAAACAATAAGAAGCGAGCGAGTGATGCATAAATTAAGTTCACAGACCTACAAAAGGTTGCCATTGATTTGAGGCAAGATTGCTTTTCTCCTGTACAACTATACGTTGCATTCTCAACAGTAAGCTTGCACGGCTTGGTCATATTACAGCCGGAGTGCTGAACTGACAACATGGTATACAAAGAGACCTATAACAATCGTAATAAACGAACAATAAAACAGCGGAGAACCCGTGGATTAAATAAAAAGGCTGCTTCCTTGGCGAAGCAAGGAAAAAGGATGGCCTTATATGGCGTTCGTTTATAAAACAGCGGAGAAGCTGTGTAAAGGCTGCTTCACAAAAAAATGGAGCGCCTTATATGAGCAGGCAGTCAGCTAAAGAAGGGAATCAATAAATAACTATAATCATAATAATTGCAGATTACATAAAGGAAATGGGTACCTGAACAGAAAAGTGAGTCTCAAATAGCTACACAATAACTATAACAATCGTAATAAACGAACAATAAAACACTACAGAACCCCGAAGCAAGGAGAAAGGACGGCCTTATATGGCGTTCATTTATAAAACAGCAGAGAGGCTGTGTAAAGGCAGCTTCACAAAAAAACAGATCCTTAACAAATTGTTATTGGTATATTTTCTCTCAGTTTAAAAAGGTTTTCTTTTCTTCTTAATAAAAATTTAAAAGCAGTACTTCGCCGCTGCGAAGCACGGGGATTTTCACTCACTCACTCACTCACTCACTCACTCACTCACTCACTCACTCACTCACTCACTCACTCACTCACTCACTCACTCACTCACTCACTCACTCACTCACTCACTCACTCATCACTAATTCTCCAACTTCCCGTGTAGGTGGAAGGCTGAAATTTGTCAGGCTCATTCCTTACAGCTTACTTACAAAAGTTAGGCAGGTTTCATTTCGAAATTCAAAGCATAACGGTCATAACTGGAACCTCTTTTTTGTCCATATACTGTAATGGAGGAGGCGGAGTCGCGTATCGCGTCATCACGCCTCCTACGTAATCACGTGAAACGCCTTGGGGCCGATCTGGAAGAAGGTAGCGCAGCGCCTTGATTTAAACGATTCCATGTCTTGATGGGTTTAATACTGTGTAAGCATACATATTAACACATGTGCAATTAAACGTGTGCATTTATGGGGTGATTTCTCAGGCTTAAAAGCTCGCCTTTTATTAAAAGAGTAAATGCAAACTGTTTTCATTCTGAAGGGCACAAACCACGTTGGATTTTGTAATGATAGTTGATTAGTAAGGTCTATTAAGGGATACTTACAGAATGATTAGTAATGCCTGTGAATGCGGATGCAAGTAGGAGAATGGGAGTGAACTAAAGAACGAGTAGTAACATGTACAGTAAATGTCTCTAAAGTCTATCTATTAAAAAGTTATTATATCTTTCAATCCTGTGTATTGATTAAACTACGAACCTAACAAGATCAGTACATGGTGTCAGAAGTGGCGGATTGGAAGAGGAATGTGAAGAAGAGGTTCAGCTTTTGAATGAGTCTCGTGTCTGTGAGTAACCTGAAAACGTGGTCAGAAAGCGCTAAGACGATCTAGCAAAAGAGAAAAAAAATATGGAAGGATTACAGCCCCCACCAAATCTCCAGTTAAAGGGAAATGTAGCTGAAAATTGGAAAAGATTTCAACAGAGATTCGAGTTGCATCTTGCTGCGATTGAAGTAGATAGGAAAAGTGAAAAAATGAAAGCGTCTATGCTTCTACATGTGATTGGCGAAGAGGCGCTAGAGGTGTATAACAATTTTCAGTTTGAAGAAGATGGAGACAATATGAAATTGAACAAAATAGTTGAAAAATTTGAAGCGTATTGCAGCGCAAAGCGCAATGTGACGTTTGAGCGGCACAAGTTTTTTACATGTTTCCAGAAAAGCGGCGAAACAATAGACCAGTATGTGACGGAATTGCGTAATAGGAGCTGTTCTAAGAAGAAACCATCGAGACATCAAAGGACCAATAACCTCTAATCAGAAAACTAACACCAGCGAAACAAATATTAACGAGAAAACAAGTATAAATCAGGAAAGAACATCTCAACTGCAAACACAATTAACCAGAAGATCAAAACTTCAAGTAAAACCACCAGAACGACTCATTGAGACATGTTGAGGATTAAAGGAACATTTTCAATTAAGAAATGCTGAATTCCTTTAACAGTTGTGCTTTTTATACATAGTTTGAATGCTGGATGTATGCCTGAAATGTTCTGGATAGTTCAGTTGTTTGAAGTGATAAAGTTTATCAAAGTAGCATTTGAAATGTATAACATTACTAAGCTTATAAGTACTGCCTTACTTCTCTTTAAGAAAGGAAGATGTAATGATACTTGATGTAAACGATTGCATGTCTTGGTGGGTTTGCGTAGCTTATTGTCAATATCTTTACACCTGTTTTTAAGACTTATTGACTGAAATGGGCTTTCACGAAAAAAGTTAGGGCTTTGCTACAGGATACACCCTCCACAAGTTAAGGAAGTAAAAATAAAATATATATTTCTGTTTTATGTAAACCTTTTAAGTTTGTATGCATAGCCCCATTTGGCTGTTTTAGTTTTTTTTTTCTTTCTTCAGTAATATTTAATCTCCTTAAAGAAAAACAACATATGCATTTTACTTTTTTTGTATCTCTTTAGTAATATTTTAGTGTAAAAGGATAACCAGTATTTAAACCTTTTATGTTACTTTATAAAGTTATTTTACACAATGTTGAAAAATTAATAAGAAAGCTACATATTTTGGCAGCTGCTGCTTTAATTTTCAATGAAATGAAAAAAGCTCTCCAAGAGAAAACCTCAATGAAGAAGAAACAGCTTGCACTATCTAAAAAGGAGAAACCCTCATTTATAAAAGTTTGCTGCAGATGACTTAACTGAAAATAAATGAATAGTTCCTATGTGTATAATACATATTTATCTATTTTACTTATGCCTTTATTCCAGCAACTTGCAACATCTGAGGTACAATTTGTTACATTCCTTTTGTTTTTTTGCAGCACAGGCAGGTGAAGTGACTTCCTCAGGGTCACACAGTGGTGTCAGTACCAGGATTTGAACTGACAAGCTCCGGGTTTGCTGAAATATTACTGAAGAAAGAAAAAAAACGAAAACGGGCAAATACGGCTATGCATACAAATGTCCATCCATCCATTATCCAACCCTCTATATCCTAAATACAGGAGCCAATCCCTGCCAACACAGGGCACAAGGCAGGAAAAAAAACCCCGGCAAGGTGCCAGCCCACCACAGGGCGCACACACCCACACACACCCACACACCAGGGACAATTTAGAATCGCCAATGCACCTAACCTGCATGTCTTTGGACTGTGGGAGGAAACCGGAGTACCCGGAGGAAACACAGACAGACACGGGGAGAACATTGAAACTCCACGCAGGGAAGCGAACCCGGGTCTCCTAACTGGCACCTTTCACTGCGCAACCATGCCGCCCGCATACAAACTAAAAAGGTTTAAATAAAACAGAAATATATACCTTTATTTTTACTTCCTTAACTTGTGGAGGGTGTATCCTGTAGCAAAGCCCTAACTTTTTTCATGAAAGCCCCTTTCAGTCAATAAGCCTTAAAAACAGGTGTAAAGCTAAACTAGCAGCACCGCTATTCAATTACACTTGCCTAACGCCTCTCCTAAGGGGACATACTGTGGGATCTGGGCATCAGTCAAAGCACCAATCACAGGCCCGATTAGAAAGCGGGAAGCTGTGATTTATCGTCTTCCTCCCATGTAACAATCACAGCCCGTGTTACAACGCACTATGTATGTATGTGTATATGTATATGTGTGTGTGTATGTATGTGTGTATATGTATGGGTATATATATGTTGATATGTGTATATATATATATATATATATGTATATATATGTGGATGTTTATATGTATATATATATATATGTATATATGTATATATATGTATATGTAGATATGTGTATATGTAGATATGTATATATATGTATATATGTATATGTATATATATGTTTACATAACCTCTTTAACACACTACTTCTCCGCTGCGAAGCGCGGGTATTTTGCTAGTCTATTATATATTGCTTTCATATCTATCTATCTATCTATCTATCTATCTATCTATCTATCTATCTATCTATCTATCTATCTATCTATCTATCTATCTATCTATCTATCTATTCAATATTGTGCCTCACATCTATCTATCTATCTATCTATCTATCTATCTATCTATCTATCTATCTATCTATCTATCTATCTATCTATCTATCTATCTATCTATCTATCTATCTATCTATCTATCTATCTATCTATCTATCTATCTATCTATCAAACATAATGTCCACATCATCACTTTCTTCTTCCTACCATTTGTCACACATTCACCTCATGACTGTAAGCTCAATGGCCCCTGACCTGAAGGAGCTTTTGAAGTTCTAGCCAATTACTATTTAAAGAATTTCCTAGAAAGACTTCTGGGGTTGGTGCAGTGGGTAGCGCTGCTGCCTCGCAGTTGGGAGATCTGGGGACCTGGGTTCGCTTCCCGGGTCCTCCCTGCGTGGAGTTTGCATGTTCTCCCCGTGTCTGTGTGGGTTTCCTCCGGGCGCTCCGGTTTCCTCCCACATTCCAAAGACATGCAGGTTAGGTGGATTGGTGATTCTAAATTGGCCCTAGTGTGTGCTTGGTGTGTGGGTGTGTTTGTGTGTGTCCTGCGGTGGGTTGGCACCCTGCCCAGGATTGTTTCCTGCCTTGTGCCCTGTGTTGGCTGGGATTGGCTCCAGCAGACCCCCGTGACCCTGTGTTCGGATTCAGCGGGTTGGAAAATGGATGGATGGACTTCTGGGGTCCTGGATGTGGTGTCTTGGCCACCATATTTAAAAGAATAGATTAATTGTCCTCCCCAATAACACATCTGGAGTTCTTGAACAGATCTGATCACTTCTGTAATGATGTCTGAGAGTCTGGACAGCAGTACACAAAAGCACTCAGTCGAGTTGAAGCTTATCTCAGACGTGAAGCACTGTTCAATGAGCCTATTGATTGTGAGAAAGGTCGCTCCGGTAGATTTTCCTCTACAGTGATAGCATTTTCTATTTTTGTGTACTTTTGTGCTTCAAAAGAAGAATGACTAGTGAAGGAGGATATAAATTTTGTCAAGAAGACATTATTATACCATTTCATTGCACAGAAACAAATATCTTACAACATCTTGATACCATCGATTTTTTTCTACAGCTGGAGCTCAGGTAGATTAAGTGACTTACTCAGCCGTGAGCACTAAACAGAAGTAGCACTTTTTCAAAGTGAGCTGCACTCCATGCTCTTGGCAGATACATTACTCTTTTTTATATTTCTGCAATGTGAGTATCAACAGGTAAAAAAGACACTGGCAACCTGCACTCAGAACAACCCACACACCCACCCACCTCCCATGGGACAAAAGATCTAAGCAGCACCCACACCAAAAGACTTTAAAAAAGGAGTGAAGACAAAGAATGACCTTTTTTATCAATTGGGAGCAGAACAGACGGCCTGCAGATGGCTGCACTTACAACTCCCAAGAAGTGGCTCAGGGTGAAGTCCTGGAGTCTCCTACTTAAGCCCTCTGGGACCTCAGTGGGCCTTACTCTGTTTACTTTAGCTCACATTCTTCTGCTTCTTTGGGCTGCTTGAAAAAATGTATTATTTTTTTCATATTTTTCATTTTTTACTGCATAATGTTTTAATTTATGAATTCCTGACAATTCACTGTTCGTGTTTAAACAATTTCTAAGAGATACGGAGTTGAATTCAGCTTTTCCTGCATTCAATAATAAATCTAGGCTCATGTTCATTTTTATTGTATTATATAAAAAGGAGTTACATGTAAATAAATTAAATCAACTGAGTAGTATGATTATGTTAATGCTTTGATTGATTCAAGGAAAAAAGGAAGGAAGGCATGAAAGTAGATAGATAGATAGATAGATAGATAGATAGATAGATAGATAGATAGATAGATAGATAGATAGATAGATAGATAGATAGATAGATAGATAGATAGATAGATAGATAGATAGATAGATAGATAGATAGATAGATAGATAGATAGATGAAAGGCACTATATAATTGTGGTAAAGTGACATCCATGGCTGGTTGGCAAGTTTTAGATTAATAAATAATAGCAGCACTTGTGTCTTCAGGTGGGTCGTGGCAGCGTGGTTTGAGTGTGAGATGTGGGATTGGATGGCCCTGTACTTCATGCCAGTGTTCAGGATTGCCTGTGCCCCTCATTTGCACAGTAGTTGTGATTGCCACAGCTGCACCTCATACCACTTTAAAAAGGGACACTGAGGGATCGCTCCTGTTGAGCGACTAGGGAGCAGGAGTGACCATCATGCTCAGAGTGTGCTCTTGCCAGGTATCGGCAGCAGTGTGAGCGGAGCGGGGCTCGGCGGCTCCCTGTGGAACACCATGGTATAGGTGGCGGGGACACGGGCCAGAATAAATAGACATCTGCACCTGATGGTGGACTTCTCCTCGGACTGAGAGGACTGCAAAGTGCAAGTCGAGGAGACATCACTTTAAACGGGACACCAGGGCTTAGAATTTGAACGAACAGTTTCCTTCCTGTGTGGTTTTTAATGTCATTTTAATGAATTCTTATTTATTGAATTTTAACCTACACAATCACTTCTTTTTTTTGGATTATTTATTATGGGAGGAGCACTGCAGTTTTTGAACACTGATTTGTTTTGATTGTTTTAATAAAAGCACTGATTATATTTTACTTCTTCCCCTTGTTTTGTGTGGTGTCCTCATTTGCCTGACTCATTCAATCATGATCATCGATGGTGCTGGGCTCAAGAGATTCCCAGATGGAACAAGTAGCATGGAGCTGACCTTTATCGTCACAATATATTTTATTTATTGTCGGTAGGTAGGAAAGGCACTATATGATACATAGAAATAGAAAAAAGTACAGCATAAACAGTGAAATCCTCACAGATGCCAATAGTTTACTGCTGTTTGTGAGACTCAAGGACTGTGTTTCTGATAAGGATCTAAAGACTTAGACCTTCGTCCTTTTGTAAAGACATCAGGACCCCCCTTTCCAGCAACCTCATGACTCGCCATGCTCTCCCAATCCATCTACTAACTTCATAGGAAGAGTCACCAGAAACATGAATGTCGTTGCCGAGGTAAGTAAACCACTCAACGTGGTCGAAACTCTCTCGCAGACAGACACTCTGCTGACGGCTGTGCCCAAGAGGTCATTAAAGGCCTGGATCTTGGCTTTTATCCAGGACACTCGCAAGCCCAGACACTCAGACTCCTCACTCAGTCTCTTGAGAGCCCTGATCAGAGCCTCCATTGACTCAGCGAAGATCACAGCAAAGTCAGCAAAGTCAAGATCAGTGAATCTTTCTTCAGCAGCCGATGCCCCACAGCCTCTGGACCCCACAACTCTGCCCAACACCCATCCCATACAAGCATTGAACAGATTAGGAGCAAGAACAGACCCCCTGATGAATTATCTGCCCTCAGGACCCTCGCAGCCATCCTTCTCAGTTCCCAGTACAGAATGGAGTTGCCATCAAGCCGTGCACTGTGACTCATCTCAATAATATCCAGGGTGCCCTAGTTTTGCTAATTTATATGTGTCAGCCTTTGAAACACAATTATTTTTTTCTTTGAAGAATCTTTTCATTGATCATTTAGTAATTTGGCATTGTTACATTGATGACATTTTTTTGATTTGGAAGGGTAATTCAAAGAAAGTACAATTTTTCTTTAACTATATTAACAACTGTATATCCCAGCCTATCTTTTATATTAAACTACAATGTTACTTCTATTTCATTTTTAGATTTGAATATATATATTTGCAAAATAACTCATTTCAAGCTTCTTTATATTGAAAACCTACTGAAACTTGATTACATGCTCCCAGTTTTCACCCCAGATCCTTGATCAATAATTTACCCGTATCTCAATTTTTTTGCATTTGTCGTATTTGTTCAGAACAGGATGATTTTAGTAATCAAAGTAGGCAGATGAAAGCTCATTTTTTACACAGAGGATATTTCAAAACTTGCGTCAAGATGACATTTAAATGCTCTCTTCAGTAACAGAGAGTCATTACTTACATTAGAGAAGAAATCCACGGCTTCTGATAGGATAGGCTTTCTGTTATATTCTTTTGGAGAATCATTGTAAGTAAGTGGGACTGATCAGTTGGCTCACAATGTTTTCTAATTCTATGTTTTTAATTTTTCCTATTTTTTCTATTATTTGTGCTTGCTTATATTGCCTTTGCATGTATCTTCTTAATTTTCAGTCTTGTTCTGTTTCCACAGATTTTCACTTTGTATTTTTGTTATGATCCATTTGCAATTGTAACACTTCAATTCTCTGAGTGTGCAATTTTTGTTGTATTATACGGGGGATATTTATAGTGGATATGCAACTCATTTTTGGGAACATTTTGTTTTCACATATGTCGACTGAATTTTCTTTACATCTTTTATTGTCTTCCTATATGAGTGGGTTTGAGAAGTTGTTTGCCTTATGCACAATACTTTTTCTGTAAAAATTGTTTTTCTACAAAAATTGATGTTGCTTATTAAAAATCATTGAGTGGGATTATATATTGTTTCTTTTATATTCATTGATTATTTTGTAAATATATAGAAACTTGTTTTGGTTTCCGCTTACTCTGTTTTTTGGTCCTCTCAATGATATCCAGGGTGCCCTGCAAGATGAAACACCTCCTTCTGGGAATACCAGTAACACCAACACAGCTCTCAGCTACCTTCTTATCACAGAAGGTCTCCCACATCACATTAGGATCAGCAGTCACACCCAAGTCTTCAAGTTCCTCACACAAACTGTGCAAACTCATTAGAAACAGCCTGATCTTGGAGTCTGGCCAAGTCCAACCTCATTCTCCTAATAGGTGGTAGCCTACTGGACATAAGTTGGATCTTCAGAGTGTTTGTTTTGCAATTGTGGTGTCTTAAGTAACCTGAACCTAAACAAATATATTATAAAGAGGCAATATCCCTCCCTTAGTGATATGGCGGTAAGAAATCATCCATCCATCCATTATTCAACCTGCTATATCCTAACTACATGGTCACGGGGGTCTGCTGGAGCCAATCCCAGGGCACAAGGCAGGAAACAAACCCCAGGCAGGGCGCTAGCCCACCACAGGGCGCACACACCCACAACAATTTAGAATTCGCCAATGCACCTAACCGATATGTCTTTGGACTGTGGGAGGAAACCGGAGGGAGGACATGGGAAGCAAACCCAGGTCTCCTAACTGCAAGGCAGCAGCACTACCCACTGTGCCACTGTGCCGCCCGTAAGAACTCACATAAGAGAAAATAACTTTAATGACGATTTACGCGGCATAACAGACGGGAAGCCATAACAAGACCTTGTGTAGAGTCTGCCATTTTTGTCTCTGCATTGGAAGGATTTTCAGGATTGGATGACGGTATCTACAATCCATCCGTCACTTCCCGTCTGTTATGCTGCGTAAACCGTCATTAAAGAAAGCTAAGTTATTTTCTCATATGATTTCTTACTGCTGTATCACTAAGGGAGGGATACTGCCTCTTTATAATATATATATTTAGGTTCAGGTTACTTAAGACACCACAATTGCAAGACGAACGTATTTCCAAGGAGCTATCACATCCTTGTGGAAACAATTGCCGCTGCGAGCAGGATTGTGGGTAAATTAATAACTGTTTAGTATTGATAATGTATCTTATATATAAAATACACTTCTGATAATGACTGCATGGAAGGTCTCGGTCAGATACTGAGTATACTGGGATGGTCACGTGCACAGTCATGGATTCCCAGGGCCGAGTTATACTGCACTAAATGTCTGGCCCTAACTGGAAGGGGATGTTAATCCCGTGAAAATGCAAGAGGCGGTCTTGGAACATGGGCTACAGTGCAGGGGCAAGAAAAAACAGAAAGCTGCCGGTGAATTGTGGTAGCTTCTGCTAATTGCATTATGCGGGTTGGGCTTAGTCCAAAGTATGATTATAAAATGTGGGAATAAATAATAATAATAAAAAAAAAAGACGAAACTGAGCCAGACACGATAAATTGTAAAATAACAGTTTTAAACTTATAGACACAAGACCAGTTGTCCAGAATAAAGCGGGTGGGCAACACAGATTAATCAGCTGCTGTACGGATGTCCAAAGCCTGCCAGAGAAATAAGTGGCGTGTTGGGGAACACTGCTATTCAATAAGTTACACTGTTAGCCATTAGAAATAATATTTTGTAAAGTTATGAAGAACTGTGCATTATTAAGAGTTGATGCATTCAGGCATGCATTTACCTTGTTGTCAGATGAGTCACGCATCCAGCGGGGCTGAAAGTCAGTTACTTAAAGATGAACAATGTCAATGGAGATAAAATCCATGAAGTCTCAATCGCGCTCACTAAAATAATTGTAGAAATCTTTAATGGTATAATAGCAGCCTGATATAGTCCAAAATTCGTGATTTATCTGCCTGTTAAAAACGCAGTTTATGAGCTGTGCAGCTGTTGCTGTCATGCTGCCTAGGTTAAAAGCAGCAACATGAAAAATGAAAAAGGAAGCTGTAGACTGTATACACAAATAGCACTAAAATATAAAGAGCTCTAACTTAAATTGGACAACACAGAGTAGCAACAACAGGTCTGTGGACAGAATTAAAAAACTGGGCACTTTTGTAGACCCTGCAGTTCTGCAGTTCTGTAGGAGCTTCCAGTGTCTGCCCATGAGGATGTGATCGATCTCATCCTACCACCAGTATTGGAGTACCAAGTCCAACAATGCAGCTCAGGGTGCTGGAACCAGGATCCAGCAATCCGCAACCCCTGATTTTTTGTAAAGTCAATAAACATGGAGCCACTTTCACCACGGTCACCAGACCAATGGAGACTGACACAATCCTCATAGCCATCCCTGGTCGGATTGCAGTCACCCATGACCAGTGGAGTGTCACTTCGTGGGCACCCATCAACCACCGAACAAAGTTGTGAATAAAATGTCTCCCTCACCGAGACATCACTCACCATGGTCGGAGCATACACTGAGACAATTTACAAGGCACACAGAGAGTGCCTGAATCTGAGTCTCATAATACGCTCGTTGAAAGAAGTGACATTGGACACCAACGGAAGAAGCAGAGTCACCACAGCAGCAGCTACTCCCTGTATGTGACAGCCATCAGAGCGACCAGACCAATAAAAGGTGAACCCGCCTACAGAGATCTGGCCAGTCCCAGGTCTGTGTACCTCAGAGAGTGCTGCCATTGAAATGCTGAGTTTACACAGCTCCTCCAACAGCAGAGCAAGATGCTCATCATGCCGGAGAGACAAGACAAATAAAAAGTACATTAGCAAATACTGTATACATCTATCATTAATACCTGGCACCCCTATTGGACTAACCAGAAAAAAATGAAGAGCAACTGAAGCACCGACACATTGGCTGGGACTTCTAGCAGCTTCCCCATCTCCTCAGTCCATCATGCTGCCTGTGCTGTATACACTGTGTTATGTGAAATGATTAAATGGTTCTTTAAATTATGCCCTCACATTTTTAATTGTGACATTTTATGCAATTAATTATTTAGAAAAGGAAAAGGAAAATGAATGGAGTAACAGCAGTGTGAAAATGAGATGTATGTCAATTAACCAAATTAAAAAGCAAATGACCACATTGGGCACCATCGATCGAAAATCTTTGATGAATGCCTAAGGGTGTTCACTTTCCACCTCTCGCATGGAAAATCTTTTAAAAATATTAAACAATCTATCATTGTGGCCAGAGAAGAAAAAATACTCACTTGCAAGATTTTGGTTAGAAGTTTTTTCAGGTTAGAAAAACACTTTTTTTTCACAGACACCTTTGACATATTCTAGATGTTTGAGAGCACGAATGCATAAGTTACTGTGGCAAGTTATTCCATAAGTGGTAATCAGTAGAGGTGCACAGCAAGCACGACTGTGAAAAACATAACGTTGTAATGTGCACAGCAACTGCAGTACACACTCTGTGGTGGACCGGCGTCCTGCATAGGAAGACCTCCTCCAGGAACTACCTGCTACATGGATGGTGACATCATTGTATCAATGTACTGTATGGCTATGCTATATACCTGTATATATAAATACAGATGGATATACACTCAGAGGTCACTTTTTGCTCATTAGAGTAGCAGTCTGCCAAGTCACATTGTTATCATTCTTGGCTTTGTCCACCTCTGATGCTGCTAAAGTCACTCCCATTAATAAATATACAGCATACAGTATATATGTGAAGTAAAGGTGCAAGAAGGAGGAATGTTAGTGAAATGAAGGGTTGAGGTAGCAGCTGAGCAACTCAGGTGACAAATAGAAGAAAAATAAACAGCACACATGGGTCCAAAACTGGCATTAAGCCAAAACACAAAGTTGAATCAGTAGAAGAAACTGTCTGATCATTTCAAGCGGTGGTCCCAGAATGAACTCCAACTTCAGGTGGCTTTTACTTTATACAGTACATTGCCAACACATAAATGGTGGGCATTCTTGGCAGAAGTGGAACTGACGCACACTATATAATAGATAGATAGATAGATAGATAGATAGATAGATAGATAGATAGATAGATAGATAGATAGATAGATAGATAGATAGATAGATAGATAGATAGATAGATAGATAGATAGATAGATAGATAGATAGATAGATAGATAGATAGATAGATAGATCCTCACAGGTGGCGCAGTGGTAGTGCTGCTGCTTTGCAGTAAGGAGACTGTGGAAGATTGTGGGTTTGCTTCCCGGTTCCTCCCTGTGCGGATAGCGCTTTGAGTACGGAGAAAAGTGCTATATAAATGTAATGAATTATTATTATTATTATGATAGATAGATAGATAGATAGATAGATAGATAGATAGATAGATAGATAGATAGATAGATAGATAGATAGATAGATAGATAGATAGATAGATAGATATGGAAGGCAATATATAATAGATAGCCCTGGACTTGGGGATTGGTGCTGGAGGCACTGGGTTGTGCACAAGTGAATCATGTAAATAGTGTAAATAAACGTGTGTTGGGAGAACTTACGATGTCCGTCTGTCCGGGCTGCTTCTTACTGTGGCGTAGTCGGCAGGATGCTCTGCCTGGCTCAAGGCAGGGACCTGCATCACAAAATCATTCTGTGGACAGCCCGGCGAAGCAGCGGAACCCACACACACGCCGTGGGAGCGGCACACACACAACCCCGCGGGAGCGATTCTCCCCTGGGATCGCCACCGGTCCGCAGAAAGGCTCTAATCCCCTGGTGCGGAGGAACGACAACGGGCGTTGCGGGAGTGCAGCGGGCTCCGACAGATGCGCTGTCGCAAAGGACGGCCAGGACGGCATCGTGAACAGGAAGGCCACACCGAAGCAGACACCTCGGACTGACGGGATCCGGGAGGTAAGTGCCCTGCCCAACGGCGGTCGGCCCTGCGGGGTCGGACTCACCTTTTGTGTTGCAGGCAGGGACTGCCCGGTTTCGCGTCCGTGGCAGGGGCATCGACAGTGCGGAGGTTGCAGTCGGGAGTACTGCCGGGAAGGAGGCGCTGCAACTCCAAGAGCCAGCATGCCACCGCACCAGGGGGAGAAAAGCCAAAATGGCGGTGGACCAGAAGTCCCTCCCCGTGACAGGCACGGGATTGGATGGTGTGTCTTGTGTCCCCGCCAATGACGTTACAGAGGCGGGACCAAGGAATGTCCATCTCGTGGCCAGAAGAGACCCGATTGGGCCGGAGGAAAAGCCAGTGGCTGAGGCTGACGAGAAGGTAAGCTCAGTGCCGGCTGTCTTTTTGTCCTTGTCTGCGCCTCTACGGGCACTGCAGGTTTGCCTGCGATCCGTAGAGTCGCTTCCACAGGAGCTGTGTGCCCTCCGTGCTGAGGTGCAGAAGCCGAAGGGGATGGCAGTCGCGTCAGGACAGGCGCTGCAGGCGCGGATGGATCGGCGTGGCACTCGAACCTTCGACCGGAGCGGCACAGCGAGGACGGTAAGTACAGCTGACCCCATACAGCGTGTGGGAGGTCCCATCAAAAAGACCCGTGAACCACGTGAGCAGAATCAAGTAGGGGGACCTCCTACAATAGACACGGCGGAGGGTGCTGCGTGCATGGTGAGGGGAGAGACAGCGAGGGGGCTGGCAGGACGCGGGCTGATAAGTGTCCTAGGTCCTAGTGCCCTCCGCCCTAAGCTTGCCTCAGTCTCGAGCCGTTCTACAGGGACGCAGACGGATCAGGGGCTGCGCTTTTGCCATAGGCAGTCCCAGACCGTCATGGCGTCCCAGAGGAAAAGGAGGAACCGAGGGAAGAATGCCGGTTCCTCCGATAAGGGAGGATGTGAGGCAGGAGGCTCACGTCTGGAGAAGGGCCGTTCTCTGCAGGTGCAGAGGGAAACCCCACAGCCGGCTGAGGTGACGGGGGCATGTGCGGTCCCGTCCAATGTCCCAGCACGGGGGGCACGGAGGTCTCGCAAGGGGGGGCCGAGGTCGTAAGCACCGGGGTGCCAGTCAGAGGGGGGAGCGTTGTCCCTATTCCAGGCAGAGAGACGCCGAGTGGCGGCGTCAGGGCAACGTCTCCGCCCCTTGTTCTGTTATATATTTTGTAGGACCGGGCCCTGGAATGGAGCATGTAGGCTTACCGACGTCAAACACCTGCCCTCGTGGGATGGGCCGCTGGCCCCTAGGGGTCTCAGCTTGTGGTGGGGTACTGTGGCAGACCGTTGGGGGTGGTACCCAGCCGGGATGCCCGAGAGGACCGGAGGAGGGCTTGCGCCTCCTCCAGACCATGAGGGGGTGACTGCCCTGGTTGTGTTGGGGGCCATGGGTGCAGGGTTTGGAAGCCCAACCCTGTAGGGGCCCGTGGTCACCGCCAGGGGGTGCCCAAGTGCCTAGAGAGCCCTGGACCTCAGCACTTCTGCCACAAGTGCTGGTGGGGGGAGAAGAAAGGGGACACCCAGAGTCCTTCCTGGTGCGCAGCCGGCACTTCAGCCACACAGGGGAGTGTCGGCGGAGGAGTGTCGGGGAGCACCTGGAGCCCATCCGGAGGTGCATAAAAGGGGCCGCCTCCCTTCAGACAGGGATTGGAGTCGGGCGAGGAGTGGACGAAGTCTTGGTAGAGAAGAGTGGAGGCGGCCTGAAGGAAGCAGGCACTGGAAGGAGAGGCCTGGACTTTGGAGGATTGGTGCTAGAGGCACTGGGTTGTGCAATTGGACCGTGTAAATAGTGTAAATAAACGTGTGTTGGGAGAACTTATGATGTCCGTCTGTCTGTGTCCAGGCTGCTTCTCACAATTGATGGATAGATAGAGGAAGGCCTTGTATTAGATATTTTCAGAAATAAATGTCACTTAATAATCTGTGGATTGTTATATGCATTAAGTATAAAGAAAGTCTCTGAGGTAGTGTGTGAGCTCTCAGCAATTCATGCAAATGATTTTCTATTTTTAAATATTATGGATCCCTTAAATTGTGATGTTTTGTATGAAAAGTCTCCTTTCCACACCCATCCTTTTATTGCAGGACAGTCTTAATTTAGTTCACCAATCTGTGCTGTGGTCTTGATGACTTTCCCATTTCTTAAATCGCCCTAAAGTTATTCTAAAACTGGGGAGGTCGAAATGAATGGAACTTGAGGTATTTTTCCCTTAATATCTCACCGTGGCGTGTTTCTCCTAATTCCATCTTTAGATGGCCATCATCTGAGACTCGTTCAGTGTCTGCTTTATGTTGTCATTGATTGTTAATCTTGAAGGCTACTCTGTATTTTGTTTGGGTGCACAATCACAGCTTGATATGACTACAGCAAAAAAACATCCTTTTGGCGCTGAGAGAAATGCTGAGATCCCAATCTGAGTCTTTGTTTTGGACAAGGAGAAGATTACCAAGGTGAAGGTAAAACTTGAAATCAAGTAGTATGTGGGTGGGGAGGAGCAGCTGTTTTCAGGTTCCCATTTGTTGAGCATCGTTATGTCACAAGCCCACTTGAAAAGGACAGAACGCATTTCAGGTAGTGCTTGACGTTTCATATCTTTTAAAGCAAGGAGTAGCTGTGTCTATCATAGAGCAGTGGTCAGCACTGCTGTCTCAGAGATTCAGATTCCTGGTTTTAAGTTTCAGAGTTCAGATTTCAGATTCCTTTTTTATTGCCATTGCACTTAGCACAACGGAATTGCAGCAGTCCTAAAGGTGCATTCACATTTAATGGACAGAATTAAGTTATGATACAATACAATAAAATACAATATCACAGAATAACTAAATATTGCACTTAGGTATAGTGCACGTATGAATCGAATGCAATAATAGACATACATAGATAAATAAAACTTGCAAAGAATTTACACATGCACTTGTAGTGCAAGAGTGAGTGTCGTTATATTGGTCATTGTCAATCATTATAAGTGTTTATCAGTATTCAGTTCTCGTATGGCTCTGAGGTAGAAACTGTTCTTAAATCTGTTTGTCTGACTGGATGAACCTGAACAGCCTATCAGAGGGCAACAAATCAAAGGTGATGTCCAGGGTGGGAAGGGTCTTTCATAATGCAGGCTGTTTTGTTGGGGCAGCGAGAACTGTAGAGTTTATGATCCTGTGAAGGGCTCCCCTGTCTGCCAATGAGCTGCTGAAATACCACGTACAAATGCAGTATGACAGCACACACTCAATTGCGCACACCAGCAGCTTCTTCTCCAGGTTGTTTTTCTGAGGATCCTCAGGACGTAGAGTCTCTGCTATGCCTTCTTAACTACCATGGACCAGGAGAGATCTTAAGCAACATGTATACCCAGAAACTTGAAGGCAGGAACTCTTTCCACACAATCTCCATTGATGTATATTGGGGTTGTGGTTGGTGTTGTGACTCCAGAAGTCTATTATAAGTTCTTTTGTTTTGGTAGAGTTCAGGGTGAGGTTGTTTACAGTGCGCCATGTAGTCAGTCTTTGGACCTCATCCTCATAGGCTGTCTCGTCTCCTTCTGAAATGAGTGCAATCACAGTCATATCATCCACGAACTTAATGATGGTGTTGGTATGAAACGCATATAGAAGAGGGCTCAGCACACAGCCTTGTGGGACACCTGTGTTGAGTGTGAAAGTGGAGGAGAAGTAGGGGACTAATCTAGCCATCTGAGGGCGGTTAGTCAGAAAATCTTTGATCCAGTGGCAGATAGATTGTGAAAGTCCTGAAGCCAGCATGCTTTGTGACCAGTCTATCCAGGATAACTGTGTTAAAAGCAGAGCTGAAGTCTACAAAGAGCATCTTCAAATACCTCCCCTGCTGCTTAAGGTATGCAGGGCTGTGGAGATGGCATCTTCTGTGGACCTGTTTGCTCTATAAGCATACTGGTGTGGATCCATGGTGACTGGGAGGGTGGCTTTGATGTGTCATAGGACCAGTTGTTCAAAACACTTCATAATAACTGGAGTGAGTACCACTGGATGGTAGTCATTGAGACTGCTGATGACAGGTTTTTTTTGCAGCGGAACAATCATGGTGTACTTAGATAGGGAGAGATTGAAGACCTTTGTGAAGACCCCAGAGAGTTGATCCACACATTCCTCCATCAGGACCGGCAGCTTTTCTTGAAATGACCACTCTGAGCACCCACCTCACATCATGTTCTTTCACTGTGAAGTTCTGGTTGTAGAGGATTGGTGTGGGTGAGGTGAGACTGCTGAGGCCTATCTGCTGGGGCTTAGACATGACTGCCTCTGCTGTTTTCACCTCAAAATGAGCAAAGAAATAATTCCGTTTCTCTGCTATCGAGATGTCCACATCAACAGCCATGTGGTGACTGGTTTCGTGTTTGATGACGTGCTGGATGCCTTGCCAGAGTCTCCGTGGGTCACTGTTGGCAAAGTGGTCCTCAATCTTCCTTTTATAGGCCATTTTAGCCTCTCTAATGGCTCTCTTTAGGTTGGCTCTGGATGTGCTGTAAAGGGCTTTGTTGCCAGACCTGAAGGTTGCATTGTAGCTCCAGTTTTTGTTCTGCATTCCAAAGGCATGTAGGTTATATCATTGGTGATTCTAGAGCAACGCTACGAGGGTGTTTACTTGCTTGGACATCTTGTCCAGAGCTGGCCCTTGCCTTGTATCCAGCGTTGCCAGGATGAATTCTGTCCTCTGTGACCGTTAAGTTAAGTTAAGTTAAGTTAAGTTAAGTTAAGTTAAGTTAAGTTAAGTTAAGTTAAGTTAAGTTATGTACCTGTTGAGGCTCACCTGGAGTACAGTGTGAGTTCTGGCCTCCATTTTATAAAAAAGATGAAGCAGCACTAGAGAGAGCCCAGAGGTTAGCGACTTGTCTGATTCAGGACTAAGATGTATGAGCTATGAGGAGAGACTGAAGGAGCTGAACCTTATTAGATTAAGGATGCAGAGATTAAGAGGTGACATGAATGAAGTTTTTAAAACTATGAAGGGAATTAGTCCAGTGGATCAAGACTGTTATTTTAAAATGATTTCAAGAAGAACGCGGGGGAACAGTTGGAATCTTGTTAAGGGTAAATTTCACAGAAAGTTAGAAGACTTTTGTGAACCAAAGACACATGATATACAGTAACTGGTATAGAATTAGAATTAGAAAGCCTTTATTGTCATTATACCAGTACAATGAAATTGTAAAAGCTATATCTGTAAATGGTGCAAAAAACCACAACAAACAAATACTATACAATATATATATAATACAGTATATAAATTATTAATAAATAAATACAGTATAATAAATTTTAAAATAGTGCAAGTACAACAAACCACGACAAACAATGTACAATATATGCAATATCTTATATATAAACGTCTACGTGTGGAAGTGTGTGTGTCTGCCCAGCCTGGAAGTGAAAGATGGAGTCAGGGTAAGGGCTCCATCTCCGAGAAAACTCAGTTAGCTTCTAATAATACAAGCGGGGCCAGCATGTAAGCAAAAAGAAACTTCACAAGAAAGACAAAGTCGCTTAGCTGCAAGCAGTATCTCTTTTACTTTTCCTCCCACCACTAATACACAGCGAAACGAAACCTCCTAGGAGAGAGACTCCCAGAGTAGTTCCTTTCAATTACCTGGCATCTCTACATCTTGACATCTCTTTCAGTTTTTTTTTCTGATGATTTCAATAGTTTCTAGGACCCCGGGCTTCTTACAGCATGGGCTTACACAGCTAGTAATGTATAATATATACATTTTAATAAATATATAATATAGATATACTGCTCAAAAAAATTAAAGGAGCACTTATTAATCAGAGTATATCATCAAGTCATTGAAACTTCTGAGATATTGATGTGGTCAGTTAAGTAGCAGAGGGGGTTGTTAATCAGTTTTAGCTACTTTGGTGTTAATGAAATGAACAACATGTGTACTAGAGGGGCAACAATGAGACGATCCCCAAAACAGGAATGGTTTAACAGGTGGAGGCCACTGACATTTTTCCCTCCTCATCTGTTTTTTCACTAGTTTTGCATTTGGCTACGGTCAGTGTCACTACTGGTAGTATGAGGTGATACCTGGACCCTACAGAGGTTACACAGGTGGTCCAACTTCTCCAGGCACATGCCTGCCACTGCCAGAAGGTTTGCCGTGTCTCCCAGCACAGTCTCAAGGGCATGGAGAAGATTCCAGGAGACAGGCAGTTACTCTAGGAGAGCTGGACAAAGCCGTAGAAGGTCCTTAACCAATCAGCAGGTCCGGTATCTGCTCCTTCGGGCAAAGAGGAACAGGATGAGCACTGCCAGAGCCTTACAAAATGACCTCCAGCAGGCCACTGGTGGTTTGATAGTGGGTCAGAGATGGTCTGAGGAGGCATATCCATGGAGGGACACACAGACCTCTACAGGCTAGACAACGGCACCTTGACTGCCATTAGGTATTGGGATGAAATCCTTGGACCCATTGTCAGTCCCTATGCTGGTGCAGTAGATCCTGGGTTCCTCCTGGTTCACGACAATACCCAGCCTCATGTGGCGAGAGTATGCAGGCAGTTTCTGGAAGATGAAGGAATTGATACCATTGACTGGCCCCCACACTCGCCTCTCCTAAATCCAATAGAACACCTCTGGGACATTATGTTTCGGTCCATCCGATGCCGCCAGGTTGCACCTCAGACTGTCCAGGAGCTCTGTGATGCCCTGGTTCAGATCTGGGAGGAGATCCCCCAGGACACCATCTGTTGTCTCATTAAGAGAATGCAACCCACACCCACCTCCACCCCCACCCCCACCCCCACCCCCAACTGATGTCAGGCGTGCATATAAGCACGTGGGGGCCATACAAACTACTGAGTACGATTTGGAGTTGCTGCAATGAAATTTCTGCAAAATGGACTAGCCTGCCGCATCATTTTTTCACTTTGATTTTCAAGGTGTCCTTGAATTCAGCCCTCTGTAGGTTGATAATTTTCATTTCCATCAAACAATGTGCCATCCTTTTGTTCCTAACACATTACCCAATCCATATCAGTAGAGATATCCAGCAGGATTTTTTTCCCATTGAGATCTGATGTGTTTTCAAAGTGCTCCTTTAATTTTTTTGAGCAGTTTTGTTCCCAGCGGTAGCATACACGAGTGAGCCAGTCCCGACCGAGAAGCACATAGCTGCCTGGCTGCCTATGCTTAGTGCAGGCTTGTTGGTGTCAGCATAACCACCGTTCACAGTTGTGTATATGGGCTGTGTCAGACCAAATGCTCCAAACTACTGAGGCAACATATCACTGCACCTGATGTGGTACAGCATGGCATTTTTCGCAGCACAATTATGAAGCACACAAAATACCTCAGGTGTATGATGCAAACGACGGTTCACATATTCCTATTTGTGAACCAAGTGACGGGTATCAGGATTTTGTTAACAGGAAAGGCTGGACATCTGTTGTTCTGCAGGCAGTCGTTGATGACAGATTAATGATCAGTGACATTTGTGTTGGGTCCCCTGGTAATGCTCATGATACTGCTGTAATCGCCACATCACATTTGCACAGGTATCTGAAAATTTACATCATGTCCTATGACCTAACTGTGAAAAATGTGTTTCCATTGCAGTTTTGCAAATGATTGCTTTGTCGAATCACTTGAAAAACCACCTCAAGCAAATGTTGAAACTTTCTTGCGAATTTTGCAAATTATTTTGAAATTCACGTGTTTCCATTAGTTGTTTTTTGTTTCGCAATTTCAAAATGCACATTAAGGAGGTTAATGGGAATACAGGTAATGTCATTCTTGAAGATGTCATTCATGAAGTAGGAATTCCGCACCACCCTCTAATTGTGAATTGGAGATGAACATGTGTTCAAGGAGAGACAGCAGTGGCAGAAAACCCTCCACAGATGGCCTAACTCTAGTCTGTCTTCTGCTGACCAGCTAAAGAACAGCAGACCACAAGATCAACACCTGTGCTACTCAACAGTTATAAAGGCTGCAGGGCCCTCGTAGTCTCCGATTAAGGGATTTTGCAGCTTGTCACAGCAGGATAAGAAAGCAAAGCAAGTGCATTGTAATCTCTGAACACAACATCAGCAAAGTGTGGTGTTTCTATCAAAATGCAGTCTGTCCTATTGATGAAATCCAACAAGTGAAAAGATAATTGGGTGCTTGTCAACCAATATTTCCTCATACCTAACAAACATTAGGGGTGCTGACATTTGATTCTTTCTACTCTAAAAAGATGTTGGCATACTAATCCATGTCTGTGTTGCCACACCCGGGTTATGGAGCAGGTGATGGTTTATCCATCATTGACCAGACAGTCAGTCTGTGAAGAAGTGTTCATTTCTTGCTCATAGATCAGTCTGTGATTTCATGGATGTGATGGTTCATGCTCTCGGACCCTATCTTGATTACACTTTGGCCATCTTGTAGTTAATCAGTGAGCACCAGTGAGAGACACAGACCACTCCAGAATTAATGCAAAAACAGTACATTCTTTATTTTCTTCACTGCCAATTAAAATATAAAATTTAGGACCTTCTTTACAATAACATTCATAAAAGTCATTAGTGGCAAGTTCAAAAATAGAAAGATCAAAAATAAAATGACTTGCAGACATATGCTAAAAGTGCAGACATAAAAACTATTAAAATCCAATATGCCAACAACCCTTCTATTCAGCTCTTCCTTGGCTTCTGTTGACTCAGAGTCAATCCTAAAGTAGTCTGCTCAAGGTTAGTTCACTTCTTCCACTTCTTTGTGTTAATCAGAAGGCAAATCTCCAATGTGCTTCCTCAACCTCTTTCCTGTTCCTTCAAGATCCAAATGCTAATCCATCATTCATGTAAATCGGAGGTACCTCCCCTGTCTTCACTGCTATCTCTGGCATGTTCAACTGAACCAACTAATCTGGCAATACTGGAAAAACTCAAAAAACGCTTGAAACAAATGAATACAAAACTAACCCAATCTCATACACACTTCTTTCCAGGCCTTAACTCTTTCAGGGCTGTTTTCGACTTTTGTCAAAAGGAGGAGTTGACGATGGTAATTCACTGTAAACTGTGACAAAACCAACCATTATATTTAAGTTGGACTCTTGTTGCTCGAAGGAAAGTTAGATTCATTGGTTTGACCGAGATTTCCTGCACTCGTGTGAGTAACAAGGTGCAAACAACGGCAAAAATGGCACTGACATTAAACGAGAGATCAAAGCGAATGCGTAAAGCAAAATACTCCATGGACGAATGTTTTGCCTATTATCTCTGAAATGGACTATGACTTGTTGAACTCAGATTTTGAAACAAGTGATCGAAAACAAATGTGAGGTTCCAGCTTCTGCTGATTGGTCCCCAGCTAATCGTTGTACTGACAATGTTCGCCAGGGAGGACTGCTACTTAACAATGATAAGAGGTAGAAACCAGATTGCAATGCACTGCGACCATGTCCCAGCCATGCAAAGACAGCCTGGCAGCAACCCTGCCACACATTCTTGTCAAACTGTCAGCCACAGCATGCAGCAACAGACGTTTTATGTTGATTTCTGTGTGAAATGATTGCTTTTCAGAAACTATATTTTTTGGAAAAAATATTCAGCTCTCAAAGAGTTAAATAAGCCCCCTAGGATAAAAACCTCATCCAACCGCCATTGGCACTCAACTGTCAGCTCAATAACTCTCATGCTGGAATGCCCTTGACGTGGCGCATCACTCATCGGTAGAGAATTCCGCTAATTACACCATCGTTACCAATCAGCCAGGGTTCTTCCCTCAGCATTGAAAACTCTAATTTATGTTTATTTTGTTTATTTTGTTTGTTAGATTTGTTGATTATTTAGTTTCTCTATGGGATAGCATCTTTTACTGTGTGTCTTGTATTTTGTGCGTTATCCCCCAAGACTGGGGCCATCACCTTCGAGGGGCTGCCCTCAGAAATATAACAGCTGAGGATAATCTTCAGTCCTTTGCAGTTCATTGCGAAATTGCTGCTGGTGAGTTTCTGCTGTGGTTTTCTTCACTTTTATGATTGATAGAATTTTTGACTTTTCTTTGGATTCGTGTTTTGGAACATTTTTTTTGCCTTGGATTACCTTTGCCTTACAGGCAATGTCTTTTGCTTTTGTGCTTTAATTATTACAGAGCATTTTTGTAAAATAAATCTTTTTATTTACAAAGATTTTTCGGTGGACATTTTTGCTACTAGCTGGAGTTGACAGTCCCCCTTCAAGTGGGCATTTTCAGTATTTTTTGGGACTTACATACTTGAGAAGGATTTAATTCATAACAGCTATCACCTGTGTGCATGCACAGCCACTCGCACATGCACACCTCCATGCCAGCAGAACTGAGTCATTATGGCCTGCAGGGGGTGCTCCAGCTCCCCAAACCTAACACAAGTCCAGCTACACACAGGCTTTTATTTCTGTGAGAAACGCTTACCAACCTGTTTCCACCTTCACAACACAGTACAAATAAAGGACATAGCATTTTCTTAACTTCTTCTCTTCTTCTCTCTGTCTCTGTCTCTTCTTCTGCCTCCACTTCTCCTCCAGCAAGCTTCATCCCTCTTTCTCCCAACTCTGGTTCCTGGATCAGTGGCAGCTGGCTCCTTTTTATGTAATACCCGAGTGTACTTCCAGTCCCTGCGGCACCCCCTGGCGGCACCCCCAGAACTCAACAGGGCTGAGCCACCAAATTCCAAGTCCCAGCTTGCCCTGTGGGAATATGTGGAGCTGCAGCACTCCAGTGGGGGCTGCCATCTAGTGATCCAGGGGAGGTAATACCCTCAGCCTGCTTTCTCTGATTGTCCTTCCATAAAACAGGCATCCTGGCTGGATATGGATGCCGGCCGTCTGCGATACCATCCTACAGTGGCTTTCTACTCTCACATCCAGGTCCCTTTCTTTCTCTGACCAATATCTATCTACACTGCCCCTTTCCATGCAGCAACATGCAGAATCATGCTGTCTAGGTAAGTGCACATCTGAGCTATTTACACCTCTGTCTTTGTTCTATAAATAGTTAAGCAAAAATACGTAACTGACCTGTAAACTCATCTGTGATGCAGTAATGCAGTAATGAGGTACAGACCAGTGCACACACCAGCAGTTGTCATAGTTATAGCTCTATTGTGACATGAGCAGATTTGCCACTTGAAAGTCCAAACAACATGTCGTCCCTCTCTGGTGACGCTCAGTGAATGTGCCAGTTCAAGTGTTAGGTAGTGCAGACCAGCTTATACCTGTGGAACCCTGTGGCTACAGGTTTTTATTCAAACAAATTTCACAATCGGTGTGTCATTCTTACTTTTCATTGTTTAATTGTCTGGCATAAGATATTCGTAAATGTGTGTATTCTTTTTCATAGATCTGAATGCTTGCGTTCCTCTTATTGTATTGCATTTCCCTTTTCGGTAGAACCATTACATTTTTCCTACCGAGAATGTAACTTATAAATGTCTCAACAATAAAACTTGCACGGATTGGGTCGTGAAAACATGCACATGCCCAAAAACAGGAAAATGCATACACCAAAAAATCAGGTTTATAAAACCTGGCATATTCACACTCTTACATAATTTATCCTTTATAAATCACCTTGCAAATGTGCGTGTGTGAACACACTTCAAATGTTGTCCCGAAACATCCATATATGGTGCATGCTAATCAGTCTCATAAATATGCATTCACAAAGCTGCAGAACTTCATCGGTAGGTCATCCTCTCCCCTCTGATGCATCAAGAGCCCACCACCTGCATTCAAGAGTACTTGGCTATGCCCTGCAAGTGAGTGTGCAAGAACATGCATGGCATTATAGTGCCTATCCACTGCATTCTGAGGGGCTAGAGAAAAGCGTGAGGCGGGTAGCCATTATACACCTGGCACATGTAATGTAGAGGTTGCTGTTACAATGAACAGTACAGGACATATGAAACACTGAGGATTACCAACAAGCCAGCCACCATGTAAAGCCTCATCATGTCTGGTAAAGCTGCTGCACAAAATCAATGAATCGCGGGGTGACCCGGGCCACCAAGCCACAAAGTTTGTTAGTTTCATCTTGACATTGTAGCCAACTTGTGTATTAATGGAATGTCACTGCTCACAGTTAACACAAGCAGCTTTGTTCTTGCTAGATGTCATTATAAGTGTGAAGCAAATTGCACGGATTATATTAGGAGAACTATGCACTGCTGCAAATTGCCTATTTACATTGGCAAAAACTTGTTATGTTTTATGTATGTTGTAGCAGTTAAGGCTTTTGTCCACCTCTTGAACCCTCAGGCACCACTCTGATGACCAGGTGAATGTATAATAACTATTTGTTTTGTTATTATAATGTACACAAAGCACTCCACACACCACACTACTCATATACACAATAAACTATTCCATAAACCAATCCTCCTCGCCCAGACACGTCGCCACCCTACCTCCCAGCTCAGCTCAGTGTTCTGGGCTTCCCACAATCCTTTTATAGCCCCTGACCCGGAAGTGGTTCCTGGCCAAACCCACAAGTCCGTTCACCTTCCGGGTCAGGGCAAACAGTCCTCTTCTTCACCCCGGGAGCACGTCGTTTCTTCCGGACACGTGATGCTGATACACTCCTGGGTTATAGGGCATACAAGAGCCCACTAGCCCTCCTACAGCGACTCCTGGCGGCCCCCAAGGTATCCAGCAGGGCTGTGTCACAACACTACCAAGTCCATGAGGCCCTGCTGGAACTCGGGGCACGAATATGCTGTCCGGAGGGCTCCTCCTAGCGGCCTGGGGGTGAGGGCCGGACTGGGAAGCCGGCAATCCTCCACAATGTATACCCACACCAAGGGGCAATTGAAAATACCACCTCGCAGGCCGATTAATGGCTTCCGGTTAATGTAATTTCCTGACCTGTCAGCCAGTTCCCTGAGAAGAGACAACATGTAGTCTAACTGACAAAAAAACTGAAAGGTTTTTCACTGCAAATATGCAGAATTGGCCCTCTTAAAAGGGACCGAAAATACAGTCTGTACATCATATTCCTCACTTCGCACATCATAATAATGTCTCAGCGATTTGAGTCCTTACACACACTAGTTATCATTTAGCTGGTTTGCCTGCATTTCCCTTGTCAAAGGTTTTGTTATTTCCCAGTTTCTCCGACACGTTGTATACAGATGGGTCAGAGTAGCTGTAAATATACGCATCATTCTCCTATCAAGGTTTCTTAATTAAATCCCGACATTTACATGGAAAGCTGTGTATGCACACTCTGTCCCCAGGTGAGCTATGCAGTGCCTTTTACCCCTCCTGAAAAATATCCTCCAGTCATCTTTGTCCATCATCTTTCTTTCCAGTTGGCTCCAAACTCATGATGTCTTCCTCCAGGTCCCAGTGCCACATGTTTCTTGGCTTTCCTCTCTTCCTTTTGCCTTGAGGGTCTAGATTAGGCACTTTCTGGTGATACTGGCGTGAGACTTTCTCAGGGTGTGTCCAATCCATCTCCATTTCCTGCTTCTGCAGGCATCTGCTTTCTTTTCTGCCATAGGTCATTGCTGATGACAGGGTTGGGTCAGCGTATCTGGGAGACCCTTCATAGACATTTGTTGTTGAAGGTCTGAACTTTCTTACTGGTCATCCTCCAGGACTTAGCTCCATAAAGAAGGACTGGGCTAATGTTGCCATTGAATATACTGACCTTGTAGCATTAGTTCCTTTGATTTTTTTCGGCTGTAGAAATGCTGCCCCTGCCTTGCCAATTCTGTCCCTAACATTAGCATCTGTGTCTCGCCCAAGTAGTTGGAGGCTTCCTTCTCTTCCAGTGATTTGCCTCCCAGCTGAATAGGCTCAGTTGTTAGTCTTGTTAGCCTACATGACTTTTGTTGTTTCTTTATTAATGTAAAGGCCAGCTTGGGAAGAGGTCGCTACCAAGTCTTTGGTCTTATCTTGCATCTGCTGATGCGTGTATGACAGGAAGGACAAGGCATTGGTAAAGTCAAGATCGTCAAGCTGCTTCAAAGGAGTCCACCGAATTCCATTCTGTGTCCGAGTGTGACAGAGCACATCACAATATACACTTCTGAACGCCCAAAGAGGGCAGTGGTAAGGATTTCAAGGAAAATGCTTTTGTTCCACTTCTTTGATGCACACAGTGTGCAGTTGGTTTAAAAAGTTTTGGTGCAGGTTCAGCAATGCTAACAGAAACCAATGGCTGCATCTGCATTCAGTTTGGAGGCCTACAAACTGGACAAAGAGGCATGGAGCATCCTTCGTCAAGAGCAGGGTGTATCCTGATGTCTTTGCTGAACTGCACACCATGGCCTAGTCATTCTGGTCCCCTAATCTTCCCCTGTTTCACATTGGCTATCTATCTCTCATCCCTTCACTACCTAACAGCTAATGTGTGGTGGGTGTACTGGTGCAAAAATGGGTGCCGTCACATCATCCAGGTGGATGCCACACAACAGTAGTGATTGAAGTGGTTCGCAACTCACTGAAGAGCTAGGAGTAGTGACAAAAGCGCTAGGTAAATGTAAAGAATTATGATTATAATTATTATTATTATTATTGGGTCTTGAAACTTAGAATTGTCTACAGTGTACAACAACAGCATGGCAGAATTCCAGCAGGAACAAGAAAAGAACTCAGAATTGACTGCAGTCTGACGGTGTATGCCAACAGGGAGGTCCCTGCTGTAGGTCAAAATAAAACTGGTGAACATATACTTTTCACAGTGGGACAGTCTGGACCTACGAGAGGGACGAACTTTGCTATTTGAGATAATAATAATAATAATAATAATAATAATAATAATAATAATAATAATAATAATAATAATAATAATAATACATTTTATTTATACAAGGTGCCTTTCAGGGAGCTCAAGGACACCGAACAACAATAAATAAATAAATAAATAGAAAGACACAATTATAAAAAACTTAAAACATCAGAAAATCTAGAAATTAAAACCAAACAAAACCATTATAATCAGGAGGAAAAAGAAAAGCCATTTTAAACAGATGTGTTTTAAGTTTACATTTGAAGGATGAATATGATTTAATATTTCGGAGATCCGCAGGCAATGAATTCCAGAGCTTGGGAGCAGAACGGCTGAAAGCTCTGTTCCCCATGGTGGTTAGACGGGCGGGAGGGACAGTCAGATGGGTGGAGGAAGAGGATCTAAGGTTACGGGATGGAATGGCAACATGAAGAAGGTCAGACAGATATGGAGGGGCGAGGTTATGGATGGCCTTAAATGTTAATAGTAGAATCTTAAAATCAATACGAAACTTAATCGGGAGCCAATGAAGCTGCTGCAAGACCGGAGTAATATGGTGAATAGATGGGATTTGAGTGATGATACGTGCTGCAGAATTCTGGACTAACTGAAGCTTATGAAGAGATTTATTCGGGAGACCAAAGAGGAGTGAATTACAGTAGTCCAGCCAAGAAGTGACAAGACTATGAACAAGAATGGCAGTAGTATGAGGAGTGAGGGAGGGGCGAATGCGATTAATATTACGTAGGTGGAAATAAGCAGACCGGGTGATGTTATTAATGTGACATTGGAAAGATAGAGTACTGTCGAGGATGACACCCAGACTCTTGACCTGAGATGATGGGGAAACAACAGAGTTATCAATGATAAGAGAAAGATTATTGGTTTTGGATAATGATGATTTTGAACCAATGAGGAGAACCTCAGTTTTGTCACTGTTTAATTTAAGAAAATTCGAAGAAAACCAGGATTTAATTTCAGCAATGCAGTCAATAAGCGAGGGTGGTGGAAAAGAGGAGGTGGGATTACCAGCAAGGTAGAGCTGGGTGTCATCAGCATAACAGTGAAAATTAATGTTATATTTGCGAAAAATATTGCCAAGGGGAAGAAGGTAAATAATAAAAAGAAGAGGCCCCAGGACAGAGCCCTGGGGCACACCAGAAGTAACAGCGGTGGGTAGGGATGTGAAGGTTTTAAGTTGTATGAACTGAGTGCGGCCTAAGAGGTAGGATCTAAACCAATCAAGTGGAGTGTGGGTAATGCCAATCAGAGATAATCTATTAAGGAGAGTGGTATGACAAATAGTATCAAAGGCCGCACTCAGATCAAGGAGGATGAGAACAGTGATTAGACCAGAATCAGCAGCCATAAGGAGGTCATTAGAAATTTTAACAAGTGCCGTTTCTGTACTATGAGATAGCAAGCATGATCCCATGATGACCATTTCTACAACTACTGTGCCTTGGTGCCTCTAATACCAAGTTCCTCCAGGAGCCCATGGTTCACCAAGAAAATTGGCCAACAGCTGGCATCATGTTCCAGTTGTTTGACATAGTGTATCAGACAATGGTAGGCCATAATAGTGAACTACAATTGATTGGCCCCTTATAATCACTAAGGAGAGTCAGCTTTGCTACCCAATAGTGCAGTATCAAGTTGTCCTGATGCATTGCCTCAGCCCTCATCACTGGCCATGTGACTAAAGAGGGAGGGAAGAATTCCCACCATTTTGAAGAGTTGGTTTTCTGTGGCAAATAGCTAGAATCAGTCAGAGGGTAATACCCGACGATGCAAAAGGAGGTTTGTAAAATGGTGGAAACAGGATACGAGAACAGCATCACTGCTGAGAGAGAAGAACAAAGTGATGTGAGAAGGTAGACCACTGTATTAAAAAATGGCAGCCCAATTTTCAAAAGAGCTAAAAAGAAGAGCATAATAGGTCAGCTTCTTAGTATTGCAGTCCTTTTTCCAGGCAATAAGCCAACTAAAAAAGCAAACAAATAAAAAATAAATAAGCAAAAGTCTATTGGTGTGGTGCTGACCAGAGCTGCAGCCCCACATTTAATCATGACTGAAAGGCAATCACAAGCAGGAATGGAAGCCTTGTCTTTCTCCAGTTCTCACTTGGAAGGTGAGCTGCCCGTCATGGATGATGTTGCATGTCAAATGTTCTTCTGAATTGTTGATGATGTTGGTGAGTTTTCCAAACACACACTATGCAGTATGGAAGTCCAGCAACCAATGCAGACTAGTCATGCACCAAGGAGGTGACAATTCAATAAATGAGGATGAGCGGACTCCTATTCCAGTAGGGGATACACAGAGAGAGTGACGATTTCTCTGATTTTTCACTGGTGCCACTCTGTTATGGAGCAGTCAAATACCAAGGAGGGGTCCACTTATGATTCAATACAGACCACTCAGTGACAGATGGTGTGCAGTGTGGACCAAACAAGAACTAATTTTACATTCCAGACCTCCTAATAATCTTGCGACCAGTACTGTGGTATTGACTCCAGTACAGAGCAGTCAATCGCCCATGTGGGGCTTATTTTCACTCCACTACAACCCTGTTGACAAGGAGGGTCTTTCTTTGTTTCTCTTTGTGGTTGGTTATCTAAATCAAAAATGAGGAGGATAAGAAATATTTTGCTTGTGACCCTGTTAGGAAGACTAAATGGCAGGAAGTTAATGTAAACACAATCAAGACACCAAGGCCATAATAATATTTTTCAGAGATGTATCCGTGTGCTGGGCTGTGTGGTCTTGCTTTTACACCCTGGCTTATCCCACTAGAAGATAACAGCCATCAGACTTCCTGCATTCTCTGAAGATGTACACTGTGTGTGACAGACCGTAGCCAATTCATGGCCACTAGCCTTTGAGTACCTGCTTTTCTTAATTTACGCTGACTTACTTATCCAAGCAACATTCTAAAAGAACTGCCCTGGCAGGTGAGGTGACTCACTCAGGGTCACACAGTGATGCAGTAGTCGGGGACGGACCTGCTGACTTGTGCATTACTGTCTAACGCCCTGACAACTATTAAAAACAAATGCTGTTTTCTAGCATGTCAAAGCACATTATAATGTATAATAAAATTATTTCCACACCTCTACAATGTGAGACCTGGCAGTTAAGGTGACTCACTCGGGGTGACATGCTAAATCACTTGTGGGGACTGAATTGGTCACTTTGTGCATCACAGCCCAACACCTAAGCCACTAAGGGAGGGGGGCAAACCGCTTGCTAAAAAAGACCTGCAACGCCACAACCAAACGGAAAAACGTCTCTAATTTAATTCGAAACTGGTCACGCTTCACTGGTAAAGAAGATGCCAGGCTGTCTGCAAGTGAAGCTGTGTGGGTCCCATTGCAATAAACCATGTAACGTTACCCAGCTTTACAACTCCTGGGGGAGTCTCCCGTCAATGGGCACCTTTTTAAACACTCAGGAGATGCAGAGGGTAAATTTTGACATTTTCGGAATGTGGACTTTTTAATATTGTTGTTGGAGCAGAGCTCTGAAATGAGGCACACACAGTCTGTTCAGGCCTTCAGATGACTGAAACTTCATTTTGACACTTCTGAGGCAGAGTACCTACTTGTATGAATCTATTATTATTTAATGAATTCATATTATATTATTTACAGTATTAATTATTTATCTATTTAACATAATAGCCAAAACACTAATTATTCTGCACAAGAACAATTTTGCTTCCATTACACTTTTGGGTATATTTAATGGCTTTTGAGAAAAGATACTTGAAACTGCCTGCCTGTTTAACTCTGAGATCCTGAAGTTTGAAGCACATTACATCTCGCCTGAAGAAGGGACCTGAGTTGCCTCGAAAGCTTGCATATTGTAATCGTTTTAGTTAGCCAATAAAAGGGGTCATTTTGCTTGACTTCTCACTACATTCATAATGGCTAACACGGTACAACACCCTAGTACTACAAGCAGCACATTCAAATTAGAAAATGAGATCATATATGACACTTAACTTTGTATTTTGTTTTCCGATAACAGTTCACATATAAGAAGTCTCCAAGTATCCACCCACAACTCTTATTATGTTAAACTACTTTGTAGCTTTACATAAGGCGTAATGGCACAAGGGGTGTTTCCAGAGTACACCATTTATCTGTATGATGACTGGTGAAAATTAAAATATATTCAAGTGTGTTATGCAAATGAATCTAAATAAAAAGACAGAACTCTGTTAGTCTGCCATAATACTGTGTTTCTGGATGATACCATTTATCTGTATGCTGATTGGTGCATTTGAAAAAGTTCAAAGGCATTATATAGACAAAACCAGCTGATGAAAGGCAGTTTTCTGTTAGATTTCTTCAGTCTGCCATGCTGCATTAACAAGAGCATGTGGGATTCCACCTGTAGGTTACAGTAGGAGTTTAGGGCCTTTCGAAACTTGATGTTATTTTGGAGGAATTGAGTGGATAGGCCTGGCGGGTTGAACGGCCTGTTCTCATCCAAATCTTTCCAATGCTCTAATTTTTTGAGGCCAGTCGCAGCCTTATACACATCATTGCCTGTGTCTCTTGTGAATGTTCATTTACATTAGCATCAACAAGTCTTCTGTGAGGTTTTACATGAATAAAATCCAGACATTGTACAGTCGTCCTACACAAGACAATGTTAGATCTCCATGTGGGAAGTTGTTGTGTCAGGTTTCCCAGGACATCGACTCCAACTTTCCCTCACACATAACCACGACCCTCTAATTTACTGCAAAATTCCTTGAAAAACCCAAAAGTAAGAGAGAGGCTACAAACTTCTTCCCATCATCTGTGGCCTGCTC
Organism: Erpetoichthys calabaricus; assembly: GCF_900747795.2. Taxonomy (NCBI): domain Eukaryota; kingdom Metazoa; phylum Chordata; class Cladistia; order Polypteriformes; family Polypteridae; genus Erpetoichthys; species Erpetoichthys calabaricus. The sequence continues at coordinate 277,943,703 of NC_041396.2, read as the reverse complement.
GGTGACTCCACTTGTAGGACTCCTTCGGCCTTGCCAGTTTTCCTCGTGTCCTCTGAGACTAATGTAGCGCAGAATAATCTATCATAGTTGCAGTAACTGCCTTATGGTGATCCAGTTAATTAGCCACATTCAATGTCTCTTTAGCACTCCATTTTTTTTTAACAGTTTGGCCTTCCCAATCCATATGTGTGTATTTTCAACAAGTCATGAAAAATATTTAAAATGTTCAACAGAAGAAATAATTAGATCAGAGAAGTTAATTGAGAGCTTATGTTGGAGCGAAACCTAAAAGACAATGCGGCCCTCAGGGGTTGGAATTTGCGACTTCTCGGCTAACTAATCAGCCAAGTTATTTCCTTAAAAAAAAAAAAAAAAACACAGAAAGCCTTTAAAAAAAGCAGACAGAATGGCATCTCAAGGGCAAACCCCACTTTAATCAATCTTTCATTACTTCGGAAAATTTTTTTGGTTTCTTGTAAAGACAGAATGAAAAAATCTGACCCACATAGTCTCTTTAAAAATGTTCCCTTAGCCATGACATCACACATTTCAGAGGAACCACGGAGCCCCCCAGCCAGCGTTGCTAGCAAGCAGCTGTGGGCATAGGATCGTGGAGGACCTGATGGGGGTGGGCAGGATTTCTTGGGTGGCACGTTAAAAAACCATATGCTGAGTGCCAGTAGCTCTGAACGAGGTCCTTGTGGTCCTGCTACCCTTTATTGGGAACACAGACGCCCTGCTGAGCTACAGGAGATGATGAAAAACTCCTGTGGCTTCACCGGAGGGCTTGTCTGGCTCAGACCTCTGCTGAAAACGACTGTTAGTTGTAATTAATAAAGTCCTCCCATAATAGTGCTATTCATAATCAGAACTATTACAAGAGTTGCCCCGAAGGAAGCATAAATTACATTAGAGATTTGAAACAGAAAATAAATGCAATAAATATAATTTACGGAAATGCTTGTCGGAGACAGCCACAGGTATCTCTACATCGGTACGTGAGTTTATAGTGTCAGTCTGTGCTTGTGTGATAAAATCACTGCACAGGTAGACAGAGGGGGCTTTCAGGGCTTTTTTTTTGTTTTAATAATTGCTAATTGCTTGCCTTATCATTTAACTGCCTGAAGACCCGGCACTCACCGTATGTATGGCAAATTTAATTTCAAGACCTCCCTTTTGAATCACATGACCTACTTGCACAGATGAAAGATCGATCTGTCCAGTAGCTGTACCTTCTGTACCTCGCTCGGTTCGGAAAAGGCACTATTAAACAAGGCTCTCAAGGGTCACTTCCATGGGGGTCCGTGTTGTTAGCACTCCAAAGAGCACTGAAAAGTAGAATTTGATTAATAAAGTCAGCTTAATGAAGTCCATTACTGCAGATCTATCAACAATTAATATTACGTTTACAGAGCAGCTGAGAAGTTCTATGCGTTCCTCCTCAGGCCAGAGATTTATCAAGCACTTCACAGAACAGCCGGTAAATTCAATTTTAGAGCACTTTTCCACACATTTTATTTATTTTTTAATCAATCTGAGACTATAGGGTGTAATAATTCCATTTAAAAAGTGTAATAGACTACAGTACCTCAATGTGTTTCTCCCTTCTTGAAAGCATTGACTTTCCTTTACCTCGGTTTCCTAACGCGTGGGCTTCTCATCTCCAAAAGCTGACCAGGTGCAAACACCTGCAAGACCATTCTGAGCAGGAGCTTCCTGAAGTCAGTGCAGCCACACAGCAGTCATGGCCACACCACGACTCTGTCCTTGGTCTCGTTTCTGTTGTTAGTTTGTGCCCATTATTTCATGATTTGATGTAATTTGTCTTTTCGCATGATCTTTGGGGGTCAGAGCACAGGGTCAGCCATTGTTCAGCACTCCTGATGCAATTGTCAGGTTAAGGGCCTGTCTCAAGGGCCCAACAGAGTAGGATCCCTTCTGGCAGTAATGTGATTTGAACCTGCAACCATCCCAACACCAGCGCAGAACTTTAGCTTCAGAGCCACCACTCCTCCTGTCTTAACATTTTTGTTTGTTTCTTTGTTTTCATTTTATATTTTGCTTTGACTGTATTCTAATTTTGTTTGTTCTGTTTATATTTGTATTGGTTATCTAGAGAATTCATTTTTGGACCCATTCACTTTCTGCTCACTTTATTGTGTTATAGATTTACCTTTTTAATTGATACATTTGCCATTTATGTCCATCAATATACACTCAGTAACCCTTAATGACAAACTGAAAGCATGTTTTCAGAAAGGTTTTCAAATTTATTAAAAATCTAAATTTTTCATTTCCATAAATATCCAAACCCATTGCAGTGGCACACCAAATGCTGGTCATTTGCTTGAACTCACCTTGAGATGTGTTGAGAACTTGATTGGAGTCCACCTATAGCAAACTGAACATCATTTATAAAGGTGCCACTGTTCACACTGTATGTCAGGAACCAAACCAAGGAACAAGGGCAAGGAGAAGCAATAATTTCTAAGCTTGGAGTTTTCATAGTGACCTCAATAATTGTGGAATGGAAAAAGTTTGGAATCACCGGGGCTCATCAGCCAAACTGAGCAACCAGGCAAGAAAGACCTTGGTATGGGAGGTGACCAAGAATCCAATGGTTACTGTAACAGAACTTCAGAGGTCCTCTGATGAGATGAGACAACATGTGGGAAGGGTGACCATCTCAATAGCACTCCATCAATCAGACGTTTATGGTAGAGTGTCTAGACAGAGGCCACTCTTGAGTAAAAGATTTATGACATCCCACATGGATGCCAAAAGTATGAAACAAACAGTTTCTCTGGTTTGATGAGACAAAAATTGAACTCTTTGAGTAGAAATCCAAGCATAATGTCTGGTGAAGACCAGGCACTGATCATCACTTGCCTAATACCATCCTTATGGTGAAGTAGGGATGTGGCAGCATCATGCTATAGGGGTTCTAAGTAGCAGGGATAGGAAGACTGGTCAGAATTGAGGGAAGGATGAATGAAGTCAAATACAAAGAGGTCCTTGAAGAAAATCTGCTCCAGAGTGCACATAACCTTAGGTGGGGCAACTGCTCACCTTTCAGCATGACAATGACCTGAAAAATACAGCCAAGAGAATGCTGGGGTGGCTTTAGGAATACGTTTCTGACTGTCCTTGGGTGGCCCAGCCAAAGCCAAGACAGAACATCTGTGGAAAGACCAGGGGTCTCATTTATAAATCTTTGCATAGATTCAACCATGAAAATATCTTCATGCCATAAAACAGAGAAATGTGTATGCCAAAAACTCTGATTTAGAAAACCTGCTGTATGCACATTTGCATGCAATTTGCCTTTATAATCACAATCATCTTGCAAATGTGCATACATGAATACGCCTCGAGTCTTACCACCCTGGAACAACAAACAATACATGGACTATGCTAATGAACCTCGTATCGTACATATGCAATTAGGATGCTGCAGACCTACATTGGCTGGTAGAACAGCCTGCATTTAGAAATACAGTGGAACCTTGGGTCACGACCGTAATTCGTTCCAAAACTCTGGTCGTAACCCGATTTGGTCGTGACCCGAAGTAATTTCCCCCATACGATTGTATGTAAATACAATTAATCCATTCCAGACTGTACAAACTGTATGTAAATATATTTTTTAAAAGATTTTTAAGCACAAATACAGATAATTATACCATAGAATGCACAGTGTAATTGCAAACTAAATGTAAAAACATTGAATAACACTGAGAAAACCTTGAACAACAACATTGCAAGAGTTCGCGCTATAGCGCTACGAACCGCTCTTAAAAACACTTTATTTAATGAGTTTTAAGCACAGGGAAAAAAAATGAACATTTGAAAAATCTGTAATTTAATAAACAACCAAGAAAAGTAACATTGCAACAATGCACGATACGAACCGATCGCTGTAAACAAAAGTGAAGTGGAGGTTAAAATCCAATAGAAAAAAGTCTTCATTAAATACAACGAGGTTAAAACAATGCTCGAATCAGTCTCTTTAAAAACAAGCCCGGTGCATTCTTTAACTGCCTTCTCGGCCTTATGCTGCCACCAGCCCTCTCTCTCTCGCGTGCGTGCGTGTGTGTCTCTCACTCATGCGCGCGTGTGTCCCTCTCTCGCGTGTGTCTCTCTCGCGTGCATGTGTGTCTGTCTCACTCTCTCTCTCATGCTTGCTCTCTCGCGCTCTCTCTCTCTCTCTCTCACTCACTGCACAGGGAGAGACTGAACATGTGCGGAAATCATCGGCGTGCACAAACTGAAAGGGAAACTGGCTTGTTCGTATACCGAGTGTGTGGTCGTGAACAAATGCAAAAGTTTGGCGAACTTTTTGGTCGTAACGCGATTTGTACGTGTTTAGAGACGTTCGTGAACCGAACCAAATCTGACAAACGAGAGGAGACCATTCAGTCCATCAAACCTGTTGGTTTAGCTAATAGCTGAGCTGTCCCAATGTCTCATCCAGATACTTCTTAAAGGTTGTTAAGGTTTCTAATTAACTACATGTCTTGGTAGTTTGTTTGTGAGTCCCACAACTCTTTGTGTAAAGAATTGCTTCCTGGCTCCAGTTCTTAAAGCTCTTCCCATTAATTTCCACTGATGTCTTTGAATATGTGATTCTCCATTCAGCTGAAAGTATGCTGCTGGATCTACTTTATCAATGCCTTTGAGGATTAAATACATGGATGAGGATGACCTAGTACCCTCTGCTCAAGACTAAACAAGTTTAATTCTCTGAGTCTGTCACAGTAGAACATGTCCTGAAGTCCTGGGATTCACCTGGTTGCTCTCCTCTGCACAGCTTCAAGTGCTGCTATGTCTTTCTGGTAGCGTGGTGACCAGAACTGCACACAATACTCCAGATCAGGTCTTACGAGTGCATTTTATTGTCTGAGCATAACATCCCTGGACTTAAATTCAACAGTTTTTATGACATAACTTAACATTTTATTAGCCTTTTTAACCGCTTCTGTACATTGCTTAGTCAATGAAAATGTTTTGTCATCATAAACCCCTAAATCCATTTCAGAGGTTGCTTCTTGTAGTTCAGTGTCTCCCATCTTGTATTTCTAACTTACGTTCCTTTTATCCACGTGTAGCACTTAACCATTTCAGTAGCTCTCTTCATGACATTTCTAAAACAAATGTTTGTACAGTAATCCCTTCTCCATCACGGGGGTTGCGTTCCAGAGCCACCCGCGAAATAAGAAAATCCGCGAAGTAGAAACCATATGTTTATATGGTTATTTTTATATTGTCATGCTTGGGTCACAGATTTGCGCAGAAACACAGGAGGTTGTAGAGAGACAGGAACGTTATTCAAACACTGCAAACAAACATTTGTCTCTTTTTCAAAAGTTTAAACTGTGCTCCATGACAAGACAGAGATGACAGTTCTGTCTCACAATTAAAAGAATGCAAACATATCTTCCTTTTCAAAGGAGTGCGCATCAGGAGAGAGAGAACAAAGCAAGCAGTCAAAAAAAAAATCAATAGGGCTGTTTGCTTTTAAGTATGCGAAGCACCGCCGGTACAAAGCTGTTGAAGGCGGCAGCTCACACCCCCTCCGTCAGGAGCAGAAAGAGAGAGAGAGCCACAGAAAAACAAAGTCAAAAATCAATACGTGCCCTTTGAGCTTTTAAGTATGCGAAGCACCGTGCAGCATGTCCTTCAGGAAGCAGCTGCACACAGAAGGTAGCCAACGTCCCTATCGTCTAGGTGTGCGAACAGCCCCCCTGCTCACACCCCCCTACGTCAGCGCAAGAGAGAGAGAGAGAGAGAGAGAGAGAGAAAGTAAGTTGGGTAGCTTCTCAGCCATCTGCCAATAGCGTCCCTTGTATGAAATCAACTGGGCAAACCAACTGAGGAAGCATGTACCAGAAATTAAAAGACCCATTGTCCGCAGAAACCCGCGAAGCAGCGAAAAATCCGCGATATATATTTAAATATGCTTACATATAAAATCCGCGATGGAGTGAAGCCGCGAAAGGCGAAGCGCGATATAGCGAGGGATCACTGTATATTTCAATGTGCACTGCAAACCAAAATGCTTAACTATTGTTACCTCCAAATTATTCTCTCACATATGTGTCACCACTAATATTATATTCCTCTCAGTCACTCTCATTTAGCCATGACTCTTTAATTCCTGCAATATCATTGTCCCAAGTCAACAGTGCTGCCTTGAGTTCATGCATTTTATTTCTAATCCTTCTCGCATTAAGGAGTAAATATTTTGAACGAGGAGCGTTACTTTTTGTGGTTTTGGTTGAGCTTTCTTTAGTCTGGTTGACTGTTTCTTTACATATTCGTCAGTTGCCCCCCAACACTTAACCTACAGTTGAAGTCAGAATTTTACAAACACTTAGGGTGAATTGTTTAAAACTTATTTAATAAACCCTCCACAGATTATATACTAACAAACTTTAAATTTGGTATATCATTTAAGTGTTTTTTTCCAACAATGTTCACTGACCTTTTTAACCTATTTAACATTTTATTGACTATATCACAATTTCAGTGGGTCACAAGTTTACAGACATTCTGTTAATATTTGGTAGCATTGCCTTTAAATTGTTTAAATGGAGCCAAACGTACTTGCAAAAAAGCAAATTTAAACTCCCCTGGTAACAACTGAAAACAAATTTAAACAGTCCTATCCCAACATACTCTGTCTTTGCACTTTCTTAAAAACCCTATGGTCCTATGGTGTTGTCCACAACTGCATTATAGCGCCAATCCTCTGCGCTCTGATGATGAGGGAAAGGTGTAAGGTGCCAGCGTCGTCACAGGTAGTCAGCTGTACCTGGAACATATTATGACATCATGCTGTTACAATTAACAGCACACGCCATATGAAACATGGAAGGTAGAGTCAGTTACCTTACCAACATCTGATCAATGTTACTTTGTGCCAAAATAAATAATTGACTCAACCAATCGAGCCACAATGTTTATCAGTTTCATCTTGGCATCACTGACGACTTGTGGGTTAATGGAATGTAACTGATTACGGTTGACAAAAGCAGCTTCATTCTCTCAAGGTGCTCTTATTGCAATACAACTGCAGAGATTGTATTGGGAAAACTGGACACCGGTTTTGCATTTTTACAATTGCCTTTTTGTGTTGGCCTGTATGCCCACATCGTGCAGAAACTAAATGTAGTGCCTTACCAGTTGCATCATGGCTTCCAGCACAGCAGGCATAATGGAGATGAAGCTTGGCTGTGATATTCCTGACCTGTCGGCCACTTCCGTCTGTTAGATGCCTGTTGTCAGAAAGCTAATCATTATTAAAACCTGAAAAGTAATTGGGTTTAGCTCAATTTCAGGCAGTCAGTCTTGATAATGCCTGGACCAGCTCAGCAGACAATGTAGCTCCAAGAGAATGGCTCTTGAATGTTTAAATCAGCTAATATCATCATGGGCAAAAAAATCCAACCGGTCCCTAAAACCTCATTCCCTTTAACCATTTGACTAATTGTATACTCTTCAGGCAGTGCCAGTCAAGCCATATATTGTCATACCATTTGGCTATAAGTTGGCTGTGGGCATGAGATGTATAGTTTTGTGAATCACACCCGTGTTTTTCTGTGCTTTGGCTTCTAATTCTGAAAAATGACACAAAGTAGCTGATATAAACTGACGGAAAACAAAAAAGTTCCTCAGTGCCAATACACAGCATTTGCCCTCTTCAAAGGAAACTAAAATACAGTCTGTACATCATATTTATCACTTTAATATGTGGGTTTAATATGTTTGTCACGTCAACACGCATTATGATAACACTCATTTGGTTGGGCTGCATTTCCCTACTTTATCAAAGGTGATCATCAGTCTTGTCATTTCCCAATTTCTTTGAAATGTTGCATTCGCCTGGACTAGAGTTGCCATATATATAATATATATACATATATATTTAACATTATACATAGTTATTGTCTGTTTTTCACCTGCATTATTATCATTCTTTAATTTAATATTATTTATTGTATCAGTATGCTGCTGCTGAAGAATATGAATTTCCCATTGGGATTAATAAAGTATCTATCTATCTATCTATCTATCTATCTATCTATCTATCTATATACAGTATATATATATATATATATATATATATATATATATATATATATATATATATATATATATATATATATATATATACAGTGCATCCGGCTTGTGCCACCACCATCTACCCAAAGCACCATGATGCTCCAACAATGATGGATGGATTAAAAGCCAGAAGTCTGTATGACCATCAGCATCAAGTGACTCTGTGAGAACCCCAACTACAAAGAGGACTATTTCATTTATGTTAGGTAGAATGCCCAGAGTGGACTGGGCGGTCTCGTGGCCTGGAACCCCTACAGATTTTATTTTTTTCTCCAGCCTTCTGGAGTTTTTTTTTGTTTTTTCTGTCCACCCTGGCCATCGGACCTTACTCCTTTTCTATGTTAACTAATGTTGTCTTATTTTAATTTTGTATTTTGTCTGTTATTTTTCTTTTCTTCATTATGTGAAGCACTTTGAGCTACTTTTTGTATGAAAATGTGCTATATAAATAAATGTTGTTGTTGTTGTTGTAGGGGAAAAAAATGGAAGAAACCTTGGTAAAAGTAATTCATTGAGAGACCCCTTTCCAGGTAGGTTGGGCATGCAGTGGATGTCTAAAAGGTGGTAAATACAATACAATACACAGAACAGAACACAAGTAATCCTCGGTACAATATAATAGTGCAATAGAAATATTACAAGTACAGAGCAAAATTTAACAGTAGATGATATCACATAATAAGATTTGGATGTGTCCTGGAGACCTCGGCCATCAAGCTGCCTCCCCTTATTGGCCATTCCACAGCTGAGTCAGTGCTGGGTCAGCCAATCTGATGAAAGAACCCCTTTACCCGATGATTCCTGCGACCCTCCATCAGAGTTGACTTTACCTTAGGCAGGCAGAACAGGAAACATAACTACATTTAAATGGACAATACACACATATGTCACAATATATGTCATATGACATCAACCAAAAGAACTCAAAATGAACAAAAAGTACAATAAAGCATAAAATACACCAAACTCCAAACAGATATGTAGCACTAGTATGCACATCATAACGCTCATTGTGAGCTCTGACATCATCGTACCTATGGGTACAAATATGGTGGAGAGCGGATTAGTGGGTAAAGATACGCCTGAAATCCTGGAGCAGTGACTGCAGAGAGACGCATCCCTTTAAATTAAGAAGGAATCAGAGGGTGGGGCGTGCAGAACAAGCCAAGGTCATAACCAGAGGTGCAGGATATGAGATAAAAGTAACATAGAAAAAGAGTCACTAACCAGAAAATTTCTCACAGCTAAAGTCAAAAACACAAAACATAAGTCAAACATGAATAACAAAAAAAAACTTTGTAATCAGAGAAAGTGTGCAACAATTAAAACTTGAGGGTTTTATTTGGTTTTGAGCTATCCCATCAGAGGTGACTGTGTGCAGATGGTGCAGACCTATAAATACCTGGGAGTGCAGCTGGATTATAAATTAGATTGGACTGCCAATACTGATGCTCTGTGTAAGAAAGGACAGAGCCGGTTATACTTCCTTAGAAGGCTGGCGTCCTTCAACATCTGCAATAAGATGCTGCAGATGTTCTATCAGACAGTTGTGGCGAGCGCCCTCTTCTACGCGGTGGTGTGCTGGGGAGGCAGCATTAAGAGGAAAGACGCCTCACACCTGGACAAACTGGTGAGGAAGGCAGGCTCTATTGTTGGCATGGAACTAGACAGTTTGACATCTGTGGCAGAGCGACGGTCGCTCAGCAGGCTCCTATCAATTATGGAAAATCCACTGCATCCACTAAACAGTGTCATCTCCAGACAGAAGAGCAGCTTCAGCGACAGACTGCTGTCAATGTCCTGCTCCACTGACAGACTGAGGAGATCGTTCCTTCCCCAAACTATGCGACTCTTCAATTCCACCCGGGGGGGCAAATGTTAACATTTAACATTATACAAAGTTATTGTCTGTTTTTTACCTGCATTATTATCAATCTTTAATTTAATATTGTTTTTTTGTATCAGTAAGGCGCTGCTGGAGTAAGTGAATTTCCCCTTGGGATTAATAAAGTATCTATCTATCTATCTATCTATCTATCTATCTATCTATCTATCTATCTATCTATCTATCTATCTATCTATCTATCTATCTATCTATCTATCTATCTATCTATCTATCTATCTATCTATCTATCCACAACCTTGGACAGTCTGGAAGTGAATGATACTGACCTTTATGGTCGCAGTAAAGACCTCATCGTCACCCACTCCACTCATCCTGCTTAACAACAGCCTGGCAACAATTCATCACAAAGAGCAGACAATGGCAGTACCCGTAATAAAAACATGTATTTCAAAAATAACATCTTCAAAAATGTTCTAAATTAGAAAACCAACCTGATGTGATGCCCCATGCAATGGCACCTTTGCAAAGTTTTAGACTCTGGGCCGAGTAATCCAATTATGGGAGAATTGATACACAGACCAAAATAACTGTACATGAACTAAATTTATGATTTATTCCAGATGTGACAAAGCTATTCACACAGTGAAGTCTTGCCAATGTATACTGCTCACTGCAAGAACATTAACAAAACAAGAAAAATTAGTGTGGCTGCTATTTACAATAATTACAGTGACTCTAACACAAAACGTGATAAGAAAAAACAACAATTCCTCTTCTCACACGTTTCTCAAAGGACAGAGAGAAAATAATTGAAATGAAAAAGTTAAAAAATCAGGCACAAAGACAAAAATGAGAAAAATGAACACCCACAACCAAGGACTACCTCCTCCAAGAATACTGTGAAGGATTGCCGGCTTTTTACTCCGGCCCTCACCCCCAGGCCGCCAGGAGGAGCTCTCCCAGCAGCGTGGACGTGCCCCAAGTTCCAACAGGGCCTCATGGACTATGTAGTTTTTATACACAGCCCTGCTGGATACCTTGGGGGCCACCGGGAGTCACTGTAAGGGGGCTCGTAGACTCTTCTGTGCCCTATAACCCGGTCACGTGACAGGAAGGAACGATGTGCTCCCGGGGTGAAGAAAAGGACTGTTTACCCTGACCCGGAAGGGAAAAGGAACTGTGGACTGATTGGACAGAAACACTTCCGGGTCAGGGGATATAAAAGGACGATGGGAAATCCCAGACATTGAGCTGAGCTGGGTGGAAGGGTGGCAACGCGTCTGGGAGTGGAGGATTGAGTTTATTGTTATTTGATTATTGATTTATTATTGAGTATTGTGGAGAGGAGGGTGCTTTGTGCACAATTATTATTATTATTATTGTTAATAAACCATTATTTGGACTTTTATCTGGTGTCTGACGTCTAGTCTAAGGGTTCAAGGGGTCACGGAGACCCTTAATCTGTCACAATACATACAGTCAGAAGTCAATGTGTCAATACTTTCATAACTGCTCCACTACGAGGTATACGCTAAGACCACTCAAAAGAAGACCCCTTGCAGTTACGGCTAGCTTTTCCCTTAACCAATGCCAACATATGTCTTCCGGGGCTCTCCAAGAAAGAACAACGTTGTACACCGTGCGTCAGCCTCTGCTCAGGTGTAATTTCTCTGCATCTCTCATCATTTTCTCTGCACACACGTGTGTTTCCAGTCATGTCATGCTGGCTGCTCTTTCACCTCACACGTAATTTCAACTGTGAACTTTCTTAAGAATATCTTCAGTCACAAATGTGTGTACAGTAAATGCTGTCAACAGTTTTAAACTAAGAGCTCTGTGCTTTTCTTTCTCCCGCAGCTTCAGATAAGCACCTCGGCGTCAGGCCAGTTTGTATGTGAAGGCACACTCATGAATCATTTATAGCCCTCCAGACAACTCAATAGCAGTCGTGAAATCTGAGACCTGGGCTGGCCATCACATTGTCCCCCTTTAGAGCGCTGCAAAACAGGTAAGTGTAAATCGGTACCCCAATTAAATTATGACTCAGCCAATCACATCTGACTGCCATGAACTGACTGAGTTCAAAAAGCACAGCTGCAAAAACACTTCCAATGTTGTCCACTAAAGGGGGAAAACGCAATCAAAATACTCCGACTACTGTACAATCCCAAAGGGCCGAGACAAATCTTGTTAAAAATAAACAGTTTATTTTCACAAATGCCTGTGCAGGCACCAAGTTCCGAAGAGCACAGAGAGTCTCCTGAAAAGCAAGAGTAAACACAGAAAAGAGAGTCTCAATACAGTATCCACAAAAAAAAAATGAAGCCAAGACGGACAGAGGTTCAAAAAATCAATTACACAGTGCCAAATAAAAATCCAAAGACGAAGTCAAGAAACACAACACAGGTTTGATGTCCTGAAAATCAAAAGGCAATAGCAAAGACACAGATACTCGCAAGAACTCGCCACTCCAGCGTATTCAATGAACCACGAGGAATCATGGGGAGGCCCTCCCTTAAATAGGATGGAGGCAGTTCCTGGTGGCGATGGGCAGGTGGTCCCGCCCCTTGTGGAACCTCCCACAAAGCACAAGGGACAAGGACAAATGAAAACAAAGAAAAATATACATAAAGTAAACCTTAATGCAAATATGTGGCATAAAATAACATAAAACAAACCACTTTGAACACCAACCAGGGGGATATGCTGGCTGAACCATAACACTGACCTTTAAATTTCTTAACCTCTAAACCCCTAAAATGATATATTCATTATTTACCAGAGGCCAAGGAACAGCTCCAAAAAATATAAAATAAAGGCCAGACACCTAGCGTTAACTATCGATTCAAAAAAATCTAAAATTTAGTATTGTTTGGTTTTAAACACTTTGAATCTTGTCTTCTGGTTGTAGTACTGGATTGTTTTTGTAAGAGTGTTTTGGTCTGGTTTGGGATTTTTATACGTAGAAATGTATTTCCGACCAAAGTTTTCAATTTAGTTTTTGTTTTAAGGATGTTCGTTTTTGTTATTCACTTGATGGCATTATAGCTTTGTGTTGTCATGTTCTTGGTCTCGTTCTCTCAAGTTTTCAGTCAGTTATGTCATCTGAATTGCCTGAATAAATATGGCATCACACAACATATTCACTATCCTATCACAAACAATGTAATCTTTAGCGTTTGTTAGCTAGCGGTTGGTTTCCTTGGCTCTGACTTTGGTTTTGTCTCTTGATTTACATTTTTGCCTTTGCCTTTTGGTTTCGTTGAGTTAGTTTTGGACTTCCTGGTTTTGGCTTTTTAATCTTTCCTGACCACATTATCTTTTTCAGCTACGTGTCATCTCCTAGTTTTTATTTGGGTCACAATAATCCTTGGGCACCTTGTAGTGTCCTTAACACTGGTTAGTCCTTAAAGTAAATTACGCTGCAGCTTGATTTTGCCTTTGCTGCTTTTCACCTCTGTGATTTGCTGACTCACCTCCTTGCAGTCGTCTCCTGCTCCTGTCCTTACAATCATTCTGGGTGTTCACTTTTGCATATAACACTTCACAGCTTGTGTTGTTTGACAGCATTTGTGATTCTATTCTCCAGGTTTGTGATTTCAGCCTTTTTTTTTGGGTTACCCTGTTTCAGTGTTTGTTTTCTATTAAGGATTGTGTATTATGACTCTCGAACTGATTATCCATTTGCAGAATATAAAGCATTTTGTTTGACCTTTTGGGTGTTGAGTTCTTGTGCATCCTTTTGATTAAATTTATTTATGTTTTTAAATATGTTTGGATATTTGTGTAATGTAGACCTTTTTGATTTAACTTAATACATTAAATTAAAATTATAAAATCAAGGATTTGTTACTTCAAGGCCAGAGGTTTTTGTGGTTCCCCATCACCCTTGTGGTATTTTTGTCAGGTCTCCAGCCTTTTTGGAATGTTTTTTGAGTGATTCAGGGCTGTTTGAAAAATTCTGAGGCCAAATCACGGCAATTGCTCAAGTAGTGTCTGAATATTCTCTGCATATCTGGAAGGTCTTTTTCCAGGATTTCCTCCCACATTCTATAACATATGCATTTAATTTAGCTGAAGACTCTAAATTTGTCCTGTGTGACTATGAAAAAGAGCCATGTAATGTACTGCAACCATAACTTTAGCTTATCTGGACTGAAGAAGGAGTTCTGCTGAATTAGAAAAGGTATAATCCTCAACATTCCTAGACCTCTATTTGGATTGGATAAGCTTTTAGGACATATGTGTGTTACATCACGTGTTGTCACACAACGTTGGTAATTTTTTCCATAGACTCACATGGGATAAGATATATTTAGAAAATTAGAGCTAGATGTGCCTTCCATAGTTCCTCAATATCGTCCCCTCAAAACAGCTTCACACATAACTACATAACTATTGCTCCTCCCCACAACAAGAAATGAATCATTATCTAGATCTCGAAGTCTCAGACGGGCTGTTTACCTAATGATGCCACAAGCATGAGTCCTGTGGACCTCCCAGGCTGGCACTGCCAGCTGAACCCAACACAGACAAGCATGATACACAAGTTCTAGGCACACACAAACTTTTAATTTTCTTTTTCCTCGTGGGAAACGCCTTCCCCGTTTCCCACAGGCAGAACACAGTCCAAAGCACAGCACAAAGACAATACGTTTCTCTTCCTTCTCTCTTCCACTACTCTGGTCAAGCTTCATTGTCGCCCTCCTCCTCCTGACTCTGGATCCCCGAGTAGTGGCTGCTGACTCCTTTTATAAGGCACCCGGAAGTGCTCCAGGTGCTTGATTACTCATTTCTGGCAGCACTTCCTATTGTGGCAGAAGAACTGCCTATAAGGGTTCGGCAGCTCCTGCTGCAGCACCCCCTGGCGGCGCCTGGGGATCCCAACAGGGCTGCTCCAAACTCCAACTCCCATGAAGCCCTGCAGGAGTCCAAGGGGGGTTGCCATCTAGTGTCTTGGTGTAGGTAATGCTCTGGCCACACTTGCTCCCCCAGTCCTCCCAGCGTGGAGGCGTCCCGGCCAGGCAAAGGCCCCGGCCACACGCTACAGTCCTCTGATAATGATTCTGTATTTGGAGCCTCTTTTTATCCACAAACACGTCCACTTGACCTATGCAGAATGAGATGACTTGAAGTGCTTCAATATGGAACACAAAGAGCATAGGCAAGTTCTCCGACTGCCTTTTTTTTTTTGTGAAAACCTCTAAAATCCTGGAGGAAATGCCGTTTTCACAGGAAATGGGTTTAATTGAGTGAAATGTTGATTTGCATGGGACTAATTTAACCCAGAGTTATTTCTTAGCTGATTTATATAGGAGATAAAAGGCTCTGTGATCTTTACTGAGACGTGAATACACAGCCTGTAAAAAGTTACTGACATGAGCAATTCAGACAGGACTAAAATTATCGAGGTCCTGCAGAGTAAAACTAATCCAGTTCAGATAGGGCTTAAGAAAGGCGATATGACAAATTGCCGTAAGTTTGTTGTCCATACCAAGGACAGGTAATACTGAATTGGATTACGGGCAGCTTTTAGTGCTAATTATGAAAGGAACAAGAAGGCTGTTATGTGGGGTACAAAATCTGTAAATTTTGAACTATATTTTCATTAAATTTTGTTCAAGACTAAACAACACATGAACTTAATACTTGCATGGACAGTTAAGATCGACGACAATCTGTTTTCCTAAATTACAGTACCATTTGTTTGAACTGACCAGCAATTCAGGGGATTCCCCAGGCTATTGATTACTTTAAAACCTGAGATCTACGACAACAAGTTGCTAAATTGGTTTACAGCCTGGGAAAGGAAGACATGCCAGTAGTACTAAGCAACATCAAAGGTTGTATTGTGTGGGAAAACGGATGAGTGAATTCATTCATCATATTGACACCCAGCCAATCGGAATATCTAACAATCACATCTTGCAAAACGAAGGGTAGAATTTTATAATAAATATGCAACATTAGAAGAAGAGACAAAGACGTCAGGAGAAGAGAACATCATAAGTGGGCGCCGGCAATGTGTGGCCATTTCCATCTGATCGTCAGAAAAGCATCTCATGAACAGCTACTAGTGCTAGATCACAAGCCGCCTGCGACATTCATCCTTGCCATCTTTAATTTTTCGTAAGCTTTTTCTAAAGACTATATTCATCCAGACTTTGCTATCCACATTTTCTTTTATGCTTTTCTCTACTGGTATTATTATTCATGTAATAAATACCATGCTGCTTTTGTCTTCATATTTAGAGTGTTTGAGGTAATAAGGTAAATTTCTTTGAACACCTGGAGCAGTGAGGAAGTGCCATATGATCCAAGCTGCGAGGTTTATCGTGCTGCGGATAAAGAGCTCTGTCCAGTAATGAACAGTGTGTTAAAGTTAAACGTTCACTGGTTGATATATGGCCTATAGCCAGGGATGTTGAGTTTTTGTATGTTTGAATATATTCTTGGAAATCAAAGATAATATTTAGGTCTGAGATATATGTAAGACATCGCACACTGTTCAAGCCTGTGATAAGTAAGGCTCTTGGAGTACTAGGGAAAGCGGACTGTGCCCGTGTTATTCATGCGGTACTTGTGTGGGTTAAAGTGATAGGGAATAACATGCTGTGTATATGTCTTTCATACGGTACTTTTATGGTTAGGGTCTTTGCATATGCGTATATCTATGTATGTGTGTGTTAATCTTAGTGTGCAACAGTACACCAACCCGGTAACGAAGTTGACGAGTACACTTACCCTTAAAGAAAATAGGTAAAGGGTAAGTAGAGGGAAATACCACGATGATACAATTCCCTACAAAGTATTTCGGAATAAAGTAGTGTGTTTCAGAGCACACTCTATCTGAATCTTATCGATTCTGAAGAACTCTTTCACTCAGTAAATAACTCTGTCCTGTGGCAAACTTTAAATGAGTTAATCGAGTATGCCATACTGCCCAAGATTTTAAAATCAGAGAGAAAGCGAAAGTAAGAAAAGAGAAGAAAGGTCTAGGAGAAGGAGAAATTCAGGTAAAAGAAGGAATCGTAGGGAGGAATTCAGCCACATTGTGCCAGAGAGCTGCAGCTGGAGGACATTCCCAATTACAAGGAAATGCGATGGAAAGTGCCAGGAACTTGAAGAGGGCAAAGGTGACATAGAGAGATCTAATTCTAGTTCCATTAAATAACATTCACGGGGAGGTAGGGTACAGTCTCTGAACAAAGTTAAATTGTGTGTGCTGGTGATTAGGATTTTTACAGCAATTTTTGATATTTAGAAAGATGGTTTGCCAGCACAATGTGATCATAACTCATGTGACATTCTCATGACAACAAATTTAAGACGCATAATTAAAATAAAATATTAATAATAATAATAATAATAATTCATTACATTTATATATATTATGCTACAGGATCATGCGACTCATTCTCAGGTAATGATTTAGTTTATAAATCAAATGAATGAGAATTGTGTGACTCATTCTTGGGTAATGATGCAGTTCAAACTCAAAAGAATCAGTAAATGATACCTGACCAATGCAATTAATGTGCTAAAAGACACACATGCATTTCAACACATCAGTTGAGCTCCACTGAACTGGTTTGTATCAATTCGTATGATTCACCAAAAAGAGTCTTTCAAAAAGAACAAATCATTTGTGAGTCATCCATCACTATAAGTTTGGCTGAAGAGATGTACATAAAGCATGCTCACTTGCCTGTTTTCTGTTAGATGGCTTGCATAACTGACCTGTTAAATTTCTGTAAGAAAGATCTTTGTATGTAGTTGAAATAAATCAGTAAAATGATATATTGCTTCAAATATTTCCGTAAAGCGTTCTGTTAAGACTCGTTGTTTTCTTTTCTATGTCCTGTGCATGCAGTGGTTTTGAGTAACAACAGACTGACTACTTTTAATTATATTTTTTGTTATATCCTATTCAGACATATTGGCTACCTCAGTGAATAAAAAGAGCTTATAAAACAGCAATGCATTTTAACACATTACAGAGCAGAAGAAGTGTCTTGGGCACATGGACAGTGCAAGGAGCATCTACACCACCAGCCACGGCACCAAAATCAGCATTGTGTGAAATAAGACGTCAGCATATTCACTCGAGTGAGACTGGTGGGTGGTCTGAACACAGGAAAAGGTACTGGTGACGGAGCACACAGACCACATTTAAAGTTGGTCAAAAATTAATAGTGATCTCAATTAGCATGAGGGGGATTACAAATGGGTTTTCTATTCACATTCAACAATCAGATCAGCAGAAAAAAACAAAAAAGAGTGATGTAGGGCGATGGCAGCAGCCAGGTAAGCTGTGGAAGGATGGACGGCCCTGACACCTGTGAAGCTTTTGAAAGAGAGCAGAGTGGCAGCATCTCCTTCATGAGATGGTCACATATTTGGCATCATGCTAAAACACTAAAGTACTTTATGGCAGTGTGGCATGTCACCTCCTTTTCACTTTAACTGGTTGGGCCATTATGAGTAGCCAATTTCAATTGTAACTCCAGATTAGTAGTGTTAGTGCACCATGCTACGCAAATGGACGCAAGCAGACGCTGGAGGAAAGACAGTCTTTGAGAACTCTAATGGCCCACAATGTAAACGTGGAAGGGTGGCCAGCCCTGAGACCTGCGCAGCTTTTTAAAGAGAGCGGAGTTGCTGCAGTGGCGTGTGTGTTAACACTTCCTTCACGAGTCATGCACATCTCTGACATCATGATAAGTCGTTAAAGTTGTTTATGGCGTCATTACATAACACCCCCCTCTTTTTACTTTTTATCGACATCTAAGTTCAGGTTAGTAGCTGCAGTGTGGGGTGATGTGTGGATAAATGCGAGCAGACACTGGAGACATACTTTAATTGCTGGTGTAAATATATTCCAGCAAACTTTACATACAGATCTATACATGAAACTCATTTTAAAGGGGTCTTTCAGAAAGCTAAAGGTCATTATGGGCCATGTGTAACATACAGTACATGCTTAAAGATGGATGGATATATACTACACATCTATATATATATTATACTACATAAATATATATACAGTATATCCATATATATTTGCAGCTTGAGATCCACAAAGGGAGAAAAATGAATCACGTATCATAAAGTTGTTTTTATTCCTGAGCTTTCAACCCCTGCCAGGGGTCTTCATCAGAGGATAATGCTTAGACTTACAAGAATCAAAGGCAATATATAGCAAAACATTCAGTATGGGGGGGGGGGAGGGGTGGAGTGGCTAAGTCAGTGTGATCAGGAGTGGGGGTGTACAGTTTATTTATTATGAACATGTTCTTCTTAAGTTTGCATATGCTGGATTTATGTCCAAGTGTCTGTTGATGGCATTCTCATTTGATAGCCAAGATTCGGCCAGCTCTCTGGCACTTTTAGTACTGGCCTTAAATTTTACTTGTACATTCACCCAGTTAAATGTATGTCCTGTTGATTTAGTATGCGTATAGATCAATGAAAGTGAGTCCTTTCTTCTGACGGTGTTGCGATGTTCCTGTAAGAAGAACATGTTCATAATAAATAAACTATATCCAACCCCCACGATCACACGGACTTAGCCACCTACCTGCACGTAATTTTGTGCTATATATTGCCTTTTGATTCTTGCAAGTCTAAGCATTATGCTCTGATGATGGCAGGGGTTGAAAGCTCAGGAATAAAAATTACTTTATGATACGTGATTCATTTTTCTACCGTTGTGGATCTCCAGCTGCAGATATGCAAACCATATCACAGACCTTCTCTTCCATATATATATATATATATATATATATATATATACCAGCCCGTGGTCATTGAGGTTGACACCCCCATGTTAGGGTATCCTCCCGTTCTCCAGTATTTATTTTCTGCTTTGCAGCCTACCTGCACTGTAATTTCAAGAACATCTGGTTCCAAGAAATATAATTGCCATACACAAGACATGTTTTTGTCGTAGAAATGAGCCCTGTGATTGCTAAAATTAAAGCTGTTTTGCTGCTATTTATATTCTGCTCATGCTTTCCAAAACATCAGACACAGTAAAAGAAGATTTCCACTCGGTAAAATCACTGTCGTTAAATTCACTCCTATAGTGTAAAAATAGCCCTTGAAAGTGTATGTATGGAAACAGAGGTTCCTTATATAAATTTTAAGTATTAACGCTAGCAGTTTTGCAGTGTACTTGTGCAAATATAAGCAATGTATTTTCCTTAGCAACTTAAACAGACTTTGAGTCAGACTTTTCAGAGACTACATTTTTACTGGGCAGCAAGGTGACACCATCATTTACACGATTGTCTCAAATATCCAGTGCCCTGGGTTTGAATCTCATGCTTGGCTGCTATCTGGTTTCAGTTCCCATGTGAGAGTGGTTAATCCTTGGAAATCCCTGGCGTTTTTCCAGCATCATTATTATAGCCTAGCTGTGCTACCTGTCCAAGATGGGCTGAAATCTAAGTTATCAACGCAGACCTCAGAATTAACGTTTGTAGTGTATCATAAAATGCACATGTCTTTGTTATGTGCCATTTGGTATGGTATTCAAAAAAGAGTCTTAAAGTTTGTGCTGTACCATCTTTTGGAATGACAGAGACATAGCAAGCAAACGGACGAAACTGGAAAAAACAGACACACAGACAACAACCCTTTTATTAAGGTTGATTATTTTTATTATATTTGTATTATTATACTGCGCCCTGTCCCGGTGTTGCTCCTGCCTTGGACCCAGTGGGATAGCCTCTGTCTGCCCTGCAACCGTGCCTTGGATATGTGGATGCTGAAAATGAATTATTATTATTATTATTATTATTATTATTATTATTATTATGAGAGAGACATACAATGTCAGGTGAATTTATGTGTTCACCCTGTGATGGACTGATGCCCAAAGACTGTTCCTGCCTTGAGGCTGATGGTTTCTTGGATAGCCTTCAGTTTTCACACAACCCTGAATATATGGGTTAAGAAAATGGATGGCTGGAACAAGCAAATTGGAATTACCTAGAAATGCCTGATATTATTAAAATGCAGCATTTCCCAAATGACTGCCGATATCAGTATTCCCGTCAGTGTCGGCATTTGAGAATCAGTTTGCCAAAACACTTGGCTTTGACTGCCGCCCAAACCACAATGCACAAGACCCTTATGGTTCTTCCCCAAGGTGGTGTGTCCAATGAAGGACGGTCTCATGTTTCTCAGTTGGGCTGTGCCTGGCCATGTAACCTGGGTAAAAGCCTGACCACCAAGCACTCATCAATGTGTCCCCCACCATGGCGGTGGTTGCCATAGGTTGCGTGATCTTGATAGTTCTTCTCATAAAGGTCATGTGAACCACAATTAGTCTGGTCCTTCACCTAGGACCAATTTACCTTGGGTGACACTGACCGGGGGTAATTGCCCCAAACAACATAGCTCCTAGGCTTACTTGGGCACACAAACCCCTCCACCATGATAAGGTGGAAGTTCAGGGGGGGGGGGGTAATTCAAAGAGGGATATGGAAAACCTGGAAGCAGTGGTAGAGAATGGATGGATGGATGGATGGATGGATGGATGGATGGATGGATGGATGGATGGATGGATGGAGTTCCTAACTTGTAATTCCATTTCTCATCTCACACCTGAAAGAAAGAAGGCCTCACCAAACTTAGTCATGTGTTCATAGTTCAGTAAATGTCTGACAAGGACAAGTAGTTTTAACAACATGTGGTGACTAATTCACTTGTAAAGGATACAATCTCAGTGGCTGACAGTCACATTTGACTTCAAAGCGCATATGGAGATGCCTACATGGGTACTATCAGAACCAGACAGTCGTTAAGAAACCCAGATATCAGACATCAGCCCTACCAAGAGCAGCAAAGTAAAAATTAATGAGCTCCCCTGAAAGAATCAAAGATGGAGAATTAGAGAAATTGAAGCAAAGATTGTCATAGGGCACCATGCGGTTCAGGATACTGTGGAAATTCTGAGATGACAGAAAGTTTCTGCCCACCGTATTCCATGCTTGATGACAGAAGAGCACAAACTTTGTCAAAAATAATGTTTCCTTACTCTAAAAGGATCAGTCTCTTCATAGAACTATGACAGGTGTCACGGATTCAGCCATGTCGCTGCCTTTAATAACTCCAACATAACGAGACTGTAGGTAGGGATGTCATCTTCAACCAGAGGACCAACATTTTGGTGAGTTTCCTCCATAACTCCAAACTCTCTGATCAGGAAGAAGAGCAAAAACACAAAATTTGGCTTAATCTGTTTTATGGTTTTGCCGTAGCTTCCTCTGTGGCTTTAGTTTTTGTCCTTTGTCCCTATTTTGTTTTCTGACTCATTTTATAGTTTATGTTCCTCAATTGTTTAACTTCTTTTGTGTTTTTATCTGGTCATTTACTTGTCATTTCTTTTTTATTTCTTTTGTCCTCTGTTTATGTTCATTTACTTTGTTTCATGTTTCAGATATTGGTGGAAGGTGACGGTGCAGCTGTGTGTGCTGGCGTCCTATTTAAGGGCCTACAGTGTCTCAGTCTAGCGCTGTGGCATTACAGTAGTTCTTCTGTTTGTGTTGTTTGGCTTCCTTTTTTCTTAATCTTTTTTATGTCTTGTGTTCTGTCGACCTTTTCGTTTTGCTCTGTTTTGTTTTCCTGTATTTTGACTGGTTTCTGGGATTGCTCTTTTGTTTTTTGATTCTTCTTTTATCAGAACCACTGGGCAGACAGAAATGTTATGGAACCAGAGGATTAAATGTAGTCAAAAAAATAAATAAGCCTAAATTCTAAACCAGAGGTCCATCCTATCGCTAACCTAAACTCTAACAAAACCAACATTCATTGTCAACAGTCGACACCCAAGATCAGTACATTAAAGTCAAACAGGTTATGCTGATAGACAGTGCTGGACGTCTTCTGACTTCATAAAGAAGTAAGCTTGATGTAGGCCTTGTTTATCTATCTATCTATCTATCTATCTATCTATCTATCTATCTATCTATCTATCTATCTATCTATCTATCTATCTATCTATCTATCTATCTATCTATCTATCTATCTATCTATCTATCTATCTATCTATCTATCTATCTATCTATCTATCTAAACGTTGTAGATTTCTTGTGAAAGGTTTCATCACCCTGCACTTCTTGAGTTCTGTCATTTTCAGTGCATTGGGTGTAGGACCCTGGACAGAAGTGCCATTCCATCACAGAGTAGCCCAACTCCAGTCACTCAGAGGCTAAAATACACCAGTCTGCCTTCTAACCATCCATCCATCCATTATCCAACCCGCTATATCCTAACTACAGGGTCACGGGGGTCTGCTGGAGCCAATCCCAGCCAACACAGGGCACAAGGCAGGAAACAAACCCCGGGTAGGGTGCCAGCCCACCACAGGGCGCACACACACACCCACACACCAAGCACACACTCGGGACACTGCCTTCTATATTTACCTTATTACCTATTCTATTCATACTATCAAATTCACCTAATCATGGAGATGGAGAAGTTGAAAGCTGACCCAGCACCATCAGGTACAGGGCAGGGGCCAATCTGGATGGGGTGCCAATCCCTTGAAGAGCCCCCTCATGCACTTACATGTTGTCAATTCAGGGTCAGGCCCGCCTTGTACCCAGCATATCTACTTGATCTAAATGAAACTCTTTCTTTTTTTCCAGGCAAGGCTCTGTAGAAGAAGACCAGGGACAAATTAGAGGTTTTATATCTTTTGACTGACCAGCAAACATCTGAAAATTCCCAAGGATCATTGGGACAAAGTTGCTAAGGAAAGGTGGTCTGGTCTGTCCAGGTCGGTGTGTTGCTATCATGACCCCCAATAGGATACTCCGACTGAAAGTGAAGAACTGCACCCTGTTTGCTGTTTTCTAACATTTGTTATTTGAAGATCTCAGCAGTTTGGCGTTCCTTAAATTTCCCTTTCGCCTCGACATTAATTACATGTTCCTCCCACTTAATGATGGCTTACAAAGCCTACTTATTTATCCAATGTTTAAAGAGCATAACAATGAAATTGTCCTTATGACATAGTCTTTCTATTGCCAAATCTGAAACAAACTGAGTATAAGAAATCCTGTATCAAAAGCACAAGTTTGTTTGTTTAAATGTGACGCGCTGTGTGTCTTTTCCCATATGAGCAACATAACAATATCAATGAGATCGTTAGCATTCACTTGTCACAATTAATTATTCATGACACCTTCATACTGATTTATATATTATTTAATATATATAAATTATCTGACTAAGGATATAAATAACAAGCTGGTTAAGTTTGCCAAAGATAGACTATGTGGCTAAATAATGTAGAATCATCTGAATCATTACAGAGGGACATGGCCAGCATACAGTATGTGAATTTCCCCTTGGGGATTAATAAAGTATCTATCTATCTATCTATCTATCTATCTATCTATCTATCTATCTATCTATCTATCTATCTATCTATCTATCTATCTATCTATCTATCTATCTATCCTGTGGTGTCACCAGGGCTCCGGACGGTAACTAAAATGGTCCCAAATGCAACCAAAAATAGGCTTTGGCGATATCTACTTAGTTCGCCAGTTGATAATGATTTCAATGAAACTTTAAAATAATTATATTGTAGTAGATGCAAATGGCTTTATTTTTTTTATTGTTAAGCAGATGTACCATTAACATATGAGTTGTTACGGGCTCCCCCTTATATACCCCTGTGTCGTATAAAGGCTAGTTTATATCCTGCACTGGGTGAGTGGGAGTCGCAGCGAAAATGATGTCAGATTAGGAGACATGTGCGCGGGAATAAGTACATGGCGCTGCTGAGGGGATTGCCATGTATTCCAAATGATCAATTTCAATGAGAGGCTGGTTACACTTGTGCCAGAATTAAGGGCTGAATATGATGCAACCGGTCCTCAAAACAAAAGGTAGGAATGCAAAACATTTGAAATTCTTCTGTCCATCATATAGGTCCGCTGTTATGAAGATATCTGTGCCCTCTGGAATTCAGTTGTCCCTTCCGATTTGACACGGCATACTAAAGTGTGATTGTCACGCATCCCCTTGTGTTCGCGCATCTTTGCATGCCGTTTCTCTTCTGATTTAACGCATTCTCCATGCAAAATGCCGGCCTGTCCGCCAGTAAACGTGTACGAGCACTCGCCTGCCAGCTGTTTCGTCACGTACAGTGATGTGATGAAGTCTGAGTTTTAGGGTTTAAGGTGTATTGCAGTCGTTTTACTGGGTTGCTCTGTGATTTACAGCGGACAATAAACTTTGGTAAAATGGTATCAAAAATACCACTTTGTTAGTTGTTACTTCAGTCGTTTTGGCGTGCGCGCTATATATTCCGTTACCAATAAACTCTTCAACGGGAGCTCATCAACAAAGAAACATGGAAAATAAAATTTAGTAAAAAAAAATAATAATAGTAATAATCCTTATACAGTAATCCCTCCTCTATCGCGGGGGTTACGTTCCAGACCCCCCCCCCCCCCCCGCAGAAGGTGAAAATCCGCGAAGTAGAAACCATATGTTTATATGGTTATTTTTATATTGTCATGCTTGGGTCACAGATTTGCACAGAAACACAGGAGGTTGTAGAGAGACAGGAATGTTATTCAAACACTGCAAACAAACATTTGTCTCTTTTTCAAAAGTTTAAACTGTGCTCCATGACAAGACAGAGATGACAGTTCAGTCTCACAATTAAAAGAATGCAAACATATCTTCCTCTTCAAAGGAGTGCGCGTCAGGAGCAGATAATGTCAGAGAGAGAAAGAGAAAAGCAAACAAAAATTAATAGGGCTGTTTGGCTTTTAAGTATGCAAAGCACCGCCGGACAAAGCAGCTGCAAGGATGTCCAATGTAAAGGTAGTCTTTCAGCATTTTTTAGAGGAGCGTCCGTATCCTCTAGGCTAGTGTGCAAACAGCCCCTCTGCTCACATACCCTCCATTAGGAGCAGAGAATGTCAGAGAGAGACAGAGAAAACAAACAATCAAAAATCAATACGTGCCGTTCAAGCTTTTAAGTATGCGAAGCACCGTGCGGGAAACATGTCGCTTGACAAAGCTGGAAGGGAGCAATGTGAAGATAATCTTTTAGCATTTTTAGAGGAGCGTCTGTATCGTCTAGGGGTGCAAACAGCCCCCCTGCTCACACCCCCTCCGTCAGGAGCAGAGAATGTCAGAGCAAGAGAGAGAGAGAGAAAAGCAAACAATCAAAAATCAATATGTGCTGTTTAATCTTTTAAGTATGCGAAGCACCATGCAGGAAGCATATCACTTGACAAAGCAGCCACATGTAAGCCCAGCAAGGATGGCAGCAATGTGAAGGTAATCTTTCAGCGTTTTTTGAGGAGCGGCCGTATCCTCTAGGGGTGCGAACAGCCCCTGTGCTCACAATATATTTGAGGAGTTTTCTTTAATACGTAATACGCGCTCTGGTTTGGTAGCTTCTCAGCCATCTGCCAATAGCGTCCCTTGTATGAAATCAACTGGGCAAACCAACTGAGGAAGCATGTACCAGAAATTAAAAGACCCATTGTCTGTAGAAATCTGTGAACCAGCAAAAAATCCACGATATATATTTAAATATGCTTACATATAAAATCCGCGATGGAGTGAAGCCGCGAAAGTCGAAGCACGATATAGCGAGGGATTACTGTATATAATTTGATAGTATCCGTATGTATGGTGTTCGCGCCAATACCTCGACTCAATGCAAGTTAGAAGCATGAGTAATGACAGCTGGGTATTAACAACGGTCATTGTTTAAATTTTAGCCGATCTCAGATCTAAAATGAGTGACGATCGCAATGCAGCCACAACAGCAGCGACCGCGGAAAGGATGTGTAGGAAACGAAGTCACATGACTGACGAAGAACGTAGACTTGCTAATGTGACCAGACGTACACAACGTGCACAACAAACGGATGAGCAGCGTGCGGCTACAAATGCTACTAATGCTGAAAGAAATCGTGCCAGCCGTGCACAAGCGACTGAAGAAGCTGGAGCAGCCGCAAATGCAGCACGGGTTGAAAGACATCGAGCAGCCCGTGCCTTGCGGTGAGAAAATGCTCAGCGGCACGGCATTGCCATGCCAAGTTCCTGAGCTCCACTCTGGCGCATTTGACAAGCTGTGCAAACATTGCAACTCATTCAACTTCACCTGTGAGAACAAGCAAGGTGGAGAATACAATTGTTGCCATAAAGGTCGAGTTCAAATTAACCCTTACAGATATCCTGACAGGTTTAAGAACCTGTTGACATATTTAGACCCAAACACTTCTTGGAAAGTATCAGAAAGTACAACAGTGCATTAGCCTGTGCATCCATGGGTGCACAAATATCCCTGCCTCCAGGCCATGGTCCATATTGTTACAGAATACATGGCCAAATATACCATCAATCTGGACCCTTACACCCTGGAGAGGGTGAAACACCAAAATTTGCTCAAATCTATATATTAGAACAAAATCATTTCAGGGACTTTCTCTTTTGCAGAGAAAGTAATAATAATAATTCTTTGCATTTATATAGCGCTTTTCTCACTACTCAAAGCGTTCAGCAATTGCAGGTTAAGGGCATTGCTCAAGGGCCCAATAGAGCAGAGTCCCTTTTGGCATTTACAGGATTTGAACCAGCGACCTTCTGATTGCCAGTGCAGATCCCTAGCCTCAGAACCACCACAAATGTAGAATTTGTAACCCGATTCGATCGGGCTCCCAGTCGCTAGTTTTAATTAATAATTCATTACTTGACACCCAATAACACTGTACAAAGGCATTTTAAAGACAAATCATTAAAATACTGTAAATGTACCAGTCCATTTTCATGTCATACGTGGTGCTTTGCTCTAAAACATTTATTTTTTTCTGGGAGGAGGAAACAATTTCAACAGGAAAGGCTTTGTTGTGGAACTCGAATTTAACCTCCATCATACTGTATCAGTGATTAAAAAAAAATCTATTTAAATTGAGGGAGGATCTCATATTTCAAAAGGGAAACAAATGGTATTGCTAATACTGCGCACTTTTTTACTTTCTCATGTACAAAGTAGAGGGAAAGTATTGTAATCGTCCAAAAATTCGATTTCGAGATTTTGATTTATCTCGAAGTTTTAGACTCCCTGGGTGCGAAAGTACCATTTTTGGAATTATGTCTGTGTCTGTGTGTGTAAACACGATAACTTGAGTATGTGTTCACTTAGGTCAACCAAATTTTGCATATTGCATATTTTGTATTAGGTACAAAATGTAGATTTCTATCAACTTTTGAGCTATTTCCGCTAACTGGAAGTGGTACTTTTTTAATTCATGAAGCTGCACAGTCCAATTTATTCAGCTTTACTTTTATAATAATTGTTCAATATATTTTTAATTTGATTTGATTTGTTGTTGATGGTTCTTTAATGTACATAATATAAAAATATAATCAATTTTTTGAGATGTGCCTAGATCATTTCAAAATTGGAAAAAAAGTATTGCTACTACCTCAGATTCTGTTCACTTATAGCTTTGTTGTTGCTTTTTTATACATTTTTAATGTGCCAGTGGCAGATGTGACCAAATGTGAAAAGGGCACAAATGAATAAACATTACTTGTTTTTAATTAATTCATTTGTGTTGATTTAACATTTGTCATTACTTGCTTCTTACCGGCTGCTGAAAATGTCTGGCCCAGCTACATTTCTTGGTTTGAAAATCTGGCCCAACTGAAATTGTAATTGAATAGCGCTGGCATACAGGCTTGGGCAGATTGGTGGCAGATGAAATTTAACATCAGTAAATGTAAAGTATTACACATAGGAAGTAAAAATGTTAGGTTTGAATACACAATGGGAGGTCTGAAAATTGAGAATACACCTTATGAGAAGGATTTAGGAGTCACAGTAGGGTGGTCATTATCCACATCCAGAGAGTGAACAGAACCGATCAAGGAAGCTTGTAACAATCAACTATCCCCAAGTTGAGTTACCAACACACCAAGGTTGAATTCTAGAATGTTCAAAAAACTATAGCCCTTTAATTTACGGTGTGAAATAACCAAAATATCTTTAGATTTCTTGAATGAATGCATCAATAACAACAAACACTGGAACATACGTATCTATGGATACAGAAGAACAAGGTTAAAAATAAACTCAAGCGTAATGAGTCTTATTTTCTACTTTTCCACCAACCAAGGGAATAGTCTCCATTTTCACTACAAAATAGGACTGATCTCAGCCATTCCTCGTTGACCTTCTTAACTCCATCCAGTGCTGGCTGTTTTTTTTGCCTTTGTCGAGAGCAGGGGTCTCCAGCTCTGGTCCTGGTGGGCCGCAGTGGCTGCAGGTTTTCATTCTAACCCTTTTCTTAATTAGTGATCTGTTTTTGCTGCTACTTGACTTCTTTTGAATGAATTTTAATTGACTTGCTCTTGAAGACTCAGACCCCATTAACTGTTTCTTTTTCCTTAATTAGCTGCCAAAGAATAGTGAGATACAAAATGAGCTAAAACATGACCAGCAAAACTGTCCATCATACAATATCTGAAAATAAAGAAAGGTGAGGGTCTCAGGAATGTTGATCTGCTCCAGTCCACAAAACATTTCACCAGTGATCTTAGAAAAGAGAAAATCAACAATTTCAGAAATGTACGCCATTGCATAATGAGAGCAGCAAAAGGCCATGAAATTAAAGAACGGGTTTAATTAACAACAAGACTTGGCACCTAATTAAGCAACTGGTTGGAGTGAAATTGGTTGCAGTTTGAGGCCCTGGCTTATTTAGTCTTCTGTTGGCTGACTCACTTCACATTTCATTTCTGTTTGGGTGCCATTTAAGGAAAGAAATGAAGACATTCAGGGGAATAAATGTTAAAAAACAAATCAATTAAAATTAATTCTAAAAGAAGTTAATTAGCAGCAAAAACAGGTCACTTATTAAGAAAAGAGTTAGAATGAAAACATGCAGCCACTGGGGCCCTCCAGGTCTCCTGGTCTAGAGTCGGTGAACATCCAGTAAGTGTAATCTGTTATATTAATTATCTGGAAGCTTCTCCATTCCACCTAGAACTCCACAAGCACTTTGCAATACTTTGTAGTTCGTTGTCATCCTCAGGACTAGTCCCTGCAGTCTATTCTTCAGGCCTGTTTCCCCAAGATGGAGGATCTCCTCTCTCTTTCCTCTTTTCCAGTTTTTCTTTCTTTTTTTCTACCTTACTCAGGATGATGAGCTTCCTGTTATACTTTCCATCAACATAAAAGTCCTTTCTGTGGTCACCTTATCTCTGACAGTTTTTTCAAAATAAAAGCTCAGAACAGAATTGGAGTTTCAGTAACCCCCCAATCCCTTCCAAGTGTAAAATTCTGGCTCACTGTGCCTTCATGACAAGCTAGCAGAGGGTTAGTTTAGATATCACGAGGTGTGGAGTACAAGTCACAGGAGTGTGGCCTCGCTTCGACTGCTGTGTTCAGTTCTAGCCTCCATATTACAAAAAAAGATAACGCAGCGCCAGAGGAAGTCCAGAGGAGAGGGACTAGGCTGATTCAGGATTGAGGGGTGTGAGATATAAGGAGAGACTGAAAGAGTTGAAACTTTTCAGTTTCTTTTCAATTTTGAGGAAAAGCAGTGATTAAAATCTTGAATAGGATTGGAAAGCTGGTTGGCTGAATGGCCTATTCTTGTCAAAATTGTTCTAATATTTCTATGTGTTATTAGAACAGAATCACATAAACTAGAATAAAACAGAATAGCCTTCATTGTCATAGCATAATGTACAACAAAATTTAGGAGCAGGTCCCAGGATAACATACATTTAAACACAGACATAAGTATAAATATAAAAATAAATGCAGTCTGTCATCCTCTTTAATAAAATCCCTGTGTGCGTCCAGGTGTCCGTGTGTGTGTGTCTTCTGGTGAAGTGCGCATGCGTGGGGCACGGTGCGATGCGTGATATTACTGTCAAAGAAAGTTACAGGCGTTTTACGGAAATACAAACCAGTATTACTGCGAGAGGAAATTAAAGGTACACAATACAGTGACGCATATTACAGCCACATACAAGCCAGTATTACTGACAGAGGAGATTAAAGGCATATTACCGACGCGCACGCCTGTATTACTGCCAGAGAAAATTAAAGGTATATTACGGACGTTCAAGCCAGCGGACGTACAAGACAGTATTACTGTCACAGAAAATTAAAGACACACAATACACGGCGGCAGCCCACGAAGAACGGTCAGCTCAGCAAGTAAACATCAACAAAAGAAAGTCTGAAAGAAAGAAAAATACGACCAACAAAAAGAATGAGGTCAAAGTCCCTTGCCATTTAATATAGACCGTTCCTACTAATGTTTATGCACTACTGTTCTAGCGCCCGTTATTGTAACGGGCTAAATGACTAGTAACTATAGAAAAACAGTTCATATAAAACAATAAATATAAAGTGAATGACAATATGCATAAATATAAACAAACATAGGCTGAGCTAGCTGTATAAAACCGGTTCTTATAAAAAATAAAATATAAAGTGCCCAAAGTGAGCATTTCCTGGAGACTCCTACTTGTTTAGTGCTAAATTTAGTTCAGTAATAGCCCTAGGATAAAAACTGTCTTTGACCCTGGAGGTCTGGCTATATGGGGTCCTGTAACGCCTACCAGAGGGCAACAAGAGGAACAGACAGTGACCGGAGTGAGTTGAGCCTTTAGCAACATTAATAGTCTTGCAGAGACAACGGTGATGGTAGGTGTCATCCATTGCTGAGTTTCAATGATCTTTTGTGCAGTGTTTAAGACTCTCTGGAGGCCTGGAAACACAAGAGTGCCAAACCATCTGAGAGTAAATGAGGACATTCTCGATGGAACATCAGTAGAAGCTGCTCAGGCTGAATTTCTTTAATGCTCTGAGGAAATAAAGCAGCTACTGTGCCCTCCTGACCAGTGAAGCACTGCTGGTCATCCATGAGAAGTCCACCATGATGTACAGTAAGTTCCCAAAAATGTAAAGGTGGGGATTCTTTCTAACTTCTACCCATTTATGGTGGGTGGTACCAGATCATTCCTGTGCCTCCTGAAATCGATGGAGTTTTTGTGGGATTGAGTAACAGGGTATTTCTGTTAGGCTCTGCAACTCTTCTCAGTTGGCTGTCTCTTCATTGATCAGCCCAATTAATGTTGTGTCATCTGCGAATCTAACGATGATGTTATTACAGTACATATACAAACATAGGGTGCACACATTAAGTCAAAATATACCTGCTGTGGACGCTCCAGCTCCCCAAACCCAACACAGACAGGCACAGGTCACAAGTTTAAAACACAAAACGATTTTTATTATTGGAAACTTTTCCCAAAGCGTTTCCCACCACAGCCACAAGTATGTACAAGCACAAGCACAACAGTACACAATTATTTTTCTTTCTCTCTCCTTGTCACTGCCTCCTCCGCTCCTCCCACCTTGTTTAATATGTGTGCGTGTCACCTTTTTTAATTGTGTGGTACCACATTTACAGTAATTCTGCGTGTCACCTCGTTTAAATGTGCGCGTCACGTTGCTTAATTGTGTGCGTCACACATTTACATTTTTTGTCACTTGTCCTTCAGGGCCACTGCACTGGGGCTACCGTACTTCATCCACCTTCAACCTTACTCTGGCTCTGCTGTTCCACTCACGTAGTCTGTAAGCACTTCTGGGTAAGACGGAAACCCCATGCCATATGGCTCCTCAGTCTTTGCAGTGCCTCCTGGCGGCACCCATGGTACCTCAACAGGGCTCAGGTAAAGAACTCCAAGTTCCATGGTGCCCTGTGGGAATCTGGGGCACCGCTTCAACCCCAGGGAGCTGCCATCTAGCGTTCTGGGGAAGGCAGTGCCCTAAAGAAGGTGTCATCTCCCATCCTTCTGTCTCTTGGGCGTGCCGGCCGGGTTGGGCTGCCGACTGTCCCTTACACTGCTCTCACTTACTGTACAGTATATTGCACCTCACTATAGGTCACTGTCCAAAGACACCTCACATGTACAGAACTGAATTACTCTTGTTCAATGGAACAATTTGGAATAAGCTACCAAGTAGTGTGGTAGACAGCGGAGCTTTAGGGACTTTCAAAACTTGACTTGATGTGGGTAGGACTGTCGAGCTTTGTTGGGCTGAATGGCCTGATCTCATCTGGATTGTTCTGATGTTCTAATGAGCAGGTCAAGGAAGGGTCACCTAGTGATGGGGTGAAGGGGACAGAAATGACAGCCTTGTGACTTACAGCTTAACCTTTTAACCACACTGCCAAAAGAGAGCAAAGAAAGATGTGGCTGTTTATAGTATAAAGTGAACTTTGGCTGTAAATGTCGTTTCATTCCCAATACAAAACTTTCATTTTAAATTTGGGTTTATGCCATGACGTATTTTATCTGTCTGCTTGTTTTGATTTAGTTCCCTGTGTCATTGATGATCAGAATCGGGACTGCCCAGGGGCACACAATCAGTCTGCCACTAAAAAATAAAAACACTACAAAAGAAACATCCTAAAAATGCACCCCTTCCACCACAACCCACAGAAACACATGTAAGGTTAATGGAGAATGTAAACGTGTGGGTATGTGCAGCAGTGAACCCCTCGGTGCATGGATGCCCTGCCCAATGTTAGTTACTGCCCTGTGTCTGATGCTGCCAGGATTGGCTGCAGCCTCCCACAAACCTGAATTGAACTAAGTGAGCTTGAGAATGAAATTGTCATCACGTCTCAGCCTTGGGTTTAGAGTCATGTTTTATGTCTCTTTTGTTCATTTTTGATTCTTTGATTTATGTTGTTTACGTGCACCATTCATTTGGTTGTGATTTTGTTTATGTATGTAAGCTGCTTGTGTTATGTTCCATGGGTTTTGTGGGTGGTTGGCACAAGAAGCGGGGCCACCTGCCAATCACTGAAGGTCTCCCACAATTCCTGGCGGTTCATTTTGAACATGCCTGGGAGTGGCAAATCCATGGCTGTATGGAGCTTCAGAGTGATTGTGAAGAACAGACTTTTTAAAGATTCAGTGCTTGCCATTATTACAAGCCAGGGTTTGCTGGTGATAGCCCCCTCTAGTGGGCATTATTGGAAGTGCTTCGGAACTCTTTAGTGCTTAGAAATCCCAGTTCATGAGAGAAATGTTATTTTAATTTCATTTTTGTATTCTCTCATGTTTATTTTTAGGCAAAAGACGGTTGTAGACTTTTTAAATATAAACCTTTAATATATCAATACAAAATGCAAAATATTAAGTCAGACACAGACACAATAACTGATTTATTGAACTGTAATGTTCAAAGCCGCCTTCTCCACCAACAGTGATAATATAATAAAAAAATACAACAATAAAACAGCAGGCCCAGTGAAGTGAGACTTCATTACTAGGATTTATATACTGCCACAAGAGTTTTCTGCATTGGCCTTGGCACATAACAGACTGTTGCTTTGGTGTTCCACTTTCTGAGCAGCACCACGGGGGCACTCCAGTACTTTCCTGATGAAAGTTGGCTTCAGACTTCTGGCCTCTTGGAGGTGATGGTTTCAAAGGGATTCTTTTCATTGGAATCTGCTGCAGGTCAAGAGGCTGAATACTTGCTCTAGTTCCAGTTTTTGGACTTGTTATGCTTTGCCACCAATATACAAAAGGAGAGAGGGGAAAAAAACCTGGCATCACACAAGGAATTGAGTTTATTTAATTAAACAAAAGTCAAGCCAACCAAAAGATTCAGTCGATTCAAAGCAAAGAATTCATATAACGTAAAGTGAAAAGATGCAAGAAATCCAAGCAAAAGGTTCCAGTGAGAAAAGGTACAAAGATTCAGAGAAAAGGACAAAACTAATACTACATTTTTAAATAGGGACAAAATCCGGAAAAGGTGCAGAAAATGCAAAAAGATCAAAAAATACAAACAAAACATAAAACATTAAGGCAGCAGTCAAAAAACAGAAAAACCTAATAAACCAAATACACAAGAACAAGAACAAAAGTTTTCAGTTGGGCCACTTGGATCTTTGACCTGTGTTTAAAATTTGACAACCTAATGAATTCTGTTATTTGAGCTTCTTTCTATCAGTTAAGAATGATCTCAAAAGTGTGATGTCTCCTTGGGACTTCTGTATCATCCAGAGTAGACTACTTCCATGCACTTTATACCAGACCTAGCCAGACTTTACTATCCACACTCCAGAATGCCCCAAAAACTGCCGTTTGTCTTTTAACTGGCATCATAAAGTACGAGTACATTCCACAAGTCTTGACTGCTCTCCATTGGTTACCCGTTAAACAGAGAATTGACTTTATTATTTGTTTTTCAGGCACTGAATGGTCTCCCTCCACCATGTATCTCAGACCTCCCTACTGTTTATGTCCCCCAAGGTCATTGAGATCCTCTGACAAATTGCTTGTAGTTGTCCCAAGGATGAAGTATAAAACAAAGCCTCCTCTAGTCTGGACCCTACAATTACAAGTCATGAGGAGGCTGTGCGTGTGTCTGCATGTGTGTGTGCGCGTGTGAGAGACAGAGAGATAAAGATGATCAGGCACTGATCCCTGTGAGACCTGCTACTCTCCCTAAAGCTATGGACATAGCTGCTGATGAGCCTTGGGAAAGATCCTGGCCTTCAATTGGCTTACAGAGTTGGGGAAAGTGCGTGCAGTTAGTATTGTCTTTGACCCCAATTAAGTAGTGTGAGGAAGAGCCGGCAGTGCGAATGAACAGGCAGTGAGCAAGTTAGAGATATGATCATCAGGTGCGAATAGAAGGAGCTGTGGAGGTGCAATTGGCAGGTGGCCGAGGAAGGAGACGGCCTCAAGTACACCTCTCATGAAGGAGTGAGAGAGAGAGAGATAGACAGTGCGACTCACAAAGTATTAAGATACCAGCACCGGTGATGATAAAATGATGACTTCAGCTGACTATCACAAAAAATAATCTGTTAACATATTGTTATACAGTACAACTGTTATAACTATACACTTTTTGGGGCATCATTCATTTCTTTTTTTTAAACATTTTCAGTTGTTTTGGAATTTTATTTTTCCATTTGGAAGTTTTTGCTTTATTTATTTATGCCACACGATCAGAACATCACTTGACAGGAAGTAATTTGTCTCGGGATTGAGGTTGCCCATCACGTGATCATGATCGTCATGCTTTATGACCTCATTAGACTTTCGATATAAATATGGCCATGATTCCAACTATAAACAGCTCTCTGTTGGACAAAAAAAAAAACAAAAAAAAAAAACAATCCAGTTTCTTAGCGGTAGTTAGTTTCTAGCTAAATAGGCCAAAGTGCTATGTCTGTTTCACAGTTCTTGAATACCTTTTTTGCTTTTGACTTTGTTTGGTTGGTCCCTTTGGTTTGGTTGCCTGTGCTATGTCTTCTGGCTTTAGCCTTGGCACTGACTATGATTTTTGGTTCACATTTACATCTCTTGGGCTTGTGGCTTCTTACAATAATCCCTGGAGACACAGTCTTACAACAGCAACCACCAGACAACACCAAAATCAACATCATATACCATATATATTCACGTATAAGTCGGTCTTGAAACCCGATAAATCGATGATAAAATCAGACCCTGACCTATATGCCCGTTCAAAAATGCGACACTTAAATTTTTCTTTTATATATATCTTCTTGCCTAGTCCAATCTCGTATCAGTTTCTCAGACACATCGAATTTTGTTGCAGCAGCGCAGTTACCAATTTCTTTCGCTACTTCAACAACGTTTAATTCAAAACCAGCTTCATATTTTCTTCTGATCGAACACTCCATCGCAGATAAGGGGTACTCTTACACTAAAGGTGTATGAGTGTGTGAGATACAAAAAACACAAATCAGTGCAAACGTTGCTTCGGAATAGTTTGGGTATTACTGTGTGGTCACGTAGGCACAATAGAGCGAGTGAGAGGGGTTAGGAGCAGAGCGGATACAGCGCATTGCTGCACCCACATAGAAAAAAAGGCAGTGTACTCTGTGGTTACTCTCTCAGGTGGGCGTTAGCATATCATAATCTCTTGGACCAATAGCGTGAGTTTTCCACATTCGACTTATACGACCGACATTATAAAGTACCAGAAATTATACGATAAAATCAAGTCCCAACTTATCTGTGGAAGAACTTATCCACGAGTATATATAGTAATCGGAGATGCAAATGGATATTCATAATTTTTTCAATTGGCAAAGTGTTAAATTGTAATGATGACGTCTATTCCAAGATAGTGAGATGTACTGTACAAGACCATGCACCCTTTACATTACATCTCAAAAACTCAGTCAACATGTTGCTTAAAAACGGCTCTGGTCTTCACGGTCCAATGCGTAACTGAAACACTGCGGCTGCACATCTGCACACCTGAGCAAAAGGAAAGGCAGAACACTTCAGGGTCCAAGGGCCTTCCCAGAAACAGGACAGCAGAGCTAGGCACATAGAAAACTTCACAGACTCCAAAAAGAAATATGTTTGTATATCTGAAATTGCAATTAGCAAAAAAAATTGATTGTAATGATTAATTTGAGTTTGCCGTAATCATTTTAACAATAGTACTTATTTCACTTTTGCACAGCACCATCTGCTGGTTGATGGAGAGCAGTGCCTCACTTTCCCAGAAGGCAGAGACATCACTGTAAAGAAATCAGAAAGAGCTGCAAGGACACGGTGAGCTGAAGTCCACTGATGAAGTGGCAGACACGGGTGATGATAGCCCTCAGGTGCTGCAGCTTACTTAAACTGAGCATGTGAGGACACTTACCTAAATGGGAGACTCATTTCACAACTTAAATACACAAGTAACGTTAAGGGAGAAACACATTGAACTAACACTAAGCAAAAGCAATTAACCAAAATTAAACTAAAACCAAACATTAAAAAGAAACAAAACAGACAGAAAAGAAAAAAACAAAATCCCCCATGAAACATAACAGGGGTCATTGCTAGGGGTCACGCTAATGCCACGAGTCAGATAAAGTAGACCACCTGTCCTCCTTTATACTACTTAACTCGCACCAGTGTGTGTGGAGCTGGAGGCAGACTGGTGGTCTTTCCACATTAACTAAATTCCACTTCTCATAGCCTTCAAACAGTGAACTGCACTGAATTCACTTCACCTTGACTTCATCAAAATCATGGAAAGGTTTTCTGGCAAAAGTCAATGGGGAAGGAGAAAGTGAACTAGATTTGAGCAGATTATAAAGGTGCAATGGTCTTTTAAGTAGCTAGGGAAGCATCTGACAACTATGCTAAGAGAAATAATTGTGGCCAAAAATGTAACCTGAGCTGTGCGACAACAATGTTAATAACTGCACTACTGCGCATGTTATAGGAATGTGTTTTATGTTTATGATGTGCGTTGATTTTTCTGGAAGTATCTAACAATATTTTAGCAAAAAATCCATGCATTTTACATGTTTTGAGCATATGACTGAATAACTGACAAGTAACGTTAGGGAAGTAGGCCTCAACTTACTTGTAGGAAAGGATGGAATAGAGGAGGCACAGGTAACATTGCTAGCTACGGTTCTGCAGCCTCGCAAAGCATCATGGAGTGCTGAGAAAGAGAGGTTTGCCTAATCCAGCCGCATAATGAATTTTCTGGGAATCATCTAACAAAATCGCAAGTGAACCCAGAAAATTCACCAATCAACACTACCCTTCACCTGTGCCTTCACCTGGCACCCTGGAAGACAAAATGATGTAATATGTAAATAAAAACTAATAATTTAATGTATGAACCTTAACTTTAACTCCAACCTGGTCCTAACCTTAGCCACTTTTCAAAACAAAATAAGACTTCTGAAGTATTTGGGGAGAAATATCGATGGATGAAAGAAAAAAGAAAGCTCTGTATTTGATTTTTACATGTATATAAGTGGCCATTGATTCTTCATACACTTCTGATGTTTCATTTCACATTCTGTAACAAATCATTAATTCCACAGTGTGTTGATCTGCTGTCATCATAGGTGGACTGGGTGACTCCTCACTTTATTTCCATTGTTCCCAGTATAGCCGTATGCGACATATAGTTTTCTTATCAGTTCCTAAAAAATTCCTACTCCATTGTTGGAAGAATGTTAGGCCAGAAGGCCACCTGAGGATTATGTCACCAAGGTTTAGTCTTTGCATTGTGCACCACTTCATTTTGTTGTTGAGCAGGACGGTGGTGCAGTGGTTAGTGCTGTTGCTCCACAATTTCATGTGGACTTTGTGTGTCCTTCCTTGGGCTTTTTTTGGGTTTTTGTCGATACCCCTCTTTTCCTTTCTCATCTTTTGGGGCGAGGAAGGAAAGGGACACCATCAAAGCAAAGGAAACAGGATCGGGAGAATTGCAGAAGTCAAACGTAGCCTAAGATCATTAGCAAGAATTCAAAATCCTAAACCAAACCAAAGGATGAGGTCAAAAACAACAAAGACTTAACTGAGAAAGAGACACAAGCTGAGGCTTTGCGTGTGAAATGTTAAGGTTTTTTGTTAGGTTATCTGCAAACTTGGATGATGCGAAGGTTAGCGTCCCCATCTTTTATATGTAATTATTTGTGGCATCACACAGTGTGCTCACCCAGGCATCACTTTATACCAACCTATAAACAAACCCACAGAAAATGCCAATGTCCATGTAGTTCAAATTGGCATTGTGGGGGGACACAAAAATAATATAGCATCATTTATACATCTGAACACATAAAGATAAATGGCAAACATGTTAGTCACCTTCAAGACAGGCATGGAAAATAAAAAATTAATGCATAAATAAATGCCAGTCTTGAAAGCATCCCAGATAAGTTCAGCCTTGGTTAAGTGCCAACTCCAACACTGCCCTAATCTGAGCGGCTGTATGTCTGTGCCTGAAAGTATCCCATGAAGTACTGGCGCCCCCTGCTGGGTTGGTTCTTACTTTTCTCCTGTCACTGCCCACATGGGCTCACCACCCTGCAGTGCCGTGGATTAAGCCAGCTTGACAAATGGAATTTTTAATTTAAAGTGTATTAAGTTTTTTTTTTTTTATAACTCACAGAACAAAATCCCACCCTACAGAAAATAAAATAAAGTTCCTAGGAAATATATTATGCAAAGGACCCTGAAAATTCATTTTATATTCTCTTTTCACAAATCCAGGAGTTGTTTTCTTCGCAGCCATTAACTGCTTGGACACGCTTCTTTGGAAACAAGGCACATCGGCAGGCTTGAGGTGACCCGTCTTCATCATCTGAATCATTCTGATTGGATAAAAAAGGAAAGATTTTCACAATTAGAACACTGAAGAGTGCAGTCTGTGTTCACCTTTCCTTTGCTTCATCTCAACTCTGCCCAAACTGATTAAATTATTTCCATCCTTTGTCACGCATGCACACTGGAGGATCTCCTTACAGGCTCTATTCGAGGTATGTAGCAATAACCCACTGGGTCGAGAGGGGGCGCTATCGCTAGCAGTGTCATCTCCTTCTTTCTCCACAGTGCAGAGAAACCACCCAGCTGACTCCATCCCTCCATAAAAGCCCCAGCTTCCCGGATGAAGATGTCATTCTTGGCAAGAGCTGCCCACCAGTCGAAGCTCCCGAACAGACTGACTTAACTTACGTCTAGCAAGCCAAAACCTTTTCTTTTGTTTTCAGCCCAGAATCCCATAGGGCAAATACACCAAGGAGTGGTTCTTTTGTTTGACTTACTGAACATTAAATGGGATGACCCGGTTGGCACCCCAAATTTTTCCTTTTGTGTCCTGTCATTCCTGCATCCATCCACACCAACTATTACCTGAACCTTTTTTTCCCATTTCTGGTTGTATTGAACCACGTTCTATCCCGATGGTACTGAGTGCAAAAGAGGCATTAAGCTTAAATGGAAAGCCAGTCCATGCCAGGGCACACTCACACATGCCACCAGCTTTGAGATGACAGTCAACGTAACCTGCACATCTGGGGGGAGTTTGGAAAGAAAGTGGAATATCTGCATGAAACCCTTAAAGGTGAGAGGAAAGCATTCACACTCCATAAAGCCACAGGGAGAACGTGAAAACTGCACACAGACAATGGTAGGGGCACCGAGTTAGAGCCAGGATGGCAGAGCTGTGAAGCAGCAGTGCTAACAAATGGCACCTCTTGAGTCTGACCACTTGGTTACAATTACAAGTTGATAGCTTCTGTAAATGGAATCATGACATTCTGCTCTTATTCTGCCATTAAGAGTCGCAGCTCTCCAGGGAAAAAGAAAATGTGTGCCTTGTTCTAATAACGTTCTTTGTTATTCTTTTTATATATTCTTTATTTTAATAATTACACACAGGTGCACGGGGTATAGAGTTATTTGTTAGCTCCCTCTTAGCTGCACCTGATTTTAATTTGGCTACTGGTTAAGTGAATAAAAAGAAAGCAGATGTCGGAAAAAATCCACGAATCCCAGTAAAAACCCTCTGCAGGCATGGAGACCACCGCAATGGAACCTGGGTCCATGTGCTGTAAGGCAGCAGTCCTAACCACAGTGCCAACATTCCAAACCTGTATAAAGTTTCATTAGTGCCACATTTGTAACAAATTCCTAAACGTTGAAGAGAATGCTGGGGGCCAACAAAGTGGTGCAGTGAATAATACTGCTGCTTTTTGGGGCCAGTGTCCTGCGTTCAAGTCCACTCCTAGTCATCATCCGTCCTCTCTGCAGCCATAATGTGATCAATGTACTCTGCAGCCACCTGGGCTATTGGAA
This sequence comes from Erpetoichthys calabaricus, assembly GCF_900747795.2. Classification (NCBI taxonomy): domain Eukaryota; kingdom Metazoa; phylum Chordata; class Cladistia; order Polypteriformes; family Polypteridae; genus Erpetoichthys; species Erpetoichthys calabaricus. The sequence continues at coordinate 277,902,044 of NC_041396.2, read as the reverse complement.
GAGATGTGGACACTCCATCTCCCAGGATGCACCGCATCAATTCATCTGGGAATGTGCAGCATAACAATAATGAGCTACTTTGGCATATTTTTTAGTAGGATGCCCAGTGGTCTTTTGGCCTTGAACAAAAATGGCTGCTTCATCCAGGGGGATGCTACACATTGGTGGTGGCTGAAGTGGCTCCCTACTCTGTTTGTAAAGTGTTTTTGTGTTGGTTAGAAAAACACACTATAAATGGAATGAATTATTGTTATTATTATAATTGCTGACACTGCCTGGCTATGAGCAGGTCACGTCACCTGCCTATGCGCCAATTGGAAAAACAAAAAAAAAATGGCCCCAGTTGTTTCTCTCCAATGTTGTAAGTCACCTTGGATAACGGCGTCAACCAAATCACAGTAATAACAGTCAGGAACTGTTTTGATTTACTGTGTGCTTGAATAAATCTACCTCTTTATATGTGTACATTATGTCATTTAAAGTTGCTGCACACCACAAGTTAGAACTACGTCACCATATTATGGGTTTGAGTAAATGTCTACCAAGAAGAAACTGTGAAAGCTACTAATTACTTTAACTGACTCAGAAATGTTGTCTTTCTTTTATTATCATATCCTCATCAAGAGTGACTCGGCATGCACTATAAAATCCAGTCTCTGCTTTGTGGCACTTCCATGTTTTTCATCCTGGCTTGGCTCTGTTGCCTAATCTGCCCCTTCCATTTCCCCAGTGTTTTTGTACTGCATGTGCACACGATACACCACAGGAAGTGTGTAATGTTTATGTGTTTATTGCCACTGTGTTCTGACATGCGTGTGGCCCTGGCTTATTCAAAGATCTAAGGCTTTGATAAAAAATACAATGCAGCATGATCAGTTTAGTTCTCATTTACTGTCAAGTGTACAAAGTGCAGTAGAGCTCTTATGTGCACCAACACACACCACTCCGGAGTCCATTGCCTGTATGATATATCGACACAGAATATAACAGGTGTCACGCGCATGCGCATGGGGGACGGCTTACAGTCTTGAGTAAGTGTGATTATCTGCTAAACCAGGGGTCCGCACTGATCTTTAATCTTTTCTCTCTTTCCCCATCTGCAGAATGGCGTTGATGTTTGAATATATTCCTAGAGACTAAAGTAATATTTATGTCTGAGATATATTTTTAAACATTGTATGTTGTTCATGCCAACAATAATAAGTCTCTTGAAGTGCTGAGAGAGTGACAGGCTGTGTTATTCCTAAGGTACTTGTGTGGTTTAAAGTGCTAGAGGTTACCCAGCTGTGTGTGTGTCATTCATAGGGCACTGTTGAGTTTCTCTGTGTATGCGTATATCTATGTATGTGTGTGTTCATCTTAAGGTACGACAGTAGACCAACCCGGTAACGAACCTGAGAAGTACACTTACCCCTAGGTTAAGGGTAAGTAGATGGAAATACCACAATAATGCAACTAAATACAGAATTAGCAGTCATAAAACACAAATTTGCAGATCTGTTCAAAAACCCACAGAACACAAAGTAGGGGTCACTTGTGATTTTTTGAAACTTAAAACCTGGCAAAAAAATTCAGTAACATCCAAAAAATAATAAAATGCAGTAATATTGCACAAATTATATAAAATTAATTAAATTAAATATACTTTTTATGTGGGCGGCACGGTGGCGCAGTGGGTAGCGCTGCTGCCTCGCAGTTGGGAGATCTGGGGACCTGGGTTCGCTTCCCGGGTCCTCCCTGCGTGGAGTTTGCATGTTCTCCCCGTGTCTGCGTGGGTTTCCTCCGGACGCTCCGGTTTCCTCCCACATTCCAAAGACATGCAGGTTAGGTGGATTGGCGATTCTAAATTGGCCCTAGTGTGTGCTTGGTGTGTGGGTGTGTTTGTGTGTGTCCTGCGGTGGGTTGGCACCCTGCCCAGGATTGGTTCCTGCCTTGTGCCCTGTGTTGGCTTGGATTGGCTCCAGCAGACCCCCGTGACCCTGTGTTCGGATTCAGCAGGTTGGAAAATGGTTGGATGGATACTTTTTATGTAAAGACAAAATGCTGTTTTAGTTGCTTGTGGCTTGATCGACTTAAAGAAGACATGCGACTTGCTAACGTCGCCCCCTGATGACGCCCTCGATCGAAAGAAGTGGAGATCAATGTGCAGAAAAGTGGACTTTGCTCCAACTCGGGATAAACGCTAAGAAAGAAGAAGATGCTGTTTTTATGGGTCCTCGTCTGTTCAGTTGTGGTTATTGCAACCCAGGAGTCTCCAATTCAGTTCCCAGAGAGCTAACCTGGCTGCAGGTTTTTATTCATACCATTTTTTAAATTGGTAGCCATTTTAGCGCTAATTCAAAAAACACACTTTGTTACCTTAAATTAAATTGTTTGAATTTCAAATTGCTGAGTAGACGCATGTTAACAGTAAGCACTGAGTTGCTCCAGGACAAAAGAACATTGGATGATGTTTTAAGGGAAGTAAAACATACTCGAAAAGTCTGATGTGTCGAAGTGAGTGCACTGTTTAAATATAATTCACCCCAGGCTATGTCCACACTCTTTATGTTTTCATTTGAAAACAGCTTTTCAAACAAATGATTTCCATAAACACTGGGCAATTTCACATTACAAAAAAAGCTTTGTCCACTCAACCAAAAACGCATACAACGCAGTCTTTCACCTGCACTGGACAGGCCCACATCCATGGGAAAATCCTTGAAGGAACGGTAACACCCCAGGCACTTGATTTATCACAAAAATATAGAAATTAGTAAATTATTTAGCTTTTGTTCAAGGATGCAGCATTCAAACTATAGAACACGCAATTTTAGATGTATACAGGTAAGCAACACAGCACAGGTCTTGAAAAGCAACTTATCTGTATCTACTGTTCAAATATGGTTTTCATCTGTGAAAGGTGACCAATCAGGAAATTAGATATTGTAACGAGCCAGATCCAATCAGAGAAAGGCTACATGATAAGCCCAAACCAATCAGAGTGTGATTAGCGTCTGAGCCTACAGGTTTTTCAAAACTCTTCCATTTTCGCACATCCACATTGCAACACTGAGTCGGTGTTTTCAGAAGTATACGACTCTAGAGAGCATTTTAAAAGTCTCCATTTTCAGGGATTAAAAATCTTCGGGGTAGTGTGGACAAAAGATGACGAAAGATGAACACAGAGACTAATGTCTGAATTTAAAAAAAATAAAAATGTAGTAGTGTGGAGGTAGCCTCAGATTCAGTTCCTAGAGGGGCACAGATTTTCACTGCAACCAATTTTATAATTAGACACCAATTCTTACTGTATTTGTTACTTTATTTAAATAAATGGCTTAGCAGTATAACACCTCTTCCAATTTCAGCAGAAATTGACTAATAATTAAGAAAGTGACTGGAACAAAACCTCATGCATCTGTGGCCCTCCAGGATCTGACTTTGGGACTCCTCTTGTAACCCTGTCAGAAATGTTAACCTTTTACAGTCAAGGAAGATATGAGTGACACTTAGGTCTTCAAAGGCCAGTGCAGGCCCACCGGTTAGTAAACGTGACAACTACAATGTTAGCCTTGGGATGTCCTGAACCTGAAGGATGTATTAGTTGGCACTGTGCCCTGTCACCTCTACAATGACATGAGTGATGAGCTGGCAGGGCTGGAGGATTGGAAGGATCAAGAAGTTTTGTTTTTTCCAGTCTAAGATGAACGCTAAGATGACATTACTTTATACAGGAAGCATATTGTATCACTTCCAGATGTTACTTGAATATCAATCATTCAAGAAAGAGGCAGGGGTCTCCAATATCAGCGGCTTCAGAACAGACTGTGCACAGATGTTGATAAATGTCCCAGTTTGAGGAATACAGACCGTGGGATCAGTTAGTACAGTGGCAATCTGTAAACCTTGGGTGACTGGACTGCTTGGATTGGAAAAATCAGACTCGAAAAAGATGTTAAGGGGACTCACCAAAAAGGCCAAGGTCAAAGTTGAAAGATAAAAACTCAAAACATGATCTAAAAGTGTTGTCAGAAATAGTACTAAATAATAAAGCCAAGAGACACTAAAATACCACTAAACACCACAAAAAAACTCTTTGTGGCTATCCAGAAATGTGGACAATAAGAGTTGTGTGACGCTAGCCATTTATACCGCATGTCACAACCTCTGAATCATCCGCAAAACAACACAACCCAAAATCCCGGCACCCCTAAGGGAACCAACAGAAAATGACCCTAAATTACAAATCTAATTACAGAATTCATGTATTTTGAAACCTTTAAAGCAGAGATTCTTAAACTGTGGCCCAAGACCCAAAATGGATCGCAGGCTGCCAGTGGTGGGTCGCGAGTCATTGTTGTATTTAATGTGAATGGGTCGAATATGGTGTCCTAATTGGGTGTTGCTACAGGTTGATGAAGCAATCGACAATTCTGAAGATCATCAAAGAATGGTTCTGGAAGACACTAAGAAAGGCAAGATTGGGTCACAACAAAAAAAAAAAAAAAGTTTAAGAAAGCCTACACTAAATAGTGTATGGAATAATGAAGAGGAAAGTTTTAAAAAGCTCATATTCCTGACTGACACCCTTTTTCCTTTTCATCCAGCCCCATTTTCAGTTGTTGGCAATGGCGCACACACACACACATGCTGGTAACTTGTTTTACTCCTCAATGGTACTGTATGTCCAATGTCTAATTTTTTTCAGGGTTTAAGCAAACCATTAGCGGTTATCTGTACTTGTTCTCTGCGTTGTCTTTACTCAAGTAAAAAAATCTAAAAATTCTACCAATTGTAAATGCCACACTTGACCAGAGAGGGGGACGGTTCCTTACCCGGACAGGAGGCTCTGAGCAGACAGATGGCCCTCCCAGCTAAGAGGAAAGAAGGAGCCAGACCCAGAAGTGATTGCCAGAAGAGATAAACAGACAGCCCACTGGAAGTGGGAGATATTGCTGGGGACTTTTTATTCTCACAGAACAGGAGATGGCAGCAGCCCTCCGTATCGGCATCCACTGGGGAACCAGCAGGGAATGCTGGGAGACGTGGTCCAGCAATACAGCCCTGCTGGGGACCATGGGTGCCACAAGGGGTGTTGTCAGGAGATGCGCTCTCTAAAATGGGATTTCCGTATAACCCAGAAGTACTTCTTTCGGGCAGTGGCCCTGGCACTGGAAGTACTCCTGGGTCCTTAATAAAAGGGACCGCACTCCCTTGTTCAGGTGAGTCGGAGCTGGGAGGATGTACAGCAACACTCAACTGGAGGAGGGCAGTGCGGTGGTGAGAGAGAGTACTGTTGAATGAATTCGGTTAATAGACCATCCTTTATCTGAACCCAGGACTCTTTGTGTGTTCGTGTTGGGGTTTGGGACAGGCTGATGCCCCAGTTTCTATTACACAATGTAGAATTTTGCTTTTAAACGTAGGGCTGGTTCTGAGTATTGATATAGAAACATGGTAAACAAAAGTTTAGTCACCAACAGATTATTTATTATCTTTACTCAGAATAAAAATACTACACTTGATGATAGGACACAAGTGCTGCAATTCCTATTAACTACTTAACTTTGTTATTCTTTGTTCAAAGTTCAGACGACAGACTCGCCCAATTCTTGTTCTTATATGAGAGCTGTGGTGAAGTCACCTGACAACACAAATCAACTCAGCAGTACTAGCCGCTTGCCAAGCAATGACCATGACAAAAACCAAAGGATGCCACAGGACATAACCATCCATAAACCAGCTATAAAGAAACACTACATTAAGTTAACTATAAAATAACCAAATTAAAGAAAACATCAAAAATAGCATAAACAGATTAAAAACATGCATACCTACTGATATGACTGAACGATTCTCTAGATTAAATTAACAGGAATGTCGATTACTTGTGTGTTTATGAAACTGGACAGCAAAATCACCAACACATTAAACAATGGTAAAATCAGTTTAGCAGGCAAGAGTTAAGCTTTTGGTTATTAAACTTGATTGGGCTTATTAATATAGGACAGATTGGCATTATATATTTTGCCAGGCTGGAAACTAAACCTGCCTTAGTGAATCACTGACAGACACTCTTACTGCCAGCTAAAAGTCTCAGTTTTCCTGAATGGGCTTCCCTTTGGAATGCAGCGTCTACAGCCTTGTCTGATAATGTGATCAATAACAAACCATGTAACAGCCAAGGACATCTCTGTCAAATGTGCAAACTGGACACTCAAGTTCAGAACTAATGACCATAAATCAATGATGAGCAACATTTATGGGCAGAGCTTTGCACCAGTGGTCAACCAAGAGGATGGGCTTATGTGCCCTAAAGAAGTCAATGACACAGTGTCTATTCCTCCCTATAAAACCCTTGTAACATCCTAACTGATTGCTGTCTTCTCTCACCACACTACATCTCAACCTGGCCCATTAACTTTGGCTGCCCATAGCTGATACGGTGTAGCCACAAAAGACTGAAGCCATCTCTTTACTGCAGAGAGTAACTATGCTGGACTGGAATGGTGGAATACTCATCTGTATTGGAGTTTGCACAAGGTCACCATTATCCCATCCTTGCTAAAGGAATAGCAAGTGCACAAGCTACAGAAAGGGACTATATGTGTTCAGAAGATGTCATTTTGCTAGAAACCAAGACTGCTGTGTGAAACACTCGAAGAGAAACTGCACTACCACCAGCACACATAAAGCGCAGCCAAAGACAAAGAAGGAGACCACCTGAACAAAGAAAAGAAAGTGCACTGAAAAATCCTTCCATGTGTCTGGAGGAAGCTGACCAGTATGTGATGGGGGTGGTGAGCCAGCGTAAACCATGAGAAGCTTAATAATTAGCTAAAGAACAGATGAATTGAAAAATCAGAATTCATAAGTTATGTGCCTTTTTCTATAAGAGCGAGAGCTTTAAGGCAAGAGATGGAATACATAAGTTACATGCAAAGGATATACAACAAAGTCCTAAATATGACTGTTTTGATATACTCATCATTGCTGTGTCCCAAAGATTATGGCGCCCTGAAATAGGGGGACCATGTAGAAAACATGTTGTAATTTCTACAGGATGTGACCGAAATGTCTTCAAATACCCTGAAATTAAAATCTGCAATGTGGACTTTAATCAGTCTGAATTGTTTGATTTGCAATTTTAAACTGTGGCACAGAGAAGGGGAAATCAAGGAAAAATATTTTTGTACCAAACATTATGAAGGGCACTCACTGGATGAGCCTTATGGAAGTCTATGGGAGAGAAAAAGTCCAACTAATCTTGTAATTTTATAATAATTCATTACATTTATATAGCACTTTTCACAGTACTCAAAGCGCTATCCACACAGGGAAGCGAACCCACAATCTTCCACAGTCTCCTTACTGCAAAGCAGCAGCACTACCACTGCGCCACCTGTGAGGATTTTATGTTTTGTGTTGTCTGTTAGCATCTTTTGTCTATCTTATATATAAAGCAGACTGTAACAATCTTGTGAATACAGCAACACAGTCCACAATATAAGAATATAAATACAATAAAGAGTTTTATTTCCACAAAGCACCTTCAATGAACACCTCTCCAACAATTTGCCACAATCTTATATACTGTATAAAGCAGACTGTAACAATCTTACGGTCTTCTATGTATGTTATCATCCAGCTAATGCTCGGAACATTTCTGGTATGCTCCATAAAAGCAACCGACAGTTTTATCATGAAAAATCCGTAGTATTATTTGTTTGACATTTAATATTTGTTTTTGTTAACTATATTTTCATCTTGCATTATTCTTATTGTAACAATGTTGTAGTGGTAATAGAATTAAATCAACCTAATAATAATATTAATTTAATTGACTTTTTTTTGTCAAAAATTCTGTGTGTAAAAACGTATTACTACACTACAAAACAAAAATGATTCTGTCAAGTTGTGTTTTTTTTAATTAATTTTTCTCAAACTATTTACAAATAAACTTTATTTTCATGTATAGTAACAATGCAGAAATGCTTTGCTACTCTACTTGATTATGCTTAGACAATATTTATAGTTTCAGTGTAAAATGTTCTGTCTACTTTTAGTTCACAGTATTTTCAAACAAAAATTTCCTCCAATATATTTTTTACACGCATTTGTTACAACAATTTTAAAATCTGCTATGCAAATACGCACAATTTTGTACTCGGTCAATTATCTAAAATACAGGTTTTCCCCACTTTTCAAATGTGTCCCACTGGCTTGAACACCTGATTATCTCCACTGTCACAGTCTAAGCACACCTCACTGCAGCCCGCAGCACAGGGCGGGGCCGGACTGCATATTGGGGGTGGGACTGGATGTTGGTGACGTGTCACTTATTTCCATGGCTCATATCCACATGTCTACCTGATAAACTGAGCAGGGTGAGGTGCAATGGTGTGCTTTTGTTGCTCACATGTCTTTTCACATTATCTTGGGCATCACTGGAAAAGTCCAAGGAAAATTGAAAGCCATTTCTTTGAATGTGAAACTAGAAGTGGTAAAGTCTGGGTAAACCATTTAATCAAAAATCAATAATGACGAGCAGTGTCTTGTTAGGGTTTGTTTTAAAGACTAAGCTTAATATTAAACTAAATCTGCCAATGGTCATGTAGTTTGATGTTATTTGAACAAAACTGGGGGTCATTTCTGATACCAGGGAACAACACTTAAAAATGTTTTCCTTTTAAATGAATTGTAATTGGATGTTGGCATTATGAAAACTCACATTACTAAAGGGAATTCTGGAATGAATTGTCTCTTTCCTAAAGGGGGGAAGCCTGGACGCCTCTCCAGTTAACGCTCTCCCAACTGAATTAAGATACAGTTGCTGACCTGGCCGCTCGCACTGAACGTTGCTGCATCAAGCTTTATACTTTTGGGATTACACTGCGACTGACACACAGAAAATGGCAGTCTGAATTATTTCAAGTGTGTAAGAACTTCTGTGACTATATTTTAAATGGAAGAGATCCTGTATATACTTGTGATTGCAATACTTAAGTACACTTAATATCAGATACTTTAAAACTGCTGCTTAAGTAGTTTGCTCATGGAGCAAACAGTATCTCTATCTTTACTCAACTACAGCTATTGGGCTCTTTATACAACACTGGACCTGAACCTCTCAAACCAATCGAGTCCACCATGAACTCTAAATTATAGCAGAGCATCCTGCAGGAGAATGTGTCATCTTTCCAACAATAACGCCTGGCTGACATTAGGCCAGGCAACAGTGCAGAGATATCAAGCATACCATAAAATCTGGTTAAAACAGAAAAGAATGTGGATTTATAATGGTCAAATCACAGCCCAGACTCATCAAGGTTGTGTTAAATTGATTTTTTTAGATTAGATTAAATTAGACTAGAATAGATCTTTATTGTCACATACATAGTATCACCAAAGTAAAACTCTTGTGTCACAGGAACAGGGAAGTATGTACAGGCAACGAAACAAAAAGATTATGTATAAACAAACAAACAAATAAATAAATAGCAGAACACTGGTCTAATGTATTGTGATGTGTGCGTCGCTGCCTTGCACCCAAAGGATGTGGCTCGGTCTGAGGATTTCAGGAAATCAGCTTTATTCTACTTGAAAGAGGAACAGCAACATTATTTATTGCAGTGGGAACTACCACTCTACTACACACAGACACAGCAAACAGGCAGGGCTGGGGCCAGGTCAGTGGCCAAGTTAGAGTGTTCTCCACATTACCTATCGGTCAAAAGTGTGCAAGTAGGTGATGAGCTTCCGGTTGCCTCTGTGGCACTGTGAACATGCAGTTATCTCGGCAATGGACAAGCAGCCATCGCATTTCACGGCGTCCGTTGTGGATGGTCTCAAAACAGAATTGTACAGACATACAGATTGCACAGTTTAATAGCACCTAACATACAGCAGAATTTGACATAAACAAGCAGGTGGGTACAGTAGAGTACAGGGCAGGTAAAATCAAGCTGCTGATCAGGCATTCAGTAACCTTATGGCTGAGGTAAGAAGCTGTCTCTGAGGCAGGTGGGGCATATACATAGGTTCTGGTGCAGTTTAGCAGAGGGCAGAAGTCAAAACAGAGGATGAGCTCATCATCCAGCAGAAATGCTTGATCAGAGATGATGGATTCAGCCCTCTTCAGACATTGGTTGGAGGAGAAAGTCAACTCCAATGATTTTAGAAGCTGTACACACAGTCCTTTGGTGGAGCTTGTGATTCTGGCAAGTCAGGTTACCAAACCAAACCATGATGCGTCTGGTCAGGATGCTCTCAATGGTGCATTGCTAGAAGTTGGCCAAAGCTCTTTAACCTCCTCAGGCAAAAACAGCCTTTACTAGGCCTTTTAGGAGAACTGTTAATAAACAAATGGCCTTAATCATCAATCAATGAAGTGAAAGAGTATTACAGTGAGGAGGAGGATGAGTATTGGGATCAAATTCATGTATTGTTATGCCAGAAACTACTCTGATAGGAAATGATTATTTCAAGCAGCCTAAGGTGATTCTATCAACTATTAAATTATGGTGCGCTTTTACTTTTTTTCCATATTGCTTCTGCGTATTGCATTTTTTTTTCTTTTTTGGTAAAAAATGTAAAGCCTGTTCTGTCTTCGTTAGGACATGATTGGATATGACATGATACAAGCATTGAATAGGAGGTGGGGGTATCTTGGAAAAGTGGAGTCTCAGAAAGAAAACACATACAGTTACAGAGAAAAACATGTAAACTTCAGTCCAGAGCCTAACTGACTGCCAGAAGACAGCATAGCTAATGCTGTGCCACAAAACCATCTGCCATAAAATCGTAGCCTCCTAAGCATTTCATTTACCCCAGAAAAATCAGCCAAAAAGTTGAATTTTTTTCAACAAGAAAAAATGTTATTACATGTCACAGAAGCATTCAAATATCAAAGCTTCAGCATAAATACAGTAGGAAATGTCTGTCGAGTGCCCACTAGTGTACTGATGCAGATTTGGTACATATCCTTCGTGTGACATGTTTGGAGAAAGTCACCAATGCACAGCCTGACATCACAATCTATACTGTACAGCAGAAATATCTTTCTTTGTGCACTTTTCTTAAAATATTGTTTTCTGTTGCTTGCACATGAGAGCCTGAACTCCATGTGTTACTGTAGGCTACCACAGTACAAGGCTTACTGACTTCCACATTTCTCCTTACATAAACATTAGCTGTTGCTGCATGGTGAGCGGTGCTTAGGGGGCTGACATCTTTTCTGACCTGCCAAGTGATCACAGCTCTTTTGTATTTTTGCCACGTAGATACTGCACCCCACTACAGCATTACTGAGGAAAGTCACCCGGCATATCACGGCAGTTCAGTTGTATAGTATCAGTTTTACTATCCATGTCAAGGTCTTATGACCAGTTCATACTGTCATTACTATCGCTTGATTCAACTAATGGTTCAGTTTCAGTTTGTTCTAAAACTGGCTTTACAGCTTTTCGTTTCCACACTATTGTTATGTTTTGGCTCTGCCCCACTCATGAAAACTGATGAGTTACCATAAAGTGGCAAAACATAGAAATGTTCATAATTGTTTGCAGTATTATGTTATTTTAACCACTAGATGGATAACAGTTTACATCAAATCATAACAGTATAAACCAACAGACTATTTACACAAAATTACAAACCCGACAGATGCTCGGGGTTAATCATCTTTACATGTAATTTCAGACCCAACAGATGTTCAGGGTTAACTGTAGTTATACAGAATTTCAACCCCAAGAGACATTCAGCATTAACCGTCTGCATTGAATTCTGAACCGGAGAAATGCTTGAGGTTAACACCACAGAGGTTAAGTTACTATTTTTCTATTATTTTAAATTTCCTTATTTGCTTGGTCATTTAAGGATTTTTATTTTATTTAAAGTGAAAACACACTTCTTAAGGCTCTACAAACATGCAAACACATTTACCTTTCTAAAGTCTACACCTCGACAAGATCGTCCAGTTATATAAATAGAATGAAAGAAAATGTGACTTGGATTCCTAGTCTAGTGAATTTATGACAGCAACAAGTGTGACACTGAGATCACACACTGTGTCAAAGTAAAGGCACCCATCACCCATGTAGATGCATACAATATCTTTTTTTATCAAAAAATAAGCAAATAAAACTTGCTGCAGAATAATCCTCTGCATCTAAAGATACATCACCTCCATGGGCCAACCTGAGTAGTCTTCATGTAGGACTGCAGATTTTTCAGTTCCAAAAGACTTCATGGTCCAGAAGTTCTTGGAGGCTGCCTTTGACATTAAGAAGTCCTGCAAACATTTAAGAGACAAAGGAGGTCATCTTGGTGCCTAAAATGAAGATGGTACACATCCTTACACATGGGACTTAGGTGAGAATCTTTGCTTGATTTCTCCATTCTGGAAGCAGGCACACCTTAAATGCAATGGCAGGCATTGCAGTCTTATAAACCCCAAACACTCACACACAAACACTGCCAGGCAGTGCCTTTTCAGGTCTATAGAGTCACCACCATGGGAAAGCTCATCAAGTTCTTTACTGAATGTAGTCTCACAGCACAAGAACACATCTACTTTAAGATTAGACAAAGAAGGGGACATGATGGAAGTGTTTAAAATACTGAAAGGAATTAGTACAGTAGACTTCAGCTGTTACTTTAAAATCAAATCTGCAACCAGTGCACAGGGACATGGCTGGAAACTTGTTAAGGGTAGATTCTTCACACTAAGAACAATAGACACTTGGAATACATGACTGAGTAGTGTGGTGGAGAGCAGAACTTTAAAGACCTTCAAATCTCAACTTGATATTATTTTGAAGAACCTAGCTGAATAAGATGGACGAGCTAGTTGGGCTGAATGGCAAAATTTTTGTAATGTGCTTAATTTCTAATATTGCATTAAGGCTAATAAACCAGCATCTTTCAAGGAGAACATCATTGTACCAAAAGGAAGCACTTAATGTAATTTTTATTGAGAATGCTAGGGGGCTTTGCCACCTGCATGCTTCGCGCACCCAAAACGTCTCCTCCGCTCACGTTGTGAAGAGAGGGGCTGAATGCAGCACACTTCTGTCATATCACCTATGTCCATATATTCGATCTCGTTTTGCTTTTACCTTTTCGTCAATATCGCATTGAATTTTGATTCCGTGTTTGGAATTACATTGTAACAATGCAATGTATAACTGCCCGTTTGTGAATATCATTTCTTTCTCTCTACAAGAAATGTGTCTGACATAACCACACAAGACTTTTCCTGATCTCTTTGCATAAGCTCTTGTCTCGCGGGGCTTCCGGTCCCGGGTGTGGTTACATCGCTTGGCACAAAGACTCGTCTCGTGGGACTTGAAAGTGTCTCTGAGACAATCATGTCTCATCTCCTTCCAAGATTTTTTTTTATAATAGAGAGATGAGTGCACCCTTTTATTTAGACCAGTGGCTCTCATCATTCAGTCCTCAGCACCCCGTGTGGCTGCAGGGTTTTTGTCCCAACTCACTTCTTCTCTAAATTGGACTCCTATTTTAATTAAGCAAGCTGTTAATTCCCAGTTTTTTACAACCATAAGGAAATTACAAACTGGATATGCTATGTTTTTTACTGTATGAAGCAGAAATGTATATGTATACCTCAACTTGGTGAAACAATGTTGTTTTATTAAAATTTTATTGTTTATTATTCCTTCAACATTGATGTGGTTGTTTTATTTTAATTTTTGTTTTTATTTGATTACTTTTATCATGTTCTATATATTCTTCTTATTTGTACAGTGTATTGGGACCATGCTACATGGCGATTCTGCACTTTAAATAAAGTTGATTGATGGATTTGTGAGACGAGTAAGAATTTATTCTTTTCCTTTAAAATACTGTATATTTTTGAATTTTAGAATGTTTTGATTATTTAGCCAATTCTTTCCTAATAATGACACAAGTAGGTAACACAAAGTAGCTGCTCCTCTCGGGTCATTCATGCTGGTGTCTGCTCTGCTCAACATCAGTTGTCAATATTCAAATAAAATTAAGAAAACAAACGCTACAGAAAAATTGAATTAAAATAAAAAAAAAAAACAAAGTAAGCAACTGCGCTTTTTGAAATGCAAAATAAAAGGAAAACAGAGGTCAGCTCATTAAACAATGAGATCAATTAAAGGTAATAATGACAACAATGAATAAAAACCTGCAGCCATGGGAGACCCCCGGGGACTGAACGTTGAGAAACTCTGATTTAGAGCAGAGGCTCTTAACTGGGTGGCCCGAGCAAACTTCCAGGGGAGCAGCATGATAACTGAAAATAATTATAAAAGAGCAGCAAAATACTAAAAATGAATCTGCACCAGGTGTCAAACTTAAGTTTACTGCCCAGATTCAGCCCGAGATCTTTTTCAAGTAGTCTGCTTCATCAATATTTAAAACATGCCACATAGAGCCTACATTGACTGTTATTTTTCTCCAAGACCCCCTTTAATGTTCATTTCACATAGATTATATCTGTGTATGGTTTAACTGGATTGCACCTGTGTCCACATCATATCTGGGTAGAGAGCGGATGGACTCCCCGCATGTGCATACCAGTTCCGGGTTTGACACTTACTCGTATTTACTTGTGCAACATACATTCACAGCAGCTACTAACCTGTACTTAAAATGTGACCGGGTGACTCGTATTGACCCAACAAGAAAAGGTGACATGTCATCTTGCCATAAGAGATGCAAGTGTTTTAGTATGATGGCAAAGATTTAACAGTCGCAGGACAGAAAATGTAGTTTGATTTCAAATCCCCTGCTGTTGCCACCGCTTTTACCTTTTAAAGTTGCACAGGTGTCAGGACTGCCCACCTGACTGCTGTCACTGACCCACAGGATGCTTTTGTCCTTTCTGCTGACTTGTTGTATGTGGAGAGAAAACACATCTGAATGTCTGTCTGGCTATCACTGATAGAAATGCTCCAGAGCTGAATCCAGAAGACAACCAAGTAGCTTTTGCAATTATGAGGAAAATGTCTGCAGTGTGGAAATTTGCATTATAAAAATTCTTTTGATTTTTTAAATTTTCACAAATACTGTCATGCTAGAGGGTCACCTTGCTGGCTCAGATCAGGTGGGTGATACCACTCCGGGACGAGTGGGAGTGCTGTCACTAACAGTCTTGCCTCTTCCCTCAGGCAGCTCTGAGAAGACACCCCATGAGGGCAAGTAACAACAGCCCCTTCGCTCTGAGATGCCCCACCCCTTCCTGTCCCAACCAGATCAAGGCAGCCGTACCCAGAAGGAGGCAGCTCAGTCTTGACCCAAGCCTGCTACAGGACGGACCCCAAGATACTACTGAACCTGCCGAAAAGCTTCTTGTTCTAATTTTGTTTATCTGAAGTTCATTTTGTGAACTTTTTTTGTTTTAGTGTGCAATTAAACTGGTGGCCGGGTTGGCACCCCAACTGTTGTGGGACTATGCCAGTCTCTCGTGTACCACAATACTTAATTGTTAAATAAGTAATACTTGAGCAGAGTAAGCAGTGAGCAGCTTTTGTCCTTATTAAGATATCTGCAGTAACAAATTCAATATGTTGGTAATTACTGTTTATTATTTATCTATAAAAATGTCAACTTGTTTTATGCTATGATTAAGATACTAGTACTAGTAAATAATACTTTTTAATAAAAAACATATAAGCTGCTTTAAAAACACACAATTAATTGTACATTATGCTTTGAAAACAGGCTCTGTAATAGCATATATGCTTTTGCTAATAAATGTAAGTTTATAAACAAGCACATTTGTCAAGACTGTAGCAAATGTTCAGTATGGCCTATGTAGGGAGACTGTCACTTATTTCCGTGGTACACTACAGGACTTTGGAAAAAATAAAGATGGAAAACAACTGATTTAGAAGAACATAGAAACACGAGAAATCAGGCACTGCAAATTGGTATGTGGCTTCTATGAAATGCTGTAGCTTAATACATGCCTGAGGTGACATGTTGCATGCTGGTCAGACATGCAGGTAAACATTTTACTGAATTCTGTGAATGTGACGATGTGACTATTATTATTACGTATTTATTTGTGTATTTAGGAACCTCGTATCCATGGCAACTTACAAAACAAGTTATAATACATACAAGAATGAGCATTTTACCGTGCATTAGTTATCTGTGCAATTGAAATACAGCCTGAATAATCAGCTTGTGAGCAAGAGATTGGGATTAATATCTTGAATGTTGTGATTCTTTTAGTAAGCTAAAAATGACGTATCTGCAGTACATTTTCAAATCTGAAAAATACAATTCAAGGGGTGCTAGAGCATATCTGCTGTGCCCTGGGCACAAGTCAGAAACCATTCTGCCAGGACACTGGTCCATCAAAGAGTATTTAGAAATGATGGTAATAATTAGTATGACTGCAAAGAAATGGTCCTGATAAAAGAACAGGTGGCATTTATTAAAGAGTGCCCATGTGGCATAAAAACAGGAACTTTAAGGCTGAATATGAGTTTATATCTCACTGGGCTCCAAGTTTATGAACAAATGGGAAGAAGATAAGGCCAGCTATAGCAATGCAAGGTCCTTCACTGATGGTCCACTCCAGCAGGTTCTAAGAAGGACTTTACAAATGTAGGAAATGACCTTTAGGCAGATTTCAGGTCTTGATGCTGAAGGTCACCTTCCAAGAAGCAGGAGATCCTTAAGGCTGGATGGTGGACCTGAGTGTATGCAATATGGAGGTAGGACCGCAAAAGGCAACTGCAATATTTAGAGAGGCACACTGGTAAGGAATAAAGCCTCATTGGTGCAGCATCCTGAAACTGTATTCCACACCGGGTCACTGTCAGTGTGGAGTTTCTATGATCTATCCATGTCTGTGTGTGTTTTGTCATCTGGGTGCTCCAGCATTACTCCCACATCCTAGAAATGCGCAGGTTAGGTTAAGCATCAAATTTAAATTGATAGGCCCTGTGGTTGATTGGTATTCTGTCCAGGACTGGTTCCTGTTTACAACTGGTGTGGCCAGGAAAGCCTCTAAATGTCCTCAGAGGTGACACTGGATGTTGGCTGTTGCCCAACATGGTGTGTCACAGTAAGAAACTGACAGAAGGGTCCATTAAGGAAATCATCCCTCCATCTATCTTTTTGCTAAGCATGTTCAGCTCAAGTTTTGATTGCTGGGGATCAGAGCCCCATGTCTTGATGGGAGTCTGGTTACACATCACTCCATCTCTGTTTTTCAAAGTGTTCATTCCTTTAAAGTGTAGGGGAAGCTGATGTCTATCCTGACAGTATTAGGAATGAGGCAGAAATCAAACATGACTGTGAATCCAGTCCATCACATTTACATTGTGGTGGACAGCTGGGGTCTTTAACAGAAGCACTGGAGGAAAAAACAGTCATAGGGCATTACTTCCCACAGAATGCTAGATGGCAGCCTCCCTGGTTTGCTGCAGCACCACAGACTCCCTCCAGTGCTTCATGGGAGATGAAGTCCTGTTGCTCATCCCTGTTGGGTTTCATGGGTGCCGCCATGGGGTGTGCAGGGGCTCCAGAGCCGTACTTCGTTGGGCTTCTGCCTCACCAAGAAGTGCTTCCAGACCATGCTAACGGGCCACCAGAAGTACTCCCCATTGCCTTCATTCTGGGAGCAGGAGCCGAGAGGGAGAAGACAAAGCTTGCAGGAGGAAGGAAGAGGTGGAAAGAGTAAGAGAAAAGAAAGAACACCAAGTGCTGTGTGTTTATTCCTCTGTTTTATTTGTGTTGGGGTTGGTGCTGTGGGAAACGATTGGGAAAGTATTTCCCATGAATAAAACACTTGTGTGATGTGCTGGATTTGTGCCTTGTGTCTGTCTGTGTCGGGTTTGAGAAGCTGGAGCGTCCCCCTTTTAGGCCACATGTCTTTAGGAAGAGGGAGGACACTGGAATTCAACAAATAGGCAGGATAACCAGGCTAGGTACCTAACCAGAGGCCAGAGTGTCATTGTGCTGCCCACATTATTTAAAATGGTTACAAATGCCACTTGAGCCAAAGTGCATTTATGCCATCCATTTCCCATATCACCCCACCACACCGTATCCTTAGACAGCTTGAAATGATGCACTTAATTCACAAGCAATACATATTTCTATATAAGCTTCGCATTCTGTGAACATCGGACAAACAATACAATAACCAGTAAGGCAAAAAACAAAAAAGCACCAAATACACTTTAAAAACAATACAAATGTATAACATGAAATTGAATGTGAAATGAAACTCGGCTCACTGAGGTCTTCAACAACACTGTTTGCTTTCCCAAGATTGCATGTGTCATGAAGTGAATGTAGCTGTGTGCCAGTTGTGCCACCTTCACCACACCCCTGCTGTCCAGGGCTGATCAGACACTCTCCAAGGCAGAAACTGGACTTTTACAGAAATGGAATTAATAGTAAATAAATACCTAAATATTATGACAAACGAATACACACAAGTATTACTAAAAAGAAAAAAAAAACTGACTTGGCTGAAGATAAAAAGAGCTGTCACAGTCACATCGAGGCGTTATGCAAGCGTATGCTGTTGGTATAAAGGAGCTCCCATAGTGCTTCTTGACACACTAAATTATTTGTTGGCTGAAAGTCCTCAGTGTTGGTGTGTCAGAAAGAGGATGTGCAGCATAGTTCATAATGGCACTGAGTTTTGCTTTCATTCTCTCCTCCTCTACTACCTACAAAGGGTTCAAAGTGTGTCCCATAACTAAGTCTGTCCTTTTTATTAGCCTGTTTATTCGGTGGGCCTCTCTTGAAGTGATGTTACCAGTCCAGCACACACACTGGCCATCACAGAGTTGTAGAAGATGTGAAGGATGTCACTACTCACATTAAAGGAAGACAGTCTCCTAAGGATGAAGAGTCTGCTCTGCCCTTTCTTCTATAGTTCCTCTTTGTTATGAGACCAGTTCAGCCTATCACTGATGGACTCTACTGAGCACATGTACAATTTCAGGTTTTTCCAATATGTGAGGTAGTAAAGGCATTAGTGAGCCTTTTTGACTCTTGAGATGTGTTGTAACCATTTCAGGTTATAAGTAATGGGGACCCCAAGAAGTTTAATTCTCCATAGCACTTTCTCCAATGTACTGTAGTTGGCTATGACCAGCTGACATTAAGGGAAAGATTGTTGTCAGAGGACAAATCTCTTCTCTCTGAGATATGTCATCATTGGTGGTGATCAGGCCTATAATGCTGGTGTCATCCACTAAAGTAATGATGGAGTTGAAACTTAGTCTGGTCACTCAGTCATTACAGCCTGCTTAGGACAGAACTTTGGGAAGTGCCTGTGTTGAAGAACAGCGGTTATGAAGGCCAAAATCCAGATGTAGATGGCTGCAAGTTAAAAGTCTGGTTATCAGCTCTAATGGTCAAACCTTATTAAATGTTGAGCTGTAGCCTATAAAGAGTAAAGATGGTATGAAGTACCAAGGATATGACATTCTTCATGAACCTGCTGTGACAATACACAAACAGTCAGAGATTCAACACTCACTTAGAGTCAAAGGTTTTTATTTTCAGTCTGTGCATTTGCAATTTATGTTCTCCTTGTATTCATCCCTCAGTTTGTGCCTTTTTACATTAGGTATAATTGAGCCTCTTGAGGAATATAGGATCTCTACGACAGTGCTGTCACAGTACCTTGAGGGATCTCTAAGTGGCTAAAGCTGGTAACACGTGTAGTACATTCTTGTCCATTAACACACACACATACAGTACATGCCTTTGTCACTCACCTTGTTAGCACCACTCGCTGAGACCAGGCTGGCATTCCTTTTGGCACAAAACTCTTGAGCAAACTTGCAGCTGCCTTCTTTAGTAGAGAAGTAGAAGAATTGGTTCTGCCTGAGAAGCCAAATCTCCTCTACCTGGCCATTCAGTTCTGAAACACAAAGAAGGAAAGACAAAAAAGGAATAGAAAACAACAACCACCCTTGAAATGTAATCATGTACTGTACACTTGTCTGTGGGCAAAACCAGTTGTACCTTTGAAATTTGTAATAAGCCCTACATTTGTCCACTGAAATTACTCCGCTCTTACTGTTGTGAAAAGCCGTTACAAATTTAAAAAAAGAAGGTCTGCGCCAAAGTTAATGAGAGCAAAGGTTTCAAAAATTGGCAATGGGATTTGATCCTTATACTGTAAGCCTGAAGGAATAGGACAGGGGTCTCCAACTTTGGCCCTCGAGCACTACTGTGGCTGCAGGTTTTTATTCTAACCCTTTTCAGCTGCCATACCACCAGGTCGTCCACCTGAAGCTAAGCATGTTTGGTTTTGGCCAGTACTTGTACTTGGATGGGAGACAATCTAGGAAAAGCTTGGGATGCTGCTGGAAGATGTGTTGGTGAGGCCAGCAGGAGGCGCTTACCCTGTGGTCTGTGTATGAATCCCAATGCTCAGTGCACTGACGGGGACACTATGCTGTATATATGGCGTAAAACCGAGGTGCTGATTCTTTGTAGTCATTAAAGATCCCTCTGCATCTTTCATAAAGAGTAGGCTTTATCCGGATGTCTTGGTTAAGTTACCGACCATGGCCTAGTCATTCTGGCCTCCAATTATCCGCTGTCTTTCTCTCTCTCTCACCCCTTCACCACCTAATAGAAAACGTGTGGTGATCATACTGACATAATAAAGGCTGCCGTAGCATCCTCCAGGTTGTTGCTACACATTATTTAAAAAGCTTTGAGTAGCAAGTAAAGTGGTATATAAATGTAATTAATGTGTAGTTAATTATTATTTTCTTATTAGTGGTCAGTTTTGCTGCTTATTAACTTCTTTACCCTTCATTATAATTGACGTGCTTTTTAAGACTCGGTCCTTTAACGGCATGACATGAAATGTGAAGTGAGCAAACAGATGGCCAGCTAAGTCGAGGCCTCAAACTCCAACCAGTTTCTTAATCAGAAGTCAATTCTTGTTGTTACTTAAACCCATTATTTAATTCTATGGATTGCCATTTCCAAAGTGGTTGTTTTTCTTTTTTACTAACAGCAATGTCAAAATGTCCTTCACCTTTCTTTATTTTCAGATATTGTATGATGGACAAGGTATCTCATTATGTATTTCATTATTGTTTGCTTGCTAATAATTAAGGGGGAAATGGATGTCAGGCATGGGCTGGTGTCTCTGTCCAAGATTTCTTACCTGGATGGGAGGCTGGTTCGAAAAAATAGGAAGGGTGGTCTCTGCTACAGCCAGGAGATGGACAGGAATGGATATGCTAAAGCATAAAGGATCCTTAACTGGCTGGGATGCCAGTACAATTTAGGGATGGGGAGGCAACTTAATTGGGTTATTTACTCCCCTAAAACGCTAGATGGCAATGTCCCTGGGTTACGGTACTTCCACAGGGCATGCTGGGAATTGTGGTCCCGTGTGTTCTGCCGGGGCCACTGCAGGGATTAATGGTCCCTACTTAATGGGACTTCTGCCTAACCCAGAAGTGCTTCTGAGGGACAGTGTCATGGCACTGAAAGTACTCCCAGGTCCCGGTAAAGGAGGCAGCTCTGCTTCAGCCGAGGAGTCAGAGTCGAGAGAGGAGATTGACGACACTCACCAGGGAGAAGTGGAGAAGAGAAGATACTTTGTGGTGCCATGTTGTATTTTACATGGAGGGACCAGACAAAGGTAGTTTATAAAATAAATGTTCATGATTTTGAACTGTGTTCGTGAGATTGTGTTTTGGGTCTGGGGTGCTGTTATACCTCCTACTGGTCACAGTTGTCTGAGTCAGTCAATTAAAATTAACGCAGAAGAGTTAATTAGCTGCAGATGTCACTAATTAAGAAAAGGGTGAGAATGAAAACCCTTTGCACTCCAGGACAGGAGTTTGAGACCTCTGGTAAAGGTTTAGGATTGGGGGGTTTAGGCAATGAGAGTTGTTTTCATTATATATATATATATATATATATATATATATATATATATATATATATATATATATATATATATATATATATATATATATATATACCGTATATATATATCTATATATTGAATGTAATTACCCCGATCTACATGCTGTCAAATAAACGAACCACACGCCGTGGCGCAACGTTAGGGGCATCGCCTCTGGCGCTGACGTCCGAGGTTCGATTCCCGAGAGGGAATGCAGTGGAGTGTGTACGCCTGATGAGCCCAGAATGAGGGCGAAACACGTGTCGCGTACTCTTTGCATTTATTTGACAGTAAACTATTTCAACCATTCTATGATCTGCTCCTCACAAACTGAGGGCACCGTGGTGGATGTTAGCAGATTGCTGGCCAACCACAAGCGTTACCTGGTAGGTAACCACCCATACAATCAGATTGTGACACAGACTACGAATGCCGTGAATATATATATATATATATATATATATATATAATCCAACATCTGTCTGTCTGTCTGTATGTCTGTCTGCTTTTCACGAGAGATCTACATAATGGATTTAGATCAGGTTTTCTTCTATAATTTGCCTGAACATTCTGGTTGATTTTGCAACTTATCTCATTGCACTATGTGTCATAGTTCGCTTGCAGTACCGATTTATTTGCATGAATCTAACAGACACAAAGCAGGCTAAGGGGAGGGGGACAGGACCCTCCTCACTCACACTCCAGCCTCGAGGTGTTCCTTACTTTCGCTTAGGAAGCAAATGAGAGAACTACTTAACGGATTTAGATTGGGTTTGTTTCTATAATTTGCTTGAACATTCCAGTTGATTTTGCGACTTCTCTCGTCACGCTGAGAATCATAGTTCACTTGCAGGAGCGATATATTCACGTTAATCCGAGACAGAGGCTGCAAGCCGAGGGGAGGGGGAAGAGTGACATCAGGAGTAGAGAGCTGGGCGGGGCCCTCGCCTCACTGTCCTCACTATGCAGATGGAGCCACAGGGGACGGCTAGTATATATATATATATATATATATATATATATATATATATATATATATATATATATATATATATATATATATAGTATATATATATACTGTATTATCAAAAGAATAGTCCAAAAACATCAAAAAGGTTTGGGGCAGCCACCCATATATTGTACCCTGGCTGCATATGGGTTAAATTGTATTGAGTTCTTGATAGGTTTAAATCCAAAACAGAACTGACTTAGGATGATAAATATGGCAGCTTTAAAAGCAGAGAAAGGAAGTGACGTCATCGGGACCAGAACCGGAAGTGATATCAACAATAGTGCCGGGACATGAAGTGAAGTCATCAATGGCAACCCAAACTTATCAAACCCCCTGCCCACTCCCCCACCTCCCCTGAGCCGGAAGTGAGGTCAACATAAGCACTGTTGAAAGTAAGTGGGATTTCCCATGGTTGGTCTGCAGAGGATTGAGAGAGAAAGTCAGTGAAGCTCTCCACCCTCTGGTCTGGCGTGGTACTAATATTATTCAGGCCCTTTAGCTGCCTCCCAATCGCACATGTGTGACAATATAAATATTGTTTTATTGTGATAATTGTTTTGTATAGCTGGATAAACAAAAAAATGTCAATGGGTGTGTAGTGCACACAAGGGTCCACCAGAGGGTACTGTGTCCTAGTGGCTCCATGTTATACAGGAGGAGCTGGGAAGCCCCAAGAATGGTAAGAAATGGTCTCTGCCAGTCCAGAATTGGAACAAAGGCTTACTGACACTAAGGTAGCCTGGCCAGAGATTATAAAGAGGTGAGTAGGGTACTGTCCCACTCATTGACCTGTAGAGTTATTGCTGAGCAGAGTACCATGGCTCTGATTTATTTCTCTTTATTTAACTTGTTTATTACTCTCTCTCCTCTCTTAACAGTTCAATTGTTTAGACATATTTTCAATTTTTTGCACGTATGGGTTCCACCTGGGTGGCAATGTGTGACACATGTAATCTTACCTTCTGCTTTCATGTTCAGCAGGACACTCCTACTGTGGGAATCTGTAAAAAATGTTAGATATTCAATCTGACAGGAAGATCATAAAATCATGTTTCTTTCAAGTGGACCACAGTGTAAAAACTTGTATTCGATAAAGATGAGGAACTAACTAAATGTTTTGATGGTGGATTTTGAAAGTATAGAGACTCCTTCACTCTCTGAACACTCCATTGTATTGTAGATTTAATTTTAAATTAACAAACTTGCCATTTTTACACATCAATCTACACTCAATAACCCATAATGACAAAGTGAAAACATGTTTTTAGAAAGGTTTACAAATGTATTACATATCACAAACTGAAATCACGTAAGTATTCAGACTCTTTATTCAGTACTTTGCAGGAGTGCCCTTGGCAGCAATTCCAACTTTGAGTGTTCTTGGTGAGTCTCTCATTCTTTCTGGCAGATCCTCTAAAGCTGCGTTAGACTGGATATGTCTGCAAACTGCTGTCTTCAGGTCTCTCCACAGATGTTTTATGGGGTTTAATTCTGGACTTTGGCTGCGTCACTCAAGGACAGTCACAAATGTGTCCCAAAGCCACTCCAGGGTTGTCTTAGCTGTAAGCTTTGAGTCATTTGTTGTGTTGAAAGTCTGAGGTGGTGTGCACTCTAGAGCAGATTTTCTTCAAGGACTCTCAGTACTTCGCTGAATTCATCCTTCCCTCAATTCTGACCAGTCCCCTCTGTCTCTGCCGCTAGGAAGCACCACCATGGCATGATGCTGCTCCCACCATGCTTCACAGTAGGGATGGTGTTAAGCAGGTAATGAACAGTGCCTGGTCTCTTCACCTGACATAGAGCATGGAGTTCTGGCTAAAGAGTTCAATTTTTATTTTATCAGAACCAGAGAATCTTTTTTCCTCGTGCTCTCAGGGTCCTTTAAACTGCCATATGCCTTTTACTCAAAAGGCCACCATCAAGCCATTCTATTATAAATGCCTTATTGATGGAGTGCTGCCAAGATGGGTATCCTTCAGACTGATTCAGTAGAGGACTTCTGTTAAAGAATAGAAGCTCTGTTAAAGTGATCATTGGGCTCTTGGTCAACTACCTGACCAAGGCCCTTCTTACTCAGCTTGGCGTGATTGCCAACTATAGGAAGAGTCCTGGTGGTTCCAAACTTCTTCCATTTCATAGTTATTGAGGCAACTGTGCTACTGGGAACACTCAGAGCTTTAGAAATGGCTTCAAACCCTGATCTATGATTCACCACAATTTGTTTGCAGAGGCCTACAGAGAATTCTTTGGACTTCATGGCTTGGTTAATGATCTTGTCATGCAGTGTGAATACACAGGTGGGTGCTTTCTTAAATGATGTCCAATAAATGTAGTTGGCCACAGTTGGACTCCAATCAAGATCAAGACACACTTTGATGAGAATTAAAGCAAACAGGAAGAAAGTGACCAAATTTGGGTCAGGGGGTCTCGATATTTACATAAATGAGAGATTTCAGCTTTTGATTTTTAATACATTTTCAAACCTCCCTGAAGACATGTTTTCACTTTGTTATTAAATGCAGATTGACAGAGAAAAATGTCAAATTTACACATTTAAAATCCATTTAACGTAAATCTACGCCACAATAAAGTGTGCAGAAAATGGCGGTGCCTGACTACCTTATTGAATCCACTATAGTTATCTATCATCTAAATTTTACAAAGTAAAAGATGCAAGGCAGCAAAATGATCTAAAAAACTTACAATGGAAGGCAACGAAGAAGAGAATGACTGCCAGCAGTATGGTGTGGAGAACCATCAGCATAAAGCAAACCAGCTTGACTTGCAGGCTTGAAGCTGAAGGCAAGAAGAGAGGAGCTGCATTAAGTAAAGAGCCCTATTAGTTAGCGGACTCTCCTAGAATTGCCTTCCTGAAAAACAGAGAGAATGGTCAACCCGTCGTCATATTGTAGGTGGGATATCATTCACATCCATTAGGGCAAAACTGGAGTTTTGACAAGTGTAGAGAACAAACAGGTTGATCCATCGAATTCCGTAACTCAATAAACTAAAAGTGCCCATAAAGAACCTTCCTCAAAGGGACCCTCTCGGGGGAGGCATAGAGGCAACCCCCCCCCCCAGTCGTAACGTCCAGTCCCGTAGCAATGAAGAAGAGAAAAGTCACAATGCTAAAAAGAAGATGAAAAGCCCACCCCAGCTTCCTTTGAGTCCATATATTGCTCCAGGGTACTTAAGCTTCATTCCGACTGCAGGTAAATGTGACTCAGTTCGGATTTTTGGCTCATCCTGTTATTTGTTTGACTGTTCAAATTAATTTTACAAGTGATTCAAATCTGATATGACTTTGTACTGATCCTGAATTGTCAAAAGGAATACAATTAATACAAATAAATTCATCAGGCAGATGTAACCTAATAGAGAAACCAAGAATGCCAGCTACATGCAGGGAGCAAAATTGTTTATCTCACAACGGACTGGAGTGGAATCCTCACTGGCACATCTGCATGTAGGAAGTTGTGGGGTCGAGGGACGAGCCATTCAGCGCATTTCTGAGAGTCACATCACAATTGGACTGCATTGACGGGCTTTTGTTGATTTTTCCATTTCACAATTCTCTAACAGATGGAATCGTTGTCACACGAGTGAGAAAGAAATGATTATTTAAAAACACTATAAGATTTAAGAATTTAAGAAAAGGTACCTTTCTATTGAAGCCATCAGCCTAATGACATGATTACTGTGGTAGTGACGACACAATCATAATCTTACCATGCAGCCCCATAAATATATAAATTAAAATTAGGTATCTGAAAGAAATATAATCACACAATTCAATGAAATCAAAGTACACCTGTATAATAGTTATCTGTACATATTTATCCATTATTCCTGTTCACAGTATCCTGATCCACGTATTGTCACGTTTTGGGTTCTGAGTTGTACAAATGAAATTAGTTTTCATTAAGAGTACACTTTATTCTTAAAGAAGAACAAACAGTCTTTCATCAACAGATAAAACAAAAAAGAAACCTCATCATATTATACTGTAAGTGTATAAATTAAGTTAATGTTAATAGTGAATTTACCTTAATGCTTACTTAGTTTGAAATTGAATATAATTAGCTTTATCCTGGATAATGGAAGATTCTGTAAGTTAAAGTTAAAGGAGTGTTCTTACTGTTAGCTCTCAGTATAAGACAGCAGTTCCCAGATGGAAGTCAGACAGCTAGGGAGAAACATGAACTGTTAGACAGAGAAGCATGAAGGGCTTTCTGACTGTTTTGTATGTATGCAGAGCAAACACTGGTCCCAGTGAAATCTTACAAAATGTAACCTAGGTGCACACCATAGACAACAAGTTCCCCTTTTTTGTGTGTGCATTATTAACCTTTTTCCTTATTTTTTATTTATTTTTTGTGAACTGTTTCCTTTGAATTTCACTAAAATCTTTAAAACAAAGACACTTGGACTGTGGAGTTTTTGTTTTTGTTTTTTGGTATGACGAGACGTGCCTTTCTGGTAGCTGCTTTTGAACTTCACTGAACTATTTGGAAAAGCTGGAAACCCTCAACAAATGCAGCTACAAAGTGAACTAATTAAATAAGTAAATGTGATAAAATAGCTGTTGTCACAATAAGTAGACAAAAAGTCAAAAAACAAGGTTTGGGGCAGCCAGCCGTATATTGTTCCCTGGCTGCAAAAGGGTATAAGTTATGTCACTGATATGCATAGATTGGAGTTCAAAATGGAACTGATGGCATGGAGGCAAGATGGCAGCTTTAAAGGCCATCACAAGAAGTGACGTCTTAGGGACTGTAACAGGAAATTATGTCATTGGGCCTGGAAGTGACATCATCAATAGTGCTAACCGGGAAAGTGACGTCTTTGGGACTGGAAGTGACGTCACTTTCCGGCCACCAATATCAGAAGTGATGTCATCAATGGTACCGGTACTGGAAGTGACATCACCAATGGTGCCGGAACCTAGCAGGATTTCCCGTGGATGGTCTGCAGAGGATTGAGGGAGAGAGTTAGTGCAGCTCGCCACCCCCTTGTCTGGTCTGGTATTACTATTATTCGCATGTGTGTGACACTGTCAAATAGAACACTATATTTGAAAATACTAAAACTAGCTATCATGAAATGGCACATCAGCATTTTATTCCATTTCAATAAGTATTTTTAATTTGACTTTTGCAGAATTTATTAAAACAATACTTTAGTTTTAAAGGCTGTTCATATTTCATAGTAAGGGTTTTCTGGAAGGCACATTTTATTGTAATTTATTTCAAAGGGTGTCTTTTTAGCTGATTTTGTCACCTAACAACCATTCAATCTTTCTTATACATTGTAGAAGTTTCTCAAACTATAACGACTCCTTTATATAAATACCACTGTATTTTTTCATGTGATTATACTGTATCCATCCATCCATTTTCCAACGCGCTGAATCCGAACACAGGGTCACGGGGGTCTGCTGGAGCCAATCCCAGCCAACACAGGGCACAAGGCAGGAACCAACCCACCGCAGTGATTATACTGTATATTTCATTATTACCCTTTAATTTATTTCATTTTGGAACAAATGGCACTCCATACGCTCCTGTAATATCGAGATTACCAGCCTAATTGAACACCCCTGACTCTAATATTCCAATGTTCTTTCTGAATCGCAAGGGACACACAACCAAATTTCATCAACTGACAAAGTCCCAACAGTGGCGAGGCTCACATTAACTAGCAAAATATCCACAGATGTTAGATAATGGCTTCTTCGACTCCTTGCAACCCAAAGGAGCTGCCTGATTAGACGACAGTTTAGCTACAGTAATAATGTATTGCTGAACACCCGACCTTGTGTTCTTAATTTTCGGAATATCTGTTCTACGTATATTCAGGGACAATTGCTTCACTCTGTTCTCGCTTCTCTCAACCTATTTTGAAAAACTACCAGTTGCTCCAAAAGTAAAGAAGCTACAGTTGTTCAGTCGTGGGCAAAGAAGCGGATTCATGCCAGATATGCATTTTTTAGTATGCATACATAGTGGTTTTATTTAAAGGATTTAAATTGTATAATTTAATGAAATGTAAAGGGTATTTTACAAACACTTTGTATCTACAGTAATCCCTCCTCCATCGCGGGGGTTGCGTTCCAGAGCCACCCGCGAAATAAGAAAATCCGCGAAGTAGAAACCATATGTTTATATGGTTATTTTTATATTGTCATGCTTGGGTCACAGATTTGCGCAGAAACACAGGAGGTTGTAGAGAGACAGGAACGTTATTCAAAC
This sequence comes from Erpetoichthys calabaricus, assembly GCF_900747795.2. Taxonomy (NCBI): domain Eukaryota; kingdom Metazoa; phylum Chordata; class Cladistia; order Polypteriformes; family Polypteridae; genus Erpetoichthys; species Erpetoichthys calabaricus. Next base: position 277,872,883 of record NC_041396.2, on the reverse strand, counting down.
ACTGCAAACAAACATTTGTCTCTTTTTCAAAAGTTTTACCTCTTGCTCCAGTTCTTTACCCCATTTAAGACCCACATAACCAACCATGTTTAACCGGATGGCACTCTGCTTTGAAATCCTGCAGCTTGGCATTCCCAGCTCATAAGCCAAAGCCAGGATGGTTGTGTTGAATGGTGCACACTTCTAAAGGACACAATGGTGGTCCACTGCAGGGCACACTCTTATATACTCCCACCCTGGCACAGAGCCAAACCTTTAGAACCTCCATGTGTTTAGAATCATCATCATCATCATCTTCACATGGTTACGGAGCCATAATGTGCATATTCTGTATAGACAGTGCCCAGCCTGATACCAGACCCTAGGTTTTTGGAGATGTGAGGCAATTTTGTTGAACCTTGTTGCAAAACAAAGAATGTTAAAAAAAACAATGCAATTGTTTGACATAAAACTGTATAAATTAGCAATTGCCACATGTTCATGAATGGAAGTGAAACTCAGAGAAAGGAAATAAAAGCAATTTTTTTTTAAATCTAAGCCTTTTCAACATGACAGGCTCAAACTCACACAGCAGAACTCCCATCTGCTGTGAAACCACAGGGCCACGCAGAGTAAGGCAGCACAAAAGAAGGCTCTGCTGACGTTTCTGTACTGCCAGAGCTCCAATCGGCATACCATAAATGTCACAGCAGACCCAGGACATGAAAAATTAAAGTCAAAATATGTCCAGACATCACAGGCTGGGAAGACAATCAACATCAAAAATACCATCGTCCAAAACAAATTCCAACCAAAACATCAAAAACAACCTGTAAATTTTAATGTTCTTTTAAATTGCTATAACTACACACAAACACAAATTATGATGAGTGAACCCCGAGTTCACTCCGTGAGTTCTGCAAAATGTTTGGGAACTTTGCCAAACTTGGCGCAATGCACTGAAGTTGATGAGGAAGGAGGAACTGAATTAGTTTCGAGTGGGTTGTAATGGTTCAGGGGTCTTGTAATTGTCTCTCAGGGCCAGGGAAGTATCTGCTAACTTTGCTGGATAGATTATTGCGGCCAAAAACGTGAGAACCCTACCTTGAATTGGGTATAAAAGATACAGATGGAACAATAACCACCAACAAGGTACAACAAACTAGCATTAAAAAAAATATAAATCTACACTCTCACGGAGTTCTACAGAACCCCGTAGGTGTCAAGCAAAAAATAAAAATCCATTCAAATCAATTATAAAGCCATTCAAAGGAAATTAGTAACTCACTCAAATGAATTACATAATTAGTTTGAACAGATTATTTTTATGTTTTTCTTATTTCAGAAGCTATTTGTTTTTCCTTGTATACAGTTTAGTGAACCTGAACCAGCAGAGTATTACAAGCCAAAAGTTTCAGTCTTTTCTAAGTTTTTCAGTGTAATTATCGACTACATTCTAAACTTTCCTTTTCTTCTAATAAAGTTTACATCACTGTCTCCAGAATATCACATTTTCAAAGAAAATTCCATAAATCCATTCTCATAACTTCTCCTACATTTCAGGACTCCTCAAAAGACCCATTTCAAACGCAGTGGTCTTCCAGCTTGTTCCTCTTCCAGTTTACTGAGTTAACACACACCTTACAGTTCACTTACGGTTCACTGGACTGTATGCCAGGAAAACCGTATGGGGGTCCGTAATAAGAACTGCACTGCAACAGGGTAAAATAATAATAATCTGTTTGAATGAATTAATACGGAGTAGGCTGATTACTATTTAAAAAAGAGTCAGGGAAAAAAATTAAAATATTGCCTTTGAACGAGTTAACGTAATTCAATCGAACAAGTTAATAATTCACTCAATGGAGATACTAATTCGTTCAAACGTTTTTTTTTTTTGTTGTTGCTTGACATTTACGTGGCTCCATAGAGTTCCCATCTTGGGGCACACATTGGCCACACCATGAAGCAAAGTATGGGATAGACTTATTCCATTATTTGAAATTGCGTCTCTGGATGTAGCCGGAAAGTCCCTTTTGTTTCCAATCTCTGTGCAGATGCTTTGCACTTTTATCTTCCATCCAGACGATTGAAACACCTTGTAAATAGTGATAAATGTTTTGTTATTATTACTTCACAGTTTTTCCTGTGTTTTCTGGCTTCGAAGTGGGAGAGATCCTTTAAGGGCTATTCTGACTGCTGCACCTTATGGCTAATTGTGCATGAATTTGTCTGGCATACAAAATTACCCATGTGGCATAGTGGCTAGTGAGTGAGCACAAAGGAATTAGTGTTATATATTCGGTGGTAGTACTCATTATGGTCAGCTAATGAATATCTCAAATGGAAAAACTGTGGAGTGCAAATGCAGCCAGAGTACTGAGTGGGCAGTGACATCAGAGTGAAAGCTCATGCGTGATTATTCTGTGATGTCACGCTGGCCTCACAAATTATCATACGGTGCTAGGAAAAAAATGTTTGACAAATCCATCTGCACAGCAAACTTCCAGGAAAATATTTGGTGAACAAGACCACCATTGAACACATCATATTCACTGTGAAAAACGCTTTGCCAAATTTCACTGATTACCACTATTAACAAATACAAAAACCTGGTGTCTGCTTAAAATTTGCTACCATCTGAAATATCATCAAGTTGATGACGTCACACGCCATGATTTCTGGCCGTCTCATGATAGCAACAGGAGTTAGTTGTTAAATGCAACCCAGCTACAGACACTCAAAAATGTACAAAATGGTGGCAATGTGATAAAAAACAAGATACAAAATGGTGACCCAAAAAAAATAATTATATTTTTAAAATATAAAAAAATAATATAATAATTTTATAAAATAAATAATAATAAATAAAAAATAATAAATAAAAAAGTACCACATTTCTGAAAGTCATTGCGCAAGGTAGAGGCAGCTGAATGGGTTAGAGTGGGGGTCCTTTGATAGGCGATCCCTTCTAGTTTTCATGCCTTGGTCCGCTGCACACTGTGCGTTCTTCAAAAACAACAAATCCATCATCACTACACAACGCGCCTTCTGAACACACTTCAGCATTCCTCCTAATGGTGACGTCTCATATCGGAAAACAATTCTTCAGTGGGTGGCTAAATTTAGACAGATGGGTACAACATTGAACAGAAAATCTCAAGGCTGTGCTTGGACTGTACAAATGCCTGAAAACATCTAAGCTGTAAGGGCAGCAATTTTGCAGTCTCTTAGACGTTCAGCGTGCAAAAATGTTTCTGCCATAGGCATTTCCAAAATGTCTTTGAGGAGGATTTTGCATGAGGACCTTAATTTCTATCCATACAAAATGATGGCAATGCAGGAACTCACTGAGAGAGACTGTGAGAGCCATAGAGAGTTGTGCACAAATATTCTGCTAACAGTTCATTGAGATGCCATCATCATGTGCAGCGACGAGGCACATTTCCATTTGAATGGGTGCGTAAATAAGCAAAACTTTTGCTTCTGGGCTGAAACCAACCCTCGTGAACTTCATCAGAGACCCCCGCACAGTGAGCGTGTTACAGTTTGGTGTGCCATTGCAGAATTTGGCATTGTAGGCGCTTACATTTTTGAGGAGGGGGGAGCAATGGTCACAGTCACTTCAGAACATTACATTGAAATGCTAGAGAACTTTATGCGGCCCCAACTGGAAGAAATGGATGTGGTGGATTCCTGGTTTCAACAGTATGGAACAACAGCTCATACTGTGTGGAGATTCGTGCAAGTTTTGCGGAAGATGTTTCCTGGGAAGCTGATTTCCCTGTGCAGCGATGTCAGGTGTCCTTCTTGTTCACCTGATCTCGCTCCGTGTGATTTCTTCTTGTGGGGCTCTCTCAAGTTGAATGTATACACACACTGACCTCAAAGCCTTGAAGACCTCAAGGACACTATTTGCCATGAAATCGACGCTATTCCCCTTGAAATGGCCAAACGAGTCATACGAGTGTTCAGACATCATCTCGAAGAGTGTATCGCAAATGACGGCCACCACCTTGAAGACATCATTTTTAAAACACAGTGAAAAAAATCTATTTTGTATACCTATTTGTAAATCTATTTTTGTATACTTGTGTCGTAAGGCTCTGAGGCTAGGGATCTGCACGGACAATCGGAAGGTTGCCGGTTCGAATCCCGCAAATGCCAAACAGGGACTCTACTCTGTTGGGCACTTGAGCAAGGCCCTGAACCTGTAATTGCTGAGCGCTTTGAGTAGTGAGAAAAGCGCTATATAAATGCAAAGAATTATTGTAATAAAATTTGTTTTATCTTGTAGCGTTTTTGTAGAATAAATGTTTGAAATGTGGTACAGTACTTCTTTTAGGTTCTCCTTGTAATAATAATCCATCCATCCATCCATTGTCTCCCGCTTATCCGAGGTCGGGTTGCGGGGGCAGCAGCTTGAGCAGAGATGCCCAGACTTCCCTCTCCCCGGCCACTTCTTCTAGCTCTTCCGGGAGAATCCCAAGGCGTTCCCAGGCCAGTCGAGAGACATAGTCCCTCCAGCGTGTCCTGGGTCTTCCCCGGGGCCTCTTCCCGGTTAGACGTGCCCGGAACACCTCACCAGGGAGGCGTCCAGGAAGCATCCTGATCAGATGCCCGAGCCACCTCATCTGACTCCTCTCGATGCGGAGGAGCAGCGGCTCTACTCTGAGCCCCTCCCGGATGACTGAGCTTCTCACCCTATCTTTAAGGGAGAGCCCAGACACCCTGCAGAGGAAACTCATTTCAGCTGCTTGTATTCGCGATCTCGTTCTTTCGGTCACTACCCATAGCTCATGACCATAGGTGAGGGTAGGAACATAGATCGACTGGTAAATTGAGAGCTTCGCCTTGCGGCTCAGCTCCTTTTTCACCACGACAGACCGATACAGAGCCCTCATTACTGCGGATGCCGCACCGATCCGCCTGTCGATCTCACGCTCCATTCTTCCCTCACTCGTGAACAAGACCCCGAGATACTTGAACTCCTCCACTTGGGGCAGGATCTCGCTACCAACCCTGAGAGGGCACTCCACCCTTTTCCGGCTGAGGACCATGGTCTCGGATTTGGAGGTGCTGATTCTCATCCCAGCCGCTTCACACTCGGCTGCGAACCGATCCAGAGAGAGCTGAAGATCACGGTCTGATGAAGCAAACATGACAACATCATCTGCAAAAAGCAGTGACCCAATCCTGAGCCCACCAAACCGGACCCCCTCAACGCCCTGGCTGTGCCTAGAAATTCTGTCCATAAAAGTTATGAACAGAATCGGTGACAAAGGGCAGCCCTGGCGGAGTCCAACTCTCACTGGAAACGGGTTCGACTTACTGCCGGCAATGCGGACCAAGCTCTGGCACCGATCGTACAGGGACCGAACAGCCCTTATCAGGGGGGCCGGTACCCCATACTCTTGGATTACTTCCCACAGGATTCCCCGAGGGACACGGTCGAATGCCTTTTCCAAGTCCACAAAACACATGTAGACTGGTTGGGCGAACTCCCATGCACCCTCCAGGACCCTGCTAAGGGTGTAGAGCTGGTCCACTGTTCCGCAACCAGGACGAAAACCACACTGTTCCTCCTGAATCCGAGACTCGACTATCCGACGGACCCTCCTCTCCAGGACCCCTGAATAGACATTTCCAGGGACCTGAGGAGTGTGATCCCTCTGTAGTTGGAACACACCCTCCGATCCCCCTTCTTAAAGAGGGGGACCACCACCCCGGTCTGCCAATCCAGAGGCACTGTCCCTGATGTCCATGCGATGTTGCAGAGGCGTGTCAACCAAGACAGTCCTCCAACATCCAGAGCCTTGAGGAACTCCGGGCGTATCTCATCCACCCCCGGGGTCCTGCCACCAAGGAGTTTTTTGACCACCTCGGTGACCTCAGTCCCAGAGATGGGGGAGCCCACCTCTGAGTCCCCAGGCTCTGCTTCCTCATTGGAAGGCATGTTAGTGGGATTGAGGAGGTCTTCGAAGTACTCCCCCCACCGACCCACAATGTCCCGAGTCGAGGTCAGCAGCGCACCATCCCCACCATATACAGTGTTGACACTGCACTGCTTCCCCTTCCTGAGACGCCGGATGGTGGACCAGAATCTCCTCGAAGCCGTCCGAAAGTCGTTCTCCATGGCCTCCCCAAACTCCTCCCATGCCCGAGTTTTTGCCTCAGCAACCACCAAAGCCGGATTCCGCTTGGCCTGCCGGTACCTATCAGCTGCCTCCAGGGTCCCACAGGACAAAAGGGTCCTGTAGGACTCCTTCTTCAGATTGACGGCATCCTTCACCGCCGGTGTCCACCAACGGGTTCGGGGATTGCCGCCACGACAGGCACCGACCACCTTACGGCCACAGCTCCGGTCAGCTGCCTCAACAATAGAGGCACGGAACACATCCCTCGGGATGTGGTCGAAGTTCTGCCGGAGGTGGGAGTTGAAGCTACTTCTGACAGGGGGCTCTGCCAGACGTTCCCAGCAGACCCTCACAACACATTTGGGCCTACCACGCCTGACCGGCATCCTCCCCCACCATCAAAGCCAACTCACCACCAGGTGGTGATCAGTTGACAGCTCCGCCCCTCTCTTCACCCGAGTGTCCAAGACATGTGGCCGCAAGTCCGACGACACGACCACAAAGTCGATCATCGAACTGAGGCCTAGGGTGTCCTGGTGCCAAGTGCACATATGAACACCCCTATGCTTGAACATGGTGTTCGTTATGGACAATCCGTGATGAGCACAGAAGTCCAATAACAAAACACCGCTCGGGTTCAGATCGGGGGGGCCATTCCTCCCAATCACGCCCTTCTAGGTCTCACTGTCATTGCCCACGTGAGCATTGAAGTCTCCCAGCAGTACGAGGGAGTCCTCAGAAGGTATGCCCTCCAGCACCCCCTCCAGGGACTCCAAAAAGGGTGGGTACTCCGAACTGCTGTTCGGTGCATACGCACAAACAACAGTTAGGACCCGTCCCCCCACCCGAAGGCGAAGGGAGGCTACCCTCTCGTCCACCGGGGTAAACCCCAATGTACAGGCTCCAAGTCGGGGGGCAATAAGTATACCCACACCCACTCGGCGCCTCTCACCGGGGGCAACTCCAGAGTGGTACAGAGTCCAGCCCCTCTCAAGGAGATTGGTTCCAGAGTCCAAGCTGTGCGTCGAGGTGAGTCCTACTATATCTAGCCGGAACATCTCAACTTCGCGCACAAGCTCAGGCTCCTTCCCCTTCAGAGAGGTGACATTCCATGTCCCAAGAGCCAGCTTCTGTAGCCGAGGATCGGACCGCCAAGGTCCCTGCCTTCGGCCACCATCCAACTCACACTGCACCCGACCTCCTTGGCCCCTCCCATAGGTGGTGAGCCCATGGGAAGGGGGACCCACATTGCCTCTTCGGGCTGTGCCCGGCCGAGCCCCATGGGTGCAGGCCCGGCCACCAGGCGCTCGCCATCGAGCCCCACCTCCAGGCCTGGCTCCAGAGTGGGGCCCCGGTGACCCGCGTCCGGGCAAGGGAAAACGCCGTCCAAAATGGTTTTTCATCATAGGAGGTTTGTTTAACCGCTCTTTGTCTCATCCCTCACCTAGGACCAGTTTGCCTTGGGTGGCCCTACCAGGGGCATAAAGCCCCAGACAACAGAGCTCTTAGGATCATTGGGACACGCAAACCCCTCCACCACGATAAGGTGGCAGTTAAAGGAGGGGTAATAATAATCACATAGTCAAAATAAAAAAACAAAGTGCAAAATATGCAAAACTGCAAAACATAGAAGTTTCTAAATAAATCCTCCACAGGGATACCAGGACCTGGCAGAGGTGTTCAATGGCAGGCACTTGGCAGCTGTGTGACCCACAGAGCCCAGTTATGCTCCACCCAAATTAAGACACATAACAACTCACCCACCGCACAGTGAAGGGTGAGAGTCGGGGATAATATATGACATGACAGACTCCAGTATACTAGACCTTTTGGACCTTGGAATACAACTTCAGTCATGGAAGGAGTCTGAGCTCATGTAGGAGGTTTAAAGAATACCAGCTACTTAAAGTTGGGCAGCTTGGACTCTGGATCCAGGCTGCTTGATCATGGATGGTCATTGTCCTACTCCAAAGGTACACCATGGCTGTTCTGCTCATTCTCAGGTACACACAGGCTGTCATGACAAGATTAATGGACAAGCCCCACAGCGAAGTCAGACAGGCAAATATCAAAATTTTGAAGACAAACAATAAACAGAGTAGTTCTGAAAACAAGCCAACTTCAAAATACTGAAACAAACTTCTTTACTTGTTTTATAAAACTAAACTACAGAGAACTGCAAGGAAGTGTTTTACTTATCCACAGAGGGTTAACTCCAATATCCAAAAGTGCCAGATTTAAATGCAACAACCACCGTGTCACCAGTGCAACAGGACAAGCCATTTGACTTCCAAACGGAATTGCATAAATACAACAAAACATAATTGAAAAATATTAACATCATTAAAAATAACCAAATAAACAAGAAGATCAGACTCCTCCCAAAAATGCTAGGAAGGGTGGAACACAACACTTATATAAATGGCCAAAAATAATTAAAATAAATAAAACATAACATCAGCAAGTCCAAGGGGTACATGCAGGGGTTACTCAGAAGTCCCTAGCTGGGTGACCTGCAGTTTCTTCCAGCGGACAAGAGGGACACTTATGGTGACTTTGAGTTGCAGAGAGGACAACATTGACTGTTTATGTGTATTTATGTGTAAGCAAAGAGCAACAATTTACAGAATTCATTCATTTTGGGATTTGGAGCTCAAAAGGGCACAATCTACTGTGTCAGTGCTACCAGGGGAATGATGCAGACAACGTTTGGGACTCGACTGAGATGAACGGCTCACCATAATCTGAACTCAGGAAGTGAATTTGTATCGGTTTTCTGCTCTATTTAGGGATTGCTCATAGGTCAATAATAGACTTTATAATCATGTTACAGTATTGTGCTGTCGGACAGATGGTAAATAAAAGTTCCCAAGGTGGAAACTCTATGTGAGCGCCCTACAAATTTAAACCTACAAATTGAACAATTTGAAGAAAACAAAGCTGAATTTCCTGAGTTGTGCTAAGGTAATGCTAACCTTCCACCTTAGGTAATTGTATAACATAACAAATCCATCCTGGTGTCATAGACAACATGCCATATACTGCCCATATAATAGAAGGATGTGGATGGATGTGCATCTTGGCCAGGTTGGTTAGTGATACTTTTCCCAGTCAGGAGGTTATCATAGTGGAAGGACAGACGGAGACTACCACCCAGGGCCATGTGTCCCCCCTTATGGGGGGGGGGCAGCAGCATCCCTCTGGTATGGCTCCCATTTGGACACCTGCAGGGCAGCATGGGAATTGTAGTTCTGTTGGGCAGCCCTGCTGGGGTCCTTGAGTGTGACCAAGGGGAGCTGTCAGAAACTTAATCCCCTGTCAGGGAGAGGTTCTGCTTGGCCCAGAAGTGCTTCCAGGTGGCAGTCTTGTTATGCCAGAAGTACTCCTGGTCTGGGTTCAAAAGAAGCTATTCCACCTTCCTGGGAGGAGTGGAGGAAAAAGAAAAGAAAAGGAAAAGAGTCGTGATTTGGGTAGAACCAATGAGAAGGTACTGTTTTTAATTAAAAATAAGCATTTTTATATTTGGGACTGGTGTGGAGTAATGTTGTCAAAGGTTTGGGGCTCAGTGATGGCCCCCAGTGGCCTCAATGGCTAGTAAGTAATGGCATTTTTGTAGGCGAATCATATTGGGATTGAAATGATACACCTTTAATTTGTTTCATTTTTTTCTTTATTTGCACAAAAAAAAAAATTTATCTTTAATTGCTTGGGAAGCTGTGAAGCGGATGGAAGAGGGTCTCCATATAATGTCAGCACAATGGTCTACAGATTTAACTGAGAGGCAAGGACAAAGAGGGATCAGCCATGGCAATACCTGAGGTGAAGTCCTGTGTAATAGTTATTAATTATTATTATTATTATTATATAATATTCTCAAACAACTTGGTTAATCAAATTCAGGGATACAGTAATAGCCAGGAGTTTAACCTTGCAGCGCAAAGTGCAAAACAGCAAAGCGCCCTGGACAACGTGGTATTCACTCATAGGGCATACACACACATCCACACGGAATCACTAACAGACCTGACTGGCAAATCTTTGGGGAAAGGAAAACCAGATGATCCAGTATAAAGCCCACTTTAGACTCAGGGAGAACATGAAAACTCCACAGAGACCATGTGCAGGAACTGGATTTAAGCGGAGGAGGAGGACCCAAGTGTGTGTATGTGTGTGTGTGTATGAGTTCACCCAGTGCTGCACTGGCACCCTCTCCAGGGATTGTTGGATGGATGATGGATGGATGAATGTTACAGGATTTGTTCTAAGGTCATTAGAAGAAGTGATGAGCTGTCAAATGGCTTTAGGTTTAGGAATGTTTGGGTGGACGGACAAGTAGTAACAATACTGAGCTGTTATTTGAGCTTATGTAGTTAAATTAAGGAAATTTTACTATTATTTTAGTTATTTTTTCCCACACCTCAGACATGTGCAGGTTAGGTTGTCAACTGAGTATACTGAAACCAGGCAACATCCATCCATTTTCCAACCTGCTGAATCTGAACACAGGGTCATGGGGGTCTGCTGGGGCCAATCCCAGCCAACACAGGGCACAAGGCAGGAACCAATCCCAGGCAGGGTGCCAACCCACCACAGGACACACACAAATACACTTACACACCAAGCACACACTAGGGCCAATTTAGAATCGCCAGTCCACCTAATCTGCATGTCTTTGGACTGTGGGAGGAAACCGGAGCACCCGGAGGAACCCACGCAGACAACATGCAAACTCCACGCAGGGAGGACCCGGGAAGCGAACCCAGGTCTCCCAACTGTGAGGCAGCAGCGCTACCCACTGCACCACCGACCAGGCAACATAATGATAGTAATAATAATATACAATATTGTTATATTTAAGCGTTAATTCCCTAATAGTAACTAAGGCTTCCACTCTGCATGCCATTTTCGTTACTCAGATGAATGAGTAACACAGTTACCATGGTAGAACATTCAGGAAGAAAGGAACAACAGCTTATGACCTCGATAATCATTTTAAACCCCAGCTAATTAATTGTGCAGAAGCAAGTCAGACGTGTCAACTAACAGAGCAATACCAAATAATTTGAGACAGCAGAGGTCCTAACGTGATAAGTTTAAAATACAGAATGTGAAAGGATTTTTTCAAAATAAATCAACAGCTGGTCCTTGAAGGTAATAAACTAATATAACCAATTAAGACGGCTCCCGGTAAGCAGCATGCATTAACTTCAGGATAACTTCAGAACCTTGATGCTCACCTACAGTGCGGTCAATGGGTCAGCCCCTGTCTAAACGGAGACACTGGTGAGATGCGCAGCTTCTTCTCGCCCACTCAGGTTTAGCCGTGAACAGCGTCTGGTGACGCCACCTCTGCGTTTATTTCTATTACAGACATTTTAGCGGAGGAGAGTCTAATAGGTAGCCTATTTCTGTCTGACAAACAGGTGCTTCTCCCGTCCTACTCCAGTCTTTGTACAGGTTTCTTCCACGGCTGACTTTACTCAATGGCTCCGCCCCCTCTGTTATTCCGTGGGAACCTTAGGAAGGTCTCTCTCAGTGTCCGCCCCGCATATTTTTTGGGGAAGCATAGTGGCTCAGTGTTTAGCGCTGCTGCTTCACTGATCAAGCGACATGGACTCGTATTGAATGTGCCCGTTCTTCACGTTCTGTTTTTGGTACATTGTTTTTCTCATCAACATCCACGGATCGTGCGCGGTGTGTGTATGGATGACCCTACATTGGCACAAGCGAGTGAGGACGTGTGCATGTTTGTGCCTGGGATGGACTGTCCTGTCCAGGCCACTTTTCTGCTGTGTTCTTGATGCTGCTAGTGTTGACTTTGGTTTGCAATGGCCATACGTTTGATTAAATAGGTACGAGAATAAACACATAGTATGATGGGTTACCGTATATCACAAAACGTGGTAAACTCCGTAGGCCTGTCCCTTTGTTTGTTTGTTTGTTTGGACGGCCGGTGTAGAAAGATCGTTGATAGAGAGTCTCATGTCGTATTTAAACCATATTTTAGAAAAACATGCCATGACTTACTGTTCGTCATGTTACTGTAAGATAAGCGCTTGTACTTCAGATGGTCAGTAACGCCACTTCCCGTTTTTGTACAAACCGATTTAATATTTTGAGCTCTTCGTACACAGCCGGTGCGGTTGTGGAAGTTCCTTCTAGCCATGTGGTTTGTTTAAGTTTATTGTGTATTTTAGTTATTTGGTTATTTTGTGTTAATTATTGTATGATGTGTCGTTTAGTATACAATGCATTTACAAATCAATTAATCCCCAACTGTATACACATCCTGGCGCATACACTGCATAATGAAAAGGATCCACCAAACATTAGATACTGAGTTGAAGGCATACTGACAAGCATACACAGCACATTTTCAAATATTGCAGTTTTAAATTTTTCATTTTTTCTACAATCAAACATCAGAATTACTCCATGTTATGTATCATTTGTCTCTGCACAAAGCAGTCATCACTAGCTGCTCGTCACTTTAAGATTTTGTTTCCTGTACTGTATGTGTACCTTTACAGTAATAGTGAGCTTTTTCTGAATTGACAGTGTCAGATTTGTGATGTGCTTCAGGCCACTTCATCTGCAGGTCAAAGTTAAGTAACAGCAGAAAATCGAGAGGCTGGTGAAAGTGCTGAAAGAGTTATGGAGCATCATCTCAATATGGAGAGTACTGTAGGTGCTGTTGAAATGATTCGTGATGGACATGGAGCCTCATAAGCTCTTCCCAGATCCTTTTGTGGACCTTGTTACCTTGTTTGCTGTGTGTTTGTGAAGTGATTTTTTGTTTTTGTGCCTCCTATATTCTGATTACCCCCATGTTTTTGTTTAAAGTACATCCTTCTTAGTCTTTTTATTATGAAATTGGTTTTAAAATGTCTATTCTTACTTTGCTTTAGTTGAATTTATTTTGTGTGTCATATTTATTAAATGCATACATCGCTTATGCACTTATGTAACTTTTGTCAAATAAGAACTTTTAGTGGATATGTTTTGCCAAAAATGCTTTTAAAAAGTCACATTACTTTTAGATTTAAATGGAATGTTTTAATATAGATTTAATTAACTTGTTAGAGTTCTCCATTGTGTTTAGTGACTTTTTTTTTTTGGCTCAATTAAATGTATGGAATTTTGCATTGAAATTCTTCATATACAGTATAGTAAATAATAGAGCAGGCTGAAGAAAGAAAGAAAGAAAGAAAGAAAGAAAGAAAGAAAGAAAGAAAGAAAGAAAGAAAGAAAGAAATTCCAGGTTGTGATGATTTTTATTATTATATAATAAAATGTTTACTACTGTCTGACTTGACCTTCATTACTGACCCACAGAGTTTCTATCTTTCATTAATAGGACCACAGAAATTTTCAGAAGTTTTCCTTTCACAGGAAACATGATACTAACACTACTACTATAATTAATAATAATAATAAGATTAATAATAATAATACAGTGATCCCTCACTATATCGTGCTTCGCCTTTCGCGGCTTCACTCCATCGCGGATTTTATATGTAAGCATATTTAAATATATATCGCAGATTTTTTGCTGGTTCGCGGATTTCTGCGGACAATGGGTCTTTTAATTTCTGGTACATGCTTCCTCAGTTGGTTTGCCCAGTTGATTTCATACAAGGGACGCTATTGGCAGATGGCTGAGAAGCTAGATTGCTTACTTTTCTCTCTCTCTTGCGCTGACTATCTGTGATCCTGACGTATGGGGATTGAGCAGGGGGGCTGTTCGCACACCTAGACGATACGGACGCTCGTCTAAAAATGCTGAAAGATTATCTTCACGTTGCTATCTTTTGTGCAGCTGCTTCCTGAAACGACATGCTGCACAGTGCTTCGCATACTTAAAAGCTTGAACGGCACGTATTGATTTTTGACTGAAAAACAAACTCTGTCTCTCTATCTCTCTCTCTATCTCTCTTTGTCTGCTCCTGACGGAGGGGGTGTGAGCTGCCGCCTTCAACAGCTTTGTGCCGCGGTGCTTCGCATACTTAAAAGCCAAACAGCTCTATTGATTTGTTTGCTAGAGATTGTTTTCTCTATCTATGTGACATTCTGTGCTCCTGACACGCACTCCTTTGAAGAGGAAGATATGTTTGCATTCTTTTAATTGTGAGACAGAACTGTCATCTCTGTCTTGTCATGGAGCACAGTTTAAACTTTTGAAAAAGAGACAAATGTTTGTTTGCAGTGTTTGAATAACGTTCCTGTCTCTCTACAACCTCCTGTGTTTCTGCGCAAATCTGTGACCCAAGCATGACAATATAAAAATAACCATATAAACATATGGTTTCAACTTCGCGGATTTTCTTATTTCGCGGGTGGCTCTGGAACGTAACCCCCGCGATGGAGGAGGGATTACTGTATATTATTATTATTATTACATACAGAACAATGAAAAGGCAAGAGCAGCATTTGGGAGTGACAAATGGGGCAACCTTCCCCAGGCCCCACACCTAAGGGGGCCCCGCTTTTGAGGTCCACGTGTCCCGTTCGAGCAGATTTATCAAGTTACATTCTCCAGTATATATATATTTGAGATGTTTCTAAGAGGAACCCTTTTAAAATCCCTCTTCAAGGTTAAATTCCATACATGTACATCTTTGAAAACATTCCATAGTCCACCTTCATCGCCCAAAAAGGGTTTCCAGTATAATCCCTTCCTAAAATAGGTAGAGCCCATTAGTCGCTGGGTTGGCTTCTCCTATCTATAGAAAAAGACATTGCATCCAGATTAGACTACGAAGATGTCATTAATGACTTTTCCAAACAGAAGGCAATAAAAGTGGATTTTCGTCTCTGAACTTGGAAACCGGTAAGTGATTTCATGATGATACCTCTACGTTAATTTCACACTTCCTGTCGAAACACTGAAACACATTTTATTTGTAGGCCATAAACATTTCCGAATATTAATGCACAAAAACATGTATCGTTAATGATAACCGGCTGACATGACATCAATGTGAGTTATGACTATGACATCCTGCATATCGAGACTCAGAGCCAGCAAAGCAGCGGGTCCAGATGGAGTATCGCCACGACTGCTGAAGGTCTGTGCATCGGAGCTGGGGGTCCTCTACAGCGCATCTTCAACCTGAGCCTGGAACAGGGGAGAGTCCCAAGGCTTTAGAAAACATCTTGCCTCACCCCAGTCCCAAAGGTTTCACGTCCTAGTGAGCTAAATGACTTCCGGCCTGTCGCTCTGACGTCACATGTGATGAAGACCATGGAGTGGCTTCTGCTTCACCACCTGAGGCCACAGGTCTGCCACTCCCTTGACCCTCTGCAGTTCGCATACCAGGAGAAGGTAGGAGCGGACGATGCCATAATCTACATGCTACACCAATCCCTCTCTCACTTGGACAGAGGCAGTGGTGCTGTAAGAATTATGTTTTTGGACTTCTCTAGCAGCTTCAACACCATCCAACCTCTGCCCCTTAGTGACAAGCCGACAGAGATGGGAGTAGATTCATACCTGGTGGCATGGATCGTGGACTATCTTAAAGACAGACCTCAGTATGTGCGTCTCAGTATGTGCAGGTCTGACATTGTGGTCAGCAACACAGGAGCACCGCAGGGGACTGTACTTTCTCCGGTCCTGTTCAGCCTGTATACATCGGACTTCCAATACAACTCAGAGTCCTGCCACGTGCAAAAGTTTGCTGACGACACTGCTATTGTGGGCTGCATCAGGAGTGGGCAGGAGGAGGAGTATAGGGACCTAATCAAGGACTTTGTTAAATGGTGCGACTCAAATCACCTACAACTGAACACCAGCAAAACCAAGGAGCTGGTGGTGGATTTTAGGAGGCCCAGACCCCTCATTGACCCCGTGATCATCAGAGGTGACTGTGTGCAGAGGGTGCAGACCTATAAATACCTGGGAGTGCAGCTGGATGATAAATTGGACTGGACTGCCAATACTGATGCTCTATGTAACAAAGGTCAGAGCCGACTATACTTCCTTAGAAGGACGCCAGCAATAAGATGCTGCAGATGTTCTATCAGACAGTTGTGGTGAGCGCCCTCTTCTACGCTGTGGTGTGCTGGGGAGGCAGCATAAAGAAGAGGGACGCCTCATGCCTGGACAAACTGGTAAGGAAGGCAGGCTCTATTGTTGGCATGGAGCTGGACAGTTTGACATCTGTGGCAGAGCGACGGGCGCTGAGCAGGCTCCTATCAATTATGGAGAATCCACTGTATCCACTAAATAGTATCATCTCCAGACAGAGGAGCAGCTTCAGTGACAGACTGCTGTCACTGTCCTGCTCCACTGACAGACTGAGGAGATCGTTCCTCCCCCACACTATGCGATTCTTCAGTTCCACCCGAGGGGGTAAATATTAACATTATACAAAGATATTGTCTGTCTGTATACCTGCATTGTTATCAATCTTTAATTAATATTGTTTTTTGTCAGTATGATGCTGCTGGAGTATGTGAATTTCCCCTTGGGATTAATAAAGTATCTATCTATCTATCTATCTATCTATCTATCTATCTATCTATCTATCTATCTATCTATCTATCTATCTATCTATCTATCTATCTATCTATCTATCTATCTATCTATCTATCTATCAGAGTATACTTGCAATTTGGGTACTTTTCTAGAAGAGGCCCTGCTGATTTCTGCATGACACTGCATCGCATTTAGTCATGGTATTGTCATGAATTATGAATTATACTTTTTTAATAGATTATATCGTTATATTTTGATGAAGACTGCATGATATTTTGCAAAAATGTAGCTGAATACTGTAATGAGAAAATCTGGTGTATGTTAACATTATTTTTATTAAATTCGCGCACAAGTTTATACAGTCCACACATACCGGTAACAGCGTCTGATGTAACCAGCCATGCGTGGTGTTGGTCAGCCCTAGGCCCCGCACACCCCTAAGGCCACACATGGGATGCAGGGACCGGGTTTTAGTAGACTGTGATATTCAAGCAGGTATACAAGAAATACAGAAACTTACACACAGGAGTCTTTGACTACAAAAAAATGCATTTGTGGGTACCCCACAAAAATGGCTAGTAAAAATATAACACTTTTATTACATACAGACTGTACTCATACACTGTCTATAAACTCTATAAGAGACTCTCTAGAACAACAACACTATGTGTGTTTAGAGCCATCAGTACACACCATGTCAATACTCACGCACTCCTTTGGAGTTATACATTGGCTACAGACCCATAGGAGAACATGACCAGTACTCACAAAACACAGACAACACCACCTCAAAGCATCCATAGAATGACTCAGGAAGGGGTCTCATAAATATAATTAATTTATACAATACACTGATTAATAATTTAAGAAAGTTCTTCCACATGAAACAGCATACATCAACAATACACAAAGCAATAGTTCATTGCAACCAGAATTTTAAAAAAACCTACTTGATAATTGTGATTTGTGAGCCTAATTGTGTTTGCATGTATGCATGTACAGGTTTTTCAGGCAAGGATCCTGGATGATTAAAGCAGACTTGACCCATCACCTCAGGCAGAGACAAAGAGTGATTAGAGCAGCTCCACTGTGAACAGACAGGAGAAAAGGTGCTACTTGGATCTTAGAAGAGCACAGTTCATACAGCATGTACCATAAGCTCAGATGGTACCTGGTTTCATAAAAGCTCACTGGATATGCATTCTGTGTGAGTATTTGTAATAGTGAAGGACCTTCTAGAAGCCAGAAGCCGAACTGGACATACAAACATCAGCATTCCCAATGAAGAGCTGGACGATGATTTTATTGCTCCAAAGGCTTCTATTCAGCCTGGAGATGTATGTAAAAAATGATTATACTACAATGTATACTGGGAGCTGGGAGTGAAAGCCTCCGACAATCCCCATAAGGGGATGCAAAAGTGCGTACACCTGACGAGATATATATGTATGTGCCATATTTTTCTTGTCTGATTATTCCCACCATGGCTACTGAAGAGGTTTATATACAATACAAGTTCAAGTATGTCCAGCATTTCTGTAAAGAACATAATCCCAGGGAGCAGGCGCCCCCTGCTGGAGACATTCATGCAGGCAAACTACATACTTCTAAACCTACCTATTATGGACATAACAAACCACACAACCTAAAACACAAGCATGAACCCAGAGAACATTGCTTGGCAGACATCCTCATGAACTTGACGAGTCTTGTGTGGATAAGATTGCATCAAACAGTTGGCTAGGCCTGATGATCTGTTTGGTGAGACAGACGGGTTTATGCTAGTCATACAAGATCAGATCATAAACATGAAAAACTACAGGAAATATATTCCTAAGGATGCTAACATTACAGACCTTATATGCCAATACTGCAACAAGGAACAAGAATCAATCCAACACATCACATCAGGTTGTAAAGGACACAGGCAGACAACATGCACAGACACAATCCAATGGCCAATGTTAGACATCAAGAACTGGCACCACAACACAAACTAGTCAGCACATACAAATCAGATTAGAAATACTAGAGAAGGCCACACATAAACTATACTGAGACAGAATTATACTGACAGACAAAACTGTCCACCATAACAGAGCAGACGTAACGCTGGTAGGCAAACGAAATACTATTGCCATACCAAATGCACACAACGTACAAAATGCACAAACAAATAAAATGTTGAAGTACAATGGAGAATGGACCAGGTGATTATTGTGCCCATTTGTCATATCGACCACTAGTGTTATCCCACACACACTACACAAAAGCTTAGCAGGGGTGTGAGATGACATTTCAGGGGGTGCAACAAAGAGGAAGGACTGCATTGTGATTCACCAGAACTGAGTGAGGTGCCTGGTCCGACTTGATTGTGGTACAGTAGGTGTCTGGCAGTGTGCCGTCACCTATGGGTCATGTTTTAGTTTGTGCTCCTGTTCTATGTTATGAATTGAATTATCGCCTGAGAGTGAGCCGGAGAGATGTACATTCTAGTGGGTTCCTTGCTGGGGGATGAGCATTCATAATGGCGAATAACTTTTATTTTAAGTGAACTGAATTTGAACCTTGCAATGTTGTCTTGAGAAGGACGAGCTCTACTATTGATTGCTGTCGAAGCCCTGATTGTGAAGCATAATTGATTTCAAGTTTTGCCAGGGGACGGCAAGGGGGGACTGAATTGGAGGCAACACCTGTTGCTTACGCTCAGCCCATCTCTCCTGCTGGTGGTCCTGGTAGTAGCGCAGCAATTTGGAGTGTGCGGCACGTCTGTTTTTGAACTGCAGTGCCGGTGTTATTGGGAGACAAAGCTCGTCGACTGAGTTTCATTGCTTAGCAGTGGACCAGCAACTGATGTTTCGTGGGTCACCAATCCCCCAAAACCTTAAATCATTGATTGTGTGTTGTTTCCTCACAACACATGATGCTTTGTGGGATACCCCAGATCGTCAATTGAGTGTCTAAGCATCACAGGGAACACATTTACACAATTGTTGAGATTTATAAATTGCTCAATTTAGATTTAAATCTAAAAAATTCATTTTTTTGAGTTCAGCTAGTTCACCTGCAGTACTGTATGTGGTTCAAAAAATTTAAATTTGACTTCTTCATCTACAAATATGATATTGCATTTGTAGTGGGGGAGGGGGTTATGAACATAAATTAAATATTTTTAGGGGTGCAGGGCATAGAGAAGTTTGGGAACCACTGGCCTAAAGACATCGCGTTTAAACCAATACAAAGACAGAGAACCACAGAAAGCAGCCATCTTAATTACATGTTAATTACATAGGAAATGGAGGAAATTCCTAAACCCAAACGCAATCTCCTAAACAATAAACACATATACACGCACACACACCACATAAAACTGCCCTGTGTCTTGCCCTTAGGCCCAATATAGGCTGTAGAAACAGGACTAACCCAGAAAATACTTTGAACAATAATCATCATCATCATCATCATCTTCCATCTATCCAAACCAACTGAATCCAGCGCAGACTCAAGGAAATCAGATGCTATCCCAGCAGCATTGAATACAAGGCATGAACCAGCCCTGGACAGGGCACCAGTACCCCGCAGGTTACCCATGCACACACACACACACACTCATACTGAGACAATTTACAGCACCGCTAATTTATCAGAGGTGCCCAGCTCTTTGGACGTGGGACATACGGCAGAGTGAAACTCTTAAAGACACAAGCAGGTGTGGGAGTCAAGGCTGATTTAGTGAGACAACAGCACTAAGCACTGAGCCACCATGCCACTCTAATATCACTCCATTAATGTTGAGTTCAAAATTGATTTCAAAGCAGCATGTTCCATCTGGGCGGCACGGTGGCGCAGTGGGTAGCGCTGCTGCCTCACAGTTGGGAGACCTGGGGATCTGGGCTCGCTTCCCGGGTCCTCCCTGCGTGGAGTTTGCATGTTCTCCCCGTGTCTGCGTGGGTTTCCTCCGGGCACTCTGGTTTCCTCCCACAGTCCAAAGACATGCAGGTTAGGTGGATTGGCGATTCTAAATTGGCCCGGGTGTGTGTCCTGCGGTGGGTTGGCACCCTGCCCAGGATTGGTTCGTGTCCTGTGTTGGCTGGGATTGGCTCCAGCAGACCCCTGTGTTTGGATTCAGTGAGTTGGAAAATGGATGGATGTTCCATCTGTTGAGCCACATGTTGTCACAAAATGACTACACCATAATGTTTTGCACTACCAAAGGGCTAATTCATCATACAATTAAAATAGATAAAGACCCGGCATTCATTTTGGAGACCACCTAATCCAGTTCAGAGCTGTGCAAGTCAAGAACCAACAATGGAGAGACCACCAGCCCATTCCAGTATGAACAGTTCAGGTTCAACTTTAGTCTGCTTGCTTTCCTACATTTTTTTTAACCTTAAAGTCAGTCAGTCATTTGCCAACCTGCTATATCCTAACACAGGGTCACAGGGGTCTGCTGGAGCCAATCCCAGGCAACACAGGGCGCAAGGTGAAACAAACCCTGGGCAGGGCGCCAGCCCACCGCAGGGCAGCTTAAAGTCTTTATTTTATATATTTTTACCTTCTACTCTGTGTGGTCTGTCCATATAGTACTCAATGCCAGCTTGTGGTGCAAAGCACCATTTACAAATAAAGCCACACCTCATATTTGCCCAGACTGCATGCCAACATCACCTTCAAGAAGAAAGTTCCTCATGCCTCCTAGAGAGAGCTCTTCCTTTAATTCCATTTTCTTTGTTACTAACCTGGTGGGTGACTTCCTGCTTTCGTTCTCTGGATGCTCAGCTCCACACATTCATAGCCGTCTTCACTGGGGGGTGCCACCCTGTGCCCCTCTAGGCAAGTTGCTGCATTTTCATAATCATAGTCTACGCTCTTCATTGCTAGCAGATGGTGACAGAACTGCTTGAAGGACAAAGCTCAAAATGACATCAGAATCAGAGAGCTTCTTAGTGACGTCTGGAGAGACTAAAAACTTCAGCTCATTTAGCATTTTTGTCTGTTGGTGACAAAAAGTGGAAACCAAGCAAGGCCACCAGAAAAAAGAAAGAAAAGTGCTTCCTTCATTGTAAAGAATATCAGTTCGAACCAAGAATGGAAAAGCAGAAGCATGAAAAGTCTCAAACTCAAGGGGAATTTCAATAAGGACTCATCTGGAACATTCCCACGCTGACAACTGGTGATAACTGGCACCTCTGCCACCATCAGAATCCTTGCCAAGTGTCATAATGTTTACAGAAAGTCAGCCACAGACTGCAGATGTGCATCCTTGGTCGTTCAGGGTCTGCTCAGCACTGGAGTCACAAGGTTTGTGCCGAAGCTAAATGGCTGACCAGCGTTAGAGTAGCACTGATCTGCACAGGACTCATCCTGAGTGGTCAGTAATGGAATTGCTGTCACTGTTATGTGTGGACAAGTCTCACTCTATAACTAGTGACTAATGGAATCACTCTCACTTTTCAATGCTCGAGTCACACAGATTGGCGTGAACAGGGCTTGTTCTCATTGTTTAGCAATGGAGTCACTCTAAATGGTTAATTGTGAAACTGACTCTTGCTGGCCAACAAACACAGCCATTTCTACTGGTCTGTAGTGGTGCCATTGTTTTGCTATCTGTATTGGAGTTTTTTCTGAGTAGAGAGGACAGATCTGGTTCCATTATTAAGGTTTTGCCTAAATTTTACAGCCTGATGCCCTACATGATACTGTCTATTTATCTGGGCTTCACACTGGCACCAAGTTGGGCTATTTTGTCCTCCTGGTAGGAGAGATAAAGACAAGGCAAAGGGAAGAGACCACCATAGTGGATGAGCAGTTTGGTGTTATGTCAGGGAGAGGAACAACTGATGCGGCCTTGCATTGAGAAAACTAAATGAGAAGCATTGAGAAAAACAAAGGCTTGCTCATGGTGTGTAATTGATTTGGAGAAGACTTATGATGGAGAGCCACGTTGAGAGGTCTGGAGGTACATAAGAGAGAAAGGAGTACCAGAAAAGTCGTATGTCCAGGATATGTGTGAGGGAGGGAGGACTCGGGTTAAAAGCAGTGTTGGGGTAATTGACAAGACCCCAGTTTGAGTAGGCCTGCACCAGGGGTCTTCTTGAAGTCCTGACTTCTTTAATCTGGTTGTGGATGTGTTGAGTCATGGAATACAGTGCCCTCCACTATTATTGGCACCCCTCATAAAAATTTGTAAGAAGGGTTAGAAAAAAATCAGTTTGCTGAAGAACTGTCATCTTACACTGAAAAAAATGAGAAATATCTGACTTTTAATTGAAACAAGTTCATTCAAAGAAAAACAAAGTCCACATCAAGAAATAAATATTTTTGACAAAAACACATGTGAGGGGTTCAACCCACAAAACATAGGAGAACATGTAATATATAATTAGTAAGTAATAATTAAACAGAATAGGGGTTGCAAAATACATAAATATAATAGACATGAAAAAATAATACTTTATAAACAAAGAAAACCCAGAAAATGACAATAAATATAACTTAGAGAGCACACCCTGCCTGAAACATGACAAAGGTGTGTTCCTCAGCAAACAGCTTTACCATAAGGACTGAGTAGCTGATTAACTCTTAGCATATCCATCAATCAGTCAGCCGGTCTGAAGTCCAGGCTACCTCCCACATCCCAAAATCACGCTGAGCGTAGATGGGTGTAAAACTGTTTCAGACGCAAAAAAACAAGGGCTTATGGTGCAAACAGTTATCTGATGAACACAAGGACTCTTAACAAATCAATGAGGAAGGAGAGGTGAGTCTTCAATCCCAAATTTAAGGTTGGGAGTATACACTAATAGAGTGCATTGCCACACCCACCATACGACAAACCTCCTCAGGATCCCCATTTGTACAATATTAATTTTTCACAGTTACTTATTTAACAATATATTACGTCTGTTGCCCAATTAGAAAAAAATGCATGTCTTTGTGAGCATATGACTGGATGACTTGATGTGTGTATTTTGCAACACGAGTGGCATGTGATTTCTTACGGATGTCTTTGATACTGTTTCCTGTTGTCCACCATTGGTTACCATTGGGTCACATTTTAAAGGAAACTTTGTTATGTCCCTTCTCTATGGAAACTTGAGATTAAAAAAGTTTCAATGTTTCTCTGCCATCATCACTACAAACTATAGGAGGTAAGTAATATTTAAAAAAAAATTTTTTTGGGGACAAGCATTCAAGCATTCCTTTAAGTTCTTCTTACTGAATGTGACCTGTGATGATAGTGCCATCCTAGCCAGGTTTGATTCCTTCTTTTAGCTCCATGCTGCCAGAATAGGCTCTGGCTACCAGCATATCTGTGTTAAAATCAATGGCTTTGGAAAATTAAAGAGTGAATTATTTTACAGAGAAATTCAATTTGCAGCAGATACAACAGAGCCTACATAATAGAGGATAATATGGGAAGTTCAAAGGACAGAACGATCTTAGCGTAGATAGATAGATAGATAGATAGATAGATAGATAGATAGATAGATAGATAGATAGATAGATAGATAGATAGATAGATAGATAGATAGATAGATAGATAGATAGATAGATAGATAGATAGATAGATAGATAGATAGATAGATAGATAGATAGATGTGAAAGGCACTATATGATAGATAGATAGATAGATAGATAGATAGATAGATAGATAGATAGATAGATAGATAGATAGATAGATAGATAGATAGATAGATAGATAGGAAAGGCACTTGTGAAAAGGCGCTATATAGGTGTCCGACCCGACACAGACTGGACACGGAGGCACACTTAAAATAAATAAACTATTTTATTTTTCTTCGCTTGTGGGCACACGTCTTCCCCATGTCCCACAGGCCCAACACAGTCCCAAGCACAACACACCAAATAAAACACACAGCAAAGCACTCTTTTCTTCCTCCACCACTCCTCCCAGGCAACCTCATCCTCCTCCTCGCGATTCTGGCTCCCGGAGTGGTGGCCGCTGGCCCCTTTTATAGTTCCAGCTGCCTGCGGGACCCAACAGGGCTGCACCCAACTCCAATTCCCCTGAGGGAAACCGAGGCACCACTCCAACCCAGGGGAGTGGCCATCTAGGATCCAGGAGGAGGTATTGCACCATCCAGGGCTGCTCCCCCTGAATATAGAGTGAAGGGGCGTCCCGGCTGGGCATGGACCCCAGCCACACACTATATAATAGATAGATAGATAGATAGATTTTGCCGTTTCTGCAGCGGTGGGGTGGATGGCACAGCAGGCTGCTTGCTGCTTTTGCTTATTGACACATTTACAAGACAAAAGATGCTGATGGAGAGGTGCGAAGAATTTAAGGTGGGCCGGATTTACAAGTTATTTCGTAGGCTTTAATAATTCTAGTGTTAAAACAGATTACATATAAAGAATCTTTAAAAGGTTTAGTAAGCTTGGACCACAGTGATAAAGGTAAGTTGAACGTTTATGAACACTGTAACAGCATCTGGTGTTAAACAAGACAACGGCAAAATTAACAGACTTGTTCTTTGATTTTATTTCATTTAGTTTAATGTAGCCAATTATCTAAACAATTTCTTGTTGTATTTTACATGGAAACCAACATTTCTAAACACATGCGTTAAAATTAGATAGTAAGCAGTGATGAGAAGTTTTGTTAGGAATAAATCGTAACACTGCCCATATGACCCTGACCCTCACACATTCTTAACATTTTGCCCAAATTCAGAGACAGACAGGCAGCACTGGGGGCTGGACTCTGCTTTTACAATATGTCAGCGCGCATACAATATTAAGTCATTCTTAAAAATCAATAAGGAGCGGCATATGTACACACGCTGAACGGGGTGAAAGGATTACTGATGTCCAACAGATTGTGATGGACCAGTCTTGACAAAATACTCAGTTTAAATCCCAGTCCCATGTTCATGGCTAGTGTGCTACAGATAGAGGGTGCCATTTAAAAATGAATGAGCGTTCATGTGGGCTTTGAAGTGTCTTCGTGAAGTACTAAGGTCAGGGTCTGACAGCGTGGACCTCAGTCTGCTGCTTCTAGCAGTAAAAATAACCCCAAGCCCCTACTTTGATGCTGTGGTTAAAGGGCTCCACGACACCCTTTTTCTCCTTGAAGGTATACTGGTTCAAACACACCTCCTGTTTTGAAACACCGTTCTTTTGGAGGACGATTAGCGTGAGGTCTCAGTTGGTAGTAAAAATAACCTCCAAGTATTAATGTGAACGTCTTGTCTGTTGTGTGGATTGGAGATCACAGAGCGGCTTTTAAATGTTTTTTTTTCTTTGTGCAAACTGCCACCCTGTGGTAGAATGTGATATTGCAGTGCTACAACCTGACATCACAATTTAAATAGGATATGATTTAATCTGAAAATCTTTGGCTCCTTCAGTTTATTTGTTTTCTAAACTTCTAATCCAGTTCAGAATCATGGGAATGTGATGTCTGTCTTGTTAGGATGGGGCACAAACAGGAACCCCCATCTAAGAGGCCAGTCCTTCACAAATGTACTCATCCTGATAATTTCCAGTTGCCAGTTAACCAAACACAGAAGAATCTGAGATTAGAGAGTGAATCTGGGGAAATAAAATCCCACATGCACAAATATTAACACTAGAATTAACAAAGCCTACAAAAATATCTCGTAAATCCAGCCCACCTTAAATCCACCTTGTTAAATAATAAAATTAGAAGAAAGTGTTTTGCTAAGAAGATCACTGGGACAGATGAAGATGAGGAGGATGAAGAGACTGAGGAGAAGGAAAATCAGAAGACAGAGCAGAGGAAAGAATACTTAAGAGGAAGAAAGACAAATATTAACAAGTGTTATTAATAACATGCGCATGTCTAACATAATGTTATTAATATAAACAAACAGCAGAAACTTCTGTCTCAGACAGCATTGCCAATGTCTGGTACTCTTTGTTCTCCCTTTTATATAATATTTTTATTTTATTAATTTTCATTGTAATCATTCCATACAAACAGATCAATTTATAACCCAACAAATTTGAAGACAAATCAAACCCCACCCCTGAGAAGGAGAGCTTAGCTAAAGGAAAATTGCTTTAAGCTTTTTAATAAGGCAACATTAGACAAAAGAAGGGGAGAAGTAAATATCTATATAAATAAGAGATGGAGAAGGGAGTTAAATGCAATAATAGTTAATTCTCTTATTCTAAAATAATATTGATTAAATCCTGCCAAGTTTTGAAAAAATTTTGTACAGATCCTCTAACTGAAAATTTGATTTTTTCCAATTTCAAATAATATAAAACATCAGTTTCCCACTGACTTATAAGAGGAGAATTAGGATTCTTCCAATTTAACAAAATAAGTCTGCGTGCCAAGAGTGTAGTGAATGCAATCACCGTTTGTTTGTCCTTCTCCAATTCAAGTCCATCTGGAAGGACACCAAACACAGCTGTTAGTGGGTTAGGAGGGATTGTGATACTAAGGCTGTCTGAGAGGCACTTAAAAATTTTTGTCCAAAATGATGTTAGTTTGGTGCAGGCCCAGAACATGTGACCCAGTGAGGCAGGAGCTTGGTTGCAGCGCTCGCAGGTTGGATCCTGGCCTGGAAACATTTTGGACAGTTTTAAGCGAGACAGATGAGCTCGATATATAATTTTTAGTTGAATAATTCTATGCTTTGCGCATATAGAACTCGAGTGAATTCTCTGCTTTGCTACCTTCCACTCCTTTTCTGATATATTGATTAAGAGATCTTCTTCCCAATGTCCTCTTGGATCTTTGAAAGGTAGGGACTCTAATAAGATTTTATATATTGCGGAAATAGTGTTTGTTTCCTCGGAATTGAGCAGTATTTTTTTCCAGCATTGTGGAGGGTGCAAGGTGGGGGAAATCGGGCAATTTCTGTTTAACAAAATTTCTAATTTGAAGATAGTAAAAGAAATGTGTAGCTGGGAGGTTAAATTTTGAACGTAATTGTTCAAAAGATGTAAATATGTTGTCTATATAAAGATCTCTGAGCATTTTAATCCCAAAACTTTTCCAGGTATTAAAAACTGGATATACTTGCGAAGGTTGAAAGAGGTGGTTCCCTTGCAGAGGTGCCACTGATAAAAGGTTTTCCATCTTAAAATGCTTCCTAATTTGGTTCCATATTCTGAGTGAGTAAAGCACAATTGGGTTATTAGTATATTTGCGATAACTTTCATTTATTGGAGAGCAGAGCAGGGAATATAAAGAAGTACTACAGGATTTTACTTCTATTGCAGACCAAGCCTGTGTATGTGCATTTATTTGTGTCCAGGTTTTTATGGCTTGTATGTTTGCTGCCCAGTAATAAAACTGAAAATTAGGTAAAGCCGTGCCACCTTCTGCCTGAGGTCTTTGTAGGGTCGCTCTTCGGATACGTGGGTGTTTTGAGTTCCAAATGAATGAGGTTATTATTGAATCTAACTGTTTAAAAAACGATTTATTGATATATATTGAAATGTTTTGAAATAAAAAGAGAAGTTTAGGAAGGATATTCATCTTAACGATGTTAATTCTTCCGGCTAGAGTGAGATGAAGGGTTGACCATCTATGCAAGTCTTGCTTAATTTTTTCCATATAGACGCCAAAATTTTGTTGATAAAGAGCTTTATGTTTACTTGTGATATTTACCCCTAGGTATTTAAACTGATCTGCTATGGTAAAAGGTAGGGTGTCTAATTTATTATTATATGCTTGTGAGTTCACTGGAAAGAGTATACTTTTATTCAGATTAATTCTAAGACCAGATATCTTTTGAAATTCTGTTAGTGCTGTTAAAACAGCAGGGACAGTGTTTTCTGGGTCCGATATATATAAGACCATATCATCTGCATATAAAGAAATTTTCTGTTCCAGTCCTTCTCTGACAATCCCCTTTATCTGATGAGAATTTCGGCAGTGAACCGCCAGTGGTTCAATAGCGATTGCAAACAACAGTGGCGACAAGGGACATCCTTGTCTGGTACCACGTTCTAGTTTAAAGTAGTCTGAGCAAATTTTATTAATACAAACTGAAGCTTCTGGACTGGTATACAGTAGTTTAATCCAAGCACAAATATTCGGGCCAAACCCAAATTTCTCCAATGCAGTGAAAAGGTAATTCCATTCGATCATGTCAAATGCCTTTTCTGCGTCTAATGATAGTAATATCTCTGGGGTGTTTGATTTTGCTGGTGAATATATAACATTAAACAAGCGTTGGAGATTTGAAGATAGATGTCGGCCTTTAATAAATCCAGTTTGATCTTGTGATATTACCGAGGGCAGCACTTTCTCCATCCTTCTAGCTAGGATTTTTGAGAGTATCTTAACATCATTATTCAGGAGTGAAATTGGTCTATATGATGCACATTGTAACAAGTCCTTATTTTGTTTAGGAAAGACGGTGATTAATGCTTGTCGAAATGTTTGAGGTAGTATTTGGTGGTCTTTAGCTTCTGTAAATGTTACCAATAAGAGTGGAGCTAGCTGAGTGGAGAATTTCTTATAAAACTCTACGGGGTAACCATCAGGGCCTGATGATTTCCCGCTTTGTAGTGACTTTATAGCGTCTAGTAATTCTGTTAGCGTTAGAGGTTTATCTAGTTCCTCAGCACTTAAAGCATCTATTTGTGGTATTTGTGAATTATCCAGAAATGCATTAGATTGCGTGTTGTCTTCTTTGGGCTCAGTGGAATATAAAGACTTATAGTAATCTCTAAATGTGTGCATTATTTTATTATGGTCGATGATTTCTTCTCCATTCTTGTTGGTGATTACTGGTATTGCATTGTGAACTTCTTGTTTATGAATTTGTTGAGCTAAAAGCTTATTAGCTTTTTCTCCGTGTTCATAGTAATGCTGTCTAGACTTATAAATAAGTTGTTCAGTTTCTTTAGTTGTTAAGATGTTAAGTTCTGTATGCAGCGCCTGCCTTTTCCTGTGAAGAGCTTCACTTGGACGCCTGGCTTGTTCTTCATCTATTCTAGTAATTTCATTTCTTAGCTCTGACACTTTCTTGGTTTCTAATTTATTTCTATGGGAAAGATATGAAATAATCTGGCCTCTTAGGAAGGCCTTTAGAGTTTCCCAGAGTGTTCCTGCAGAAACCTCTGTAGACGTGTTTGTCTCTAGGAAGAAGCTGATTTGTTTGGATATAAATTCTGTGCAGTTCTCGTCTGCCAATAAAAGAGGGTTAAGACGCCATCTGCGAGGTGAGTACGAGGGGCTTATTGATTTTAGCTCCAAGACTAGAGGGGCATGGTCAGAGATAACAATTGTGTCATATTTGCATGATTTAATTGTAGGCAGGAAATTATTATCTATAAAAAAATAATCAATTCTTGAGTAGCTATAATGCACTGGTGAGTAGAACGAATATGTTCTTGAGTTTGGGTTAAGAAACCTCCAGGGGTCTGATAAGTTGTGATCATTTAAAAACTGTGTAATTATCTTTGCAGTATTAGATGTCGTCCCCCCTGTCACGGGAGTCCTATCTAAGAGTGGATTTAAAACACAATTAAAGTCCCCAGCCATTATAATTTTATGAGTGTTCACATTGGGAATGGATGCAAATAGATTTTGCATGAATTCCTTATCATCAACATTGGGTGCATAAACATTTATCAAAATCATTTTACTGTTATATAAGTTGCCCATGACCATCACATATCTCCCTTCAGGGTCCGACACTACCTCTGATGCTACAAATGGAACTGTTCTATGTATGAGAATTCCCACCCCTCTAGTTTTCTCTTTGTTCTCCCTTAAAAAATAAATGCAGGAATTGCATGAATCCAGAAACAGAACTGGGCAGCCATGAAGCAGGCTTGGCCTTTACATTCGATTGTAGCCATGTGAGACTTATTTTTCTCTTTTTTGACCATAAGTTGCATGTAACATGTGAGCCATTTTTCCTGCTTTTGATCTAAATTCATGTGTAACTGTATACATTTTGTAAATGTGAAAGGGTTTTAATTCCATATCAAATCTTATGAATGAATTATTTTTAATGTAAAAATAGAAAAACGTATACAGCATATACATGGAATATTATAAAACACAGACACTCAGAAAACAAATATCAATAATCCCTTATTAAAATTCCCAAAATTCAGTATTAGGGAGGGGAGTTAGAGAAATATCATCTTTAGTGGTACTGACTTAGAGTTCAGTGTTTAACAAGTTAAGATGGATAGATCTATCTATCTATCTATCTATCTATCTATCTATCTATCTATCTATCTATCTATCTATCTATCTATCTATCTATCTATCTATCTATCTATCTATCTATCATATAGTGCCTTTCACATTATCTATCTATCTATCTATCTATCTATCTATCTATCTATCTATCTATCTATCTATCTATCTATCTATCTATCTATCTATCTATCTATCGCCACACATGTACATCAGAGGGTCACCCTTCAAGTTCCTCCCAGGTATGAACGCTCGAGCATGTTTGTCCGCATGTAACCCCCCTAAGTCTAGTTCGTTTGACTAGTGTGATCGCTCCGTGCCGCGCCAACCATACTGTGCCCTGATCTGCTTGGAAGAGTTGGGCCCGGGCACAGTAGAGTAGCATTTGGGGACAGTATGATTGCTAAATGTGCCCGAGCACAGAAAACAGACATGACGTCAATGATGCAACAAGTCATATGGTGCACTTCTCATTTCATTTGATACCACAGGTTTTTATTCTCGCCTTACAGATGAACAACATGCATTGTAGTTGGCAAAAAAGCTGCAGATTCCTCCCTTAATATCATGTCTCCATAAAAATCTTCTCGAACATGCAGCACGATTAAAAGCAAAATGTTGCACTGCCCACTCAATAAATCTGTAAGAGAGTAGAGCATTATCTTGCCCTACACAACTCCAAAAAGCAACTGCAAAATAAATAAAATCATTTTGACATACATGCTTTCTCTCCATGTTCGGATGTTGTTTTGGCTTTAAAATAAAGCATAAGGATAATCACTTCATGTTACTGAAGTGTACCTCAAAGAATTCTTCTGTTTACATGGCCAGCTAGCTATACATTATGGAAGAATAATTTTAGGATAACACAGCTTTTGTCTTAAAAAAAATAGCATAAAGGGTTCATAAATATCAGAAACCTGTTCAGGCACACCCAGAAACCAGACAAAAGGTCAAGTGAATTACAAAATGTATTCAAAGATGATTAAGAAATCAGCAGAGGTCCTGTAAAGCAGGGGTCCCCAACCACCGGTCCGCGACCCACTACAGGGCCGCAGCCGTCTGACAGCCGGGCCGCGAGAGAACTGCTGGCAACGGCGACTCACTCAGACTTTTCAGAATGCTTCGTGGACGGGGCTTTGCAGCGGCCCAGAGAGAGGAGAGAGACCGAGGTGAGAGAGTATTACAACAAAGTATTGTTACGGTCCTGACAGTTTCCCAATATGACACGAGACTACAGAAATCTCGTTACTACGAAGTACATTCAGCAGATGCTTTCATTACAACGAGGTGACCTTGAAATGCTTGAATGAATCATCCACAGAGCAGTTAGATCTGTGGTCACAGCTCATTTGTGCACGTTTGCACAACGATCCCCAAACAGAAACATTGTAAAAAAAAAATTCTTTCTTCGAACTTTCCTCGTACTGTTTTTTTTTTTTTGATGTTTTTGTTTTCTGTGGTTTTCAGTGATACCTTTTGCTTATTGCTTGTCAACATCTGAAAAACATCCATTAGAATTTAACTCATTGTCACCCTCCTATAGAAACGGCAGACACGAAAAAAACGATAACAGTGTTAATGTTTGTGATGTGCAGTCTGTTGGAATGGCAAATGTAAAGCATATGTCTTTGTTATATGCAAAAAAAGAAGAAAAATCTCGGGTTGCAAACGTATGCGAACTGCTTAATAATAATAGAAATGTTATGTAAATTGTGTATAAACCCCCCCCCCCCCCCCCCATCCCCCCCACCCCCACCGACCGGTCCGTGGAAAAATTTGCATCTAATAAAGTGGTCCTTGCTGTCAAAAAGGTTGGGGACCACTGCTCTAGCAGACCGCAGCACAGAACAGTGCTCTGGTCTTTATGAGATGGCAAGACATCCCCAGCAGTTTCTCAGACCTTCAAAGATCTACTGTGCTATTCAGATGGAGTCCCAGATATTTATATGTGTGCAGCAATGCCTCCTACTCCCCACGTTAGTAATTGATCTCAGGGTTCCTTGGCCCACCACAAGTCCAGAACCAGCTCCTTCGTCTTGTTAATGTTTAGTGTCCTGGCACTAAATGACAAAGTCATGTCATGTCATTTTTTAACTCACTTCATCCACACCAGGGTTGTTTGGGAGTGATGGGGCTGGAACCTATCCCACCTAGCATAAGGCACAAGAGGGGAACAAACATTGGGCAGGACTCCAGTCCAAAATAGGGCAACCACATACACAGGCAGTCCAAACACGCACTAGAGCCAATTTAGCGTTGTCATTCCACCTAAGCTGCAAGTCTTTGGTCAGTGGGAGGAAACCCACGTGGACATGGTGGGAAAATGCAAACTCAATGCAGAGATGACTAGGGACGCGAACTGTGGTCTCCTTACTGTGAAGCAGCATCGCTACCCTAAGTGACACAGTCCTCCACCCTTTATTATATACTCCTTGTCCTCCTCCTCATCTCCCCTAATGATGCAGCCTTCAAATGGAGGAGCCATTTGAGAATTAGGGGGCATTAATAACAGTTGTCCTACAAAGTGGCGGGATAAAGGGTGAAAAGTTAAAAAAAGTGGAGTGTGTAAGTTACTCCACGGCCTCCGATATTGGTTTGAAGTTTATATATTAAATGTGTACTCATAATGTCATGGTGATGTTGGACATTACGTTCTGAGCCATCTGCTTTATGCTATTGTTACAGCAAAAATTTAACCACAAGACAAATTCCTAACAACATTGTTGATTGTCAGTAAACTTTCATTCATTCACTTGGTTGCTGGGTGGAGTGGACATGAGGGAACTTCTCTTCTCTAAAATCAGTCCTTCCTCTTCTGCTGTGAGTCAAAACAGAGACAGAAAGAAGTGTGTGTGTCTGTACACGTGAGAGCGCATGCTTAGCATAGATATTGGAGGGCGGCGTTTGTGTGAGTGGGCATCAGTTTACTAGAATATGTTTGAGATTGAGTGTAAGTCAGTGTGAGAAAGTGTGGATTGAAATTTGCCTTCTTGTATGCACATGCAGGAGCGACTTAGTCCATGTGGGTGCACTGGTGTACACCTACAGTGCCATCCATAATGTTTGGGACAAAGATTGACCCCTCTGTGCCACAAAATTTACAAATCAAACAAGTTCAGACAAATTCAGTGATAAAAAGTGTTTTCATTTCTACATGGTGTGACGTAAATGTATACAAATCCCCTTAAATTAAATGTAAATGTGCACTTTGAAAGTTGATTTGTAATTTTAAACTGCGGAGCAAAGGGAACAATCAAGAGAAAATGTGTCTTTGTTCTAAAAATTATGGAGGGCACTGTATGTGTGTATGCTCAGTGCTAAGTAAACTGAATTGCAAATGTAAGTGGTGTGAAAGTGTATGTACAGCTCAGATTGGTCCACCTCAGTCATCCATAAACAAACCATCCTCACAAAATCCTAGACTAACCCCCACCATGCATAGCTTATGCGTTTGCTTGACAGTAGATACTCTTGTAACATGAGTAACATGACAGTTATAATTGTATAATAACCCTCACTTATTCTGTTTTTCTTTTCGGTACTCAAATGTGGCACTTGGTGCCATGGCCCACCTGCCAAGTTGTTTTGCCTGCCTAAGGAAACGTCATCCCAGATGGAGGATCGCAGGAATCGTGGGAAAGAGGGGTCCTTTCATCGGATTGGCTGGCCCAGCACTGTTTCAGCCGTGTAATGGCCAAATGGGGGCGGCAGCTTGAAGGATGAGGTCTCCAGGACTCTATACAAATCCAAATCTTATTATGGGATATATCTACTGTTAAATTCTGCTCTGTACTTCTAAAATTAATATTTTTTATTTCTTACTATATTGAGAAATTGTTCTGTTCTGTGTACTGCATTGTATTGTATTGACCCCCTTCTTTTGACACCCACTGCACGCCCAACCTACCTGGAAAGGGGTCTCTCTTTGAACTGCCTTTCCCAAGGTTTCTTCCATTTTTTCCCTACAAGGTTTTTTTGGGAGTTTTTCCTTGTCTTCTTAGAGAGTCAAGGCTGGGGGGCTGTCAAGAAGCAGGGCCTGTTAAAGCCCATTGCGGCACTTCCTGTGTGATTTTGGGCTATACAAAAATAAACTGTATTGTATTGTATGTATTGTCCATGGGGCACCTTTGAATGTTTCTTACTCTTTTTTAAACAGGATGCAGTTATCCATCTGCCCCAGAAGGCTGGACAAAGCTGGCAGCACTGTGAGGATGATGTTTTTTGAATTCTCCAGCGCTTTCAACACCATCCAGCCATCAATGTCAAGGAGTAAATTCAGAGATATGCAGATGGGTGAGCCTGTGGCATCCTGGATAAGAGATTCTCCGTTGGGCAGACCGCAGTTTGAGACTCAAGGACCATGTGAGCAACACTGGAGCACCAGAAGGAACAGTCCTGTCTCCTTTTCTCTCCACTGTGTACACCTCCATCTATCAGTAAAACACCAGGTCCTGTCACTTTGTAGAAATTCTCAGATGATTCTACACTTATGGGGTGTATCAATGAGGATGATGAGACTAAGGAGAGGAGTCAGGGGAGAATTTTGTTTCTTGTTGCAGAAAGAATTGTTTGCATCTTAACATCAACAAAACCAAGGAACTGCTTACTGACTTTCGTCCTACCAAAGAGCTTCTATGTCCAGTCACTATTCAAGAATTGGATCTAGAGGTGGTGCTCTTGGGGGTCCTCATCAATGATAGGCTGGACTGATCTTGTAATACAAAGGAACTTAATAAGATATGGCAGAGCTGACTCTTTTTTTCTTACTATTCCTTTAATGTGGGACGTGATATCCTTCATATCTTCTACAACTCTGTGTTGGTCAGTGTGGTGTGCTGGGCTGGTAACATCACTTCAAGAGAGGCCCACCAAATCAACAAGCTAATTAAAAGGGCAAGCTCGGTTATGGGACACACTCTGGACCCACTATAGTAGCGAAGGAGAGAATGAGAACATTAGGAACATCGCTGCACATCCTCTCTCTAACACAACAACACTGAGGACTTTTGGCCAACAACATATTCAGTAGAAGTATGTCAAACACTACAGGGGCTCCTTTATATCAACAGCAATATGTCTGTATAACACCTCATTCTGACTGTGATGGCCATGTTACAAATTTTATTTCTCCTTAAATTTTCTTTCTTTTTAGCCATTCTGGTGTGTGTTCAGGCCACTGTGATGGACGACCGGTGGCTCAACCCGGCGGGGACACCCATAGAATGGAAGGGTGGGGGAAGGAAGCTACTTGCCGACACTGCTTCCCCAAAACGCTAGATGGCAGCTCCCTTGGAGTGTAGCGGTGTCCTGGATTCCCACAGGGCATTCTGGGACTTGAAGTATCGTTTCTCAGCCCTATTGGGTGCCGTGGGTGCCGCCAGGGGGAGCTGTTGAAGGACCTGGGGACTCATCCTTTCCTTATAGCCCAGAAGTATGAGGTAGTCACGAAGTAGTCAAGGACTATTTAAAGGACTGTTGGGAACACAGCAAGCGAAGTGGAGTTGGGTGGTAGGGAACAGAGCATGCTGGGAGGTGTGGAGGAGATATTTGGAGATTTAAATATTATTGTGTTTATTTGTTTATTGTGGTGGGGGTGCTTTGGGCACTATTTACTGTAACAAGAAGAAATTAAACTACTTCTTGGTGCTTTTAATAACGTGTTGTCAGTGTCTGTGTGTCGGGTTAAGCGTTGCTATAGTGCCATCTAGTGTCACACCACATAGTTTATTTATTTATTTAAAGAGCTTCTATAAAAAGCCAAATTTCCCCTTGGGGACAAATAAGGTTCTATATAATCTAATTAATTTGGTTGAGAGATGTTTAATTTGAGTTTGTACTGCTGGCCTCCCTTTTCTTCGGCCCACACTAGGCATAACTGAGACATGGAAAGAGACAAATTCCCACCTGAAATTAACCTCCCACTTGGGGATCTGAAACAGCTGGAGGGGCCCCATTTATGCTAGAGATGGAACTTCGAGCTTCATAAAGTTTCAAGTCAGGCCTTCAAACAATCAACTGTTTAAATAATGACAGCCTCGTTACCACAGCAACAGAAATCCTCAGTGCTGCTTTTAAAGCATGCCTTCCACCAACAGTAATCAATTAGATGAAGCAGATGGAAAAAAGAGAGGCCGATATCAATATAGGAGAACAAATATAGATGACTCACTCAGAAATATGATACGGCTGTAGCTGCACCACAAACAGCTTTTCAGTAATGCTAGCTAAAGCACTACATGCACAGAATTACATTGTATCTTTATTGCTAATTATTTCATCTTGTAGTGTAAAGTATGACAATATGGAAGGCACTATATAACAAGTGCTGCATTGCAAAATACATATTTAAAAATCAGACCTTAGACACACACATGCCCCTCACATCAAACACAGACCGCAAATTAATGAGGGAAAGATTGGAGGGCTCATTAAAGGTTGTTCAATTCAATACCGAAAAGGAGACAAAGAAATATGAAAGGACCTCCATTTTCATTACAAAGTAGTTGATTAAGTGCTTACTCATATGATGTTTGGGTCTTTAAGGATCTTCATGTGTTGAAACATTTCATCTGCACACACACACAGATTCTCACCAGCAGTGAAAGCATACAGGCAAATAAATACACACATGTGAGTACGTATAGATAGGGTGTGCTGCACTGTTACTAGGGGCTGTCTCTCATGCACCATGTCACTTATTTTTTCCTATAAAATTGTTGTGTTACACCCAGAAATTTCCCCCGGCTTGTATTTATCTTCTTCATGAAATTTCTGTTATGTTTGTCTAATAGTTAGTAATTGTGTACTATAACTTTAAATGTGCCCCCATTCTATGTACTTTGTGGGTGGTTCCCCAAGATGTGGGGTCACCTGTCAATCTCCCTCTAGAGACCGCCCCCAGCCCTATAAAAGCTAAGGAGACAGGCAGTTAAATACAGTACATTGTATGCACTGACTTTGTGAGAGTTCTCTTGTGCTTTTGCTTATTATTATTATTATTATTGGATTAATGGATATTTGACCTTCTTGCTCTGTTTTTTGATGCACTGTATTCTAATTTTGTATTGGGTCTATGTTTATTACTGGATAGCCTTTTTAATGGTGTCTCCTTTTCTGCCTTCCTGATTTTTGAGCTTTTATTTGTTATACATACCATTTTTAAAATAAATCTTTTATTTATAAAGATTCCACATTCGCCTTCTTCTTCTCCTAGCCAGGGGTTTACAGTCATTCCTTCTCTAGTTGAGCATTTTCAATATAATCAGGACATTTCCAAATATATTTTTGAACTTTGATTTTGAAGTGCATTTTGACTCTGAATCTCAGTCTGTATTTGTGTGAAGCCCCTCTGGGCAGACTAGTGGAAATTCCAGCCTGCTTGTTTTGGCCATTTTGGAGGCCTCACACCACATTGGCCATTTCAAGTGAGTGGACCACTACATCAGTTAACTTTTACGGTAGACTTCCTGTTGACCACCTGCCCTTTACATCTTCAATTACAATAGTCAAGAATACTCCAGCTTTCTGCTTTCTGGCCTCATTATGTATTAAGATAAAGTGTAATCTTTTATGTACACTGAAACAACTTTTTGAGTTGGTATATTTTGTTAATCCCCAAGGGGAAACTGTCTTTTCGCATCCTCTTTGGGGGGGTCAGCCATTGTACAGCACCACTGAAGCAATTTTCAGGTTAAGGGCCTTTCTCAAGGGCCCAACAGAGTAGCATTCCTTCTGTGATTTTACACTAAAACTATTAGGTTTATAGACAACTGAGGCATCTGGTTATGTTACCCTTTGGGCACACTTTAGTTTCTTGACAAATTGTCCTCCTGCTTGTGATCTATCCAGTCTTAATGTTTATTGTCACATGCGTGCGTTTAAGGGACGCTGTCAAAGTTCTGCTGAGTTAAGCAATTCTGCCTCATATCAAGAGGGTGGCATTGTCGCTAACGAACTCTTCCTTTCCTCCACAGCTCCAAAGGGCGAGCACCAGACTACCCTTAGCCAGACCTCCTGATGGTTTGTGGAAAACCCGCCCATTCCAGTACAAGTGCTATATTTTTGGTACTCTGACCAGGGACCCGCTAGGGAGAGACACAGCTTTGGCCATTAATTTTGCTTTTGCCTATTTTCTGTTAAACAGAACCTAACAGGCAGTACCCCAACCTTTGAACCATCATCCATCCATATGTGACAATTTATTAAGTCACAGTATAAAATATAATTATATGCTATGGTAAAAAAAATAGGCAGAAGACATGAAAAAGGTTTGGGGATGGCCATTCTGTATACTGAAAGATCAGAAAATAAAGAAAACATGTCTTTACAAGACAGAGTTCAAAACCAAACTAACTAACAGAATGAGTGTGGGCTATAAATATGATGGATTAGAAGAAGAGGTGCAGTCAGGGAGGCCGAAACAGGAACTGATGTGGCAGGTAGATGGGTTCTGGGTATCGGGAGTGATGTCATCAAAAGGTGTCAGAAGTGACATCATCAGTGGGCCAGTGATGATGTCACTGAGTGGTCTTCAGCTGTTTCTGCAGAAAGACAAGAGGAGAAAAAGAACAAAGGACCAGATGACAGCACCAACCTCAATCTGGCTGTATAATAACACGTGTGACAATACATATTAAAAAGTCAGCTCACAACTCACATTAATGCATTGATTATAAGTTGTTTTATATCTCTGACCACAGATTAGAAGAGCCATTCACAAATACATTGGACAAAACCGAGGCAATAATAAAAAACAAATGCAAGATGAACAACAGGTAGAGATATTGTCAAACAAGGTAAGGAACTATACATTCCGAAAATAGAATATCGGGATAAGTAAAGGCAAAAAGGTAGAGAGAAAGTTGTAATTCCAGATTTGGAAAAAGTAAAGGCCGAGAATCTACTCAACATTTAGGCTCAAAAATGAGAGCAAAAGTACAAAACATGCTGGACATGAAAATCATGACAGTACAGGCCTGAGGAAATCAATGAGATTGATGCCACCCTGCTTATAGACATGAGTTAATTATGTGGATCTAGGTGAACTCTGGACATTGAACAAATCTGCTGGGTGATGGAAAAAACGGCTAGAAATAGAGTGCAGTGATTAAATTTAAAAGAGGGGGTTCAGATCCCAGCTTTGTGTCTGTCTGGGTGGCTTTGCACATTCTGCCTGTGTCTGCATGGTCCTTTTACTGTGAACGCTGATCATCCAAAGACATACCTAATGGATTAAAAGATGTCCCTGAAATGGCCTAATGTATTTTGAGTGTGCTGGTTCCTGCTTTGTGCCCAGTGCTTACCAGATGGGTTCCAACCCTGACTGCCATAAATTATATAGGAGCAGGCTTTAAGATGGATGAATGGATCAGGGTACTGATCAGGAAATAAAATCCCAAAATAAAGAAGATGCAAGATTTGATTTGTGTGTTTTTGTAATTTCCTGTTCATCTGTGTGGGGATGATTTTTGAAAATGGTCTCCAGCCACAACTCTCACTTCCAGCTACAGTATGACTGAATTTACCTGACAGATGGGTTTTGCCAGCCTTGTGTATTTAAACAGTCACACCATGTTTGTTCACTGAGTCTCTTATCTCTCCATTTCGAAGTTTGATTATACCCTTGTTAGTTCTTCAGAACATTAGAACAATTATGATGAGAACAGGCCATTCATCCCAACAAGCTCATCAATTCTATTCTCCCAGAATCTCAAAAATAACATCAAGTCAAGATTTGAAGGTCCTTAGAGTCCTACTCTCTATTATAGCACTTTGCCATTTATTATATGTGTCAGATGTCCTTTTAGTGAAAAAAAAAATTCACTTTGACTGCGTCATTCATAAGATTTTGGTTAACTTGCTCATTATCTGACCTGAGGGTCTGCATCCTATCATTATATCCTGACCTACACTTACAGTGCATCCGGAAAGTATTCACAGCACATCACTTTTTCCACATTTTGTTATGTTACAGCCTTATTCCAAAATGGATTCATTTTTTTTCCTCAGAATTCTACACACAACACCCCATAATGACAATGTGAAAAAGGTTTACTTGAGATTTTTGCAAATTTATTAAAAATAAAAAAATTGAGAAAGCACATGTACATAAGTATTCACAGCCTTTGCCATGAAGCTCAAAATTGAGCTCAGGTGCATCCTGTTTCCCCTGATCATCCTTTAGATGTTTCTGCAGCTTAATTGGAGTCCACCTGTGGTAAATTCAGTTGATTAGACAGGATTTGGAAAGGCACACACCTGTCTATATAAGGTCCCACAGTTGATAGTTCATGTCAGTGCACAAACCAAACATGAAGTCAAAGGAATTGTCTGTAGACCTCTGAGACAGGATTGTCTCACGGCACAAATCTGGGGAAGGTTACAGAAAAATTTCTGCTGTTTTGAAGGTCCCAATGAGCACAGTGGCCTCCATCATCCGTAAGTGGAAGAAGTTCGAAACTACCAGGACTCTTCCTAGAGCTGGCCGGCCATCTAAACTGAGCGATCGGGGGAGAAGGGCCTTAGTCAGGGAGGTGACCAAGAACCCAATGGTCACTCTGTCAGAGCTGTAGAGGTCTTCTGTGGAGAGAGGAGAACCTTCCAGAAGGACAACCATCTCTGCAGCAATCCACCAATCAGGCCTGTATGGTAGAGTGGCCAGACGG
The DNA here is from genome assembly GCF_900747795.2 of Erpetoichthys calabaricus. NCBI lineage: Eukaryota > Metazoa > Chordata > Cladistia > Polypteriformes > Polypteridae > Erpetoichthys > Erpetoichthys calabaricus. Next base: position 277,831,447 of record NC_041396.2, on the reverse strand, counting down.
AAGCCACTCCTTAGTAAAGGGCACATGGCAGCCCACCTGGAGTTTGCCAAAAGGCACCTGAAGGACTCTCAGACCATGAGAAAGAAAATTCTCTGGTCTGATGAGACAAAGGTTGAACTCCAGACCCCAGGAAACCAGGCACCGCTCATGACCAGGCCAATACCATCCCTACAGTGAAGCATGGTGGTGGCAGCATCATGCTGTGGGGATGTTTTTCAGTGGCAGGGACTGGGAGACTAGTCAGGATAAAGGGAAAGATGACTGCAGCAATGTACAGAGACATCCGGGATGAAAACCTGCTCCAGAGCGCTCTTGACCTCAGACTGGGGCGACGGTTCATCTTTCAGCAGGACAACGACCCTAAGCACACAGCCCAGATATCAAAGGAGTGGCTTCAGGACAACTCTGTGAATGTCCTTGAGTGGCCCAGCCAGAGCCCAGACTTGAATCCGATTGAACATCTCTGTTCAGACCTTAAAATGGCTGTGCACCGATGCTTCCCATCCAACCTGATGGAGCTTGAGAGGTGCTGCAAAGAGGAATGGGCGAAACTGGCCAAGGATAGGTGTGCCAAGCTTGTGGCATCATATTCAAAAAGACTTGAGGTTGTAATTGCTGCCAAAGGTGCATCGACAAAGTATTGAGCAAAGGCTGTGAATACTTATGTACATGTGATTTCTCAGTTTTTTAATTTTTAATAAATTTGCAAAAACCTCAAGTAAGCTTTTTTCACATTGTCATTATGGGGTGTTGTGTGTAGAATTCTGAGGAAAAAAATGAATTTAATCCATTTTGGAATAAGGCTGTAACATAACAAAATGTGGAAAAAGTGATGCGCTGTGAATACTTTCCGGATGCACTGTAAGTGTAGGTCAGGATATACGTTTGTTTTTACCAATCTTCTACTGATCTTTTTCATTTTACCTGTGTTATTAGTCTCTCTGTACACCTCCTCAGTAGGCCCCGTCATCCAGTTCCAGTACTATGCAGATGATGTACAGCTGTACCAGTCATTCCCTGCAGAGAACCACTCAGTGTCAGCTAGAATCTCTGCATGCGTTATTGATATTACACCCTGGACGAAAGAACAACAACTTCAGCTCAACCTGGCAAAGACAGATATCTCTGCACATCCATCTATTCAGTGCTCCATCTCTGTTCAGCTTGCCTTGCCATCGTTAATACCCATCAAGTTGGTAGGCAAAATTGGTATGGTGATTGATGATCATCTGTCCCTCAGGGAGCATGTTGCTATGGTCTCTCAGTCTAGCAGATTCACTCTATACAACAGCTGAAACATTAGACCGTATCTACCAAGAGTAAGCAGCACAACTCCTGTTCTGGGCTTTGGTCTTGTCTTGTTTGGACTACTGCATCTCTTTGTTGGTCGGAGTACTGGTATGTGTCACCAAGTCGCTACAGATGATTCAAAATGCAATGGTACATCTGGTGTTCAACCAGCTAAAGTGGTCGGACACATGTCACGTCTCTTTTCACATCACTACATTGGCTCTCTGTAACAGCACGTATTAAGTTCAAATCCTTGATGCTCACCTATAGAGTAGTCAGTTGGTCAGCACCTGTGTATATGGAGACACCTGTGAAATCTTTTGCTCCTTCATGACCACTCAGACCTGTTGGTGTCACCTCTGCATGCTGTCAAATCTCAGCCTAGACTGGGTTCATGTGTAGCGTCTAGCTGGTGGAACAAGCTGCCCAACTCTGTTTGAACTTCTGACTCCTTCAATGTCTTTAAGACAAGTCTGAAGACTCCCTTGTTTGGTGGACTTCTGTTCAACTGATATTAGCTGTAAGAATTTGTAACCTTCAAATTGTAACTCGCTTGTATTTTGATCTGAGCTCCTCATCTCTGGTGATCAATTTTGCAACCTTATCCTGTAACGCTTGTACCTAAACAGTCCCCCAGACTGGTGTTTACTCAATTAAGTTGAACTCTTTTGTAAGTTGCTTTGGATAAACCCATCTACTAAGCAAATACATGTAAATGCTAAAAAAATGAATGGAAGTGCTAAAGAGGAAATGAAGATCTTTTGTAAGCAGGGTGGAGTATATGGCAGCGTGACAGATTTGGGTTAGTTTCATAACAAAAATATAAAGTTTTCCACTAAAAGCATTCATACATTTTCAATAAAACACACATTTCTGTTAAATCAATGAGCAAGAGGACTTTGTATTTTAAAAATGTAAAGCTTCCGGTTGAAGTTATGTTAAATTCATCCATTTCCTGATTATCTCATTATCAAACAGTCAGTTTACCATCTTTTTTGTGCTATTGCTGTTAGTGTGAACATCAACTTTACCCAAAAGTTTGTCTGAATCCTTTAACTTGACCACCTGTGTCTACTTCATCACAGCATCACATTTTCAAACTCTCTTAATCCAGTTAAGGGTTGTGAGGGGGATGGAGCTTTATGACAGAACTGAGAGCAAGGCAGGAAACAGTCCAGGAGAGTCCATCGCCCTCATGCACACACCCACTCACACTGGGCTGGCTGGAGGAAAACCCACACAGACAATGGGAGAACATGCAAACTTGACACAAAGTCTGGGCGTGGAGTCCAAACTCTGAATGCTGTCTGTGAGGCAGCAGCTCCTTCCACATTCTGGCTGTCCAGCATACTCCAATTTCTATTACAGGTAAGAGGGTGTAACAAAGATAAAAAATAAATGTAGTTTGCTAAATGTGACTCATAATATTTCATTTGTGTGTTTGATTTTAGTTTTTATTTTTTAATTTAGGATTATTTAACCTAATTATTTTAAACTGTGTTCCCAGAGCTCATGAGGGAAAGCTGACATTGTCTGTATTGTCTGATCAAAATGTTCTGGAACTGAAACTGGAATCACTAAATGGGTCTGCTCCGGCTTGTTCATCTGAATTGTGTGTTATACACCAGCCATCCAGAGAGCTCAGATCTGCTGGTCAGTTGTCTCTTGTGGACCCTCACACTAAGTGTAAAACTAAAGGGGACAGGGCTTTAACAGCTGCTGCGTCTTATCTGTGGAATTCTTTACCTAATTACATTAAGGAGTCATTTTCAATTAAACTGTTTAATACTAGACAGATTGAAGACGCATTTCTATTCTCTGGCTTTCCGTGACCTTCAGTGATACTGATGATTCTTTCCTCTTAGTCATTTGTTTGTTTTCAATTAACTGCTGGTTGCTTTGTATTTTATTGTATTTATATTATTTAAGTTTATTGTATGTTTTAATCTAACACATTTTGGCTACAGCATTACTGATGTTGTTTTAAATGTGCTCTATAAATAAATGGACATTGACATTGACATTAATTGCAGGCAGGTGCAAAGGAGCTCATTATATAAAAAAGGACCAATAATTTGTGTTTTTCAAGATAAAATATGGGTCGGACAAACTGGTTTTAAAAGTGTTGAATTCTGGGGGATATGCAAATGTAAAAGAAAAGGCAAGAAAAGACTTTAGTACCATTAGAATGTATGTGTTTACGCTTGGATAATCTAACCAGTGTGTATATGCATGTAAGAAGATGTGAAATGGGAGCTTGGAACTTTAAGATTAACATGTCTTATGGTTAGCTAAAAGTAACTTAACCCTTAAACCGCCAGAACCGGCTATAGTCGGTTCCCAATGCAATTTGTCAGCATGCTGGAGCCAAGTATATTTGGCAACATACATTCGTTGAACGCCCCAACTGGCTATAGTCATGCCTCAGTGTGATTTGCCAGCACGCCAGAGCTGATCAGTCAGTGCTGTACATTCATTGAGCAGCTACCTCATGACCAATTGTATCTCAAATGTGGTATGTGGTAAATGTACTAGCCATGCTACCTCTCAAAGACAAGTGACAGAATAAAACAAAAATATTTGCTATCTCTTGCCTTATATGTTTCCTTCAGCACATTTCCTCTGTATCCATGTGTGAACGTCTCTTAACCAGCGCTCCCTCTATCAAGTGCGTTCCCATAATGCCTGCTTCTCAGACTCGAGGCACCTTTCACACCTCCTGTCCAGGTTTATACTTGCTGTCTTTGGCGATTTTCACAGCAGGCCTCATACGTCTTTACTCCTCCTCGAGTGTCTGCTCTTGCACTTTTATGGTATCACCAATGCCAAACTGAACAGTGAGATTACTCAGGAGGCCTGGACACACAGACCTTAGTGTTTTATTATATAGTATATAAATGTATTTATTTAATTGTACTGTTCTAATGTTTTATTTTGTAAGTGTCCTGCAGTGTCTGGAAAAGTGCAAATAAAATATTGTTATTATTATTCGATGGTGTCATTGTGCCACACAGGTTGTGATTAGTGAAACAGGCATGCTTCAATTTTTATGCAACACTGTCACAAAAATTTGTTTCATAAGAGATTTGTGTGGTATAAAGTTTTTGGGCAGTGACATGAGGATGGTGTGATTTGTTTTCTTATTTTGATAAAACTTGTGCTTAGAAAAATGTTCAGTAGCCTGTTCTCCTCACCACATACCAGGTCCGATAGATAAGGTCGTTATGCACTCAGACGATACCAGATGAGAAATAGTATCAACTAGGAACCACTATATACAGTTGTGAATATACAAATACAAAAAATAGGTTTAACCTACAGTGAAAAGCAGAGCTGATAAATGTTTTAAGGACATAAGTGCCTAAAATGGAATGGCCAAAGAACATGAGGTTTGAACTCAACAGGGGAATCGGCCCTTATACTACGATCTCCCTTCGGCTCAATACATCCATCAAGGAAGCAAACTAACAGCATGAATTCACGCAGTTAGAGAAACACCAGAGTCTCTATTATTCTGTTCATCTACAGACCGATCAGCTTACTAAGGCAAAGCTCCACCTGGTTATCTGGATATATTGGCAGCTAGGTCTCCTAGCAAGAAAAGCTGCTACCCATCTACCCATCCCTGTTGTATTTGGCATAATTTGTTATATTCATTACCTTGCTTCTGTTTTAAGCGTATTAGGAATCTTAACATATAGATAGATAGATAGATAGATAGATACTTTATTAATCCCGATGGGAAATTCATATCTGTAATTCATGATATTATGGATCTATACCAGCGCTTACACGGCACACAGACACTGACAACCCATTTTAAAAGCACCAAGAAGTTGTTTAATTTATTTGCTTTAAAAACATAGTGCCCAAGCACCTCCACCACAGTAAACAAATAAACACAATAATATTTAATTCTTGAAATCTCTCCTCCACACCTCCCAGCAAGCTCTATCCTCTACCTCCCAACTCCAGCTTGCTTGCTAGGTCTTCAGTAGTCCTTTATATAGTCCTTGACCCGGAAGTGCTTCCGTTCTTCCGTCCTCGTGACTTGCCAGCACTTCCGGGTCAGATGGAGAACTTGAGGTTTTTATCAGCTAAGAAGTACTTTGGGGCTTCTGACCCTGTGAAATTGGGAGTACTTCCGGGCTATACAGAAAATAAAAATCCCCAGATCTTCCTGCAGCGTCTCCTGCACGGTACCCAGCTGGGCTGAGATGCCGAAATACAGATACCATGATGCCCTGTGGGAATCCGGGGCACCGCTATGCTGCTGGGAACTCTCCATCTGGTGTCTTGGGGGAGGCAGTGCCCCTCAGTAGCTGCCTTCCCCCATTCTTCTCTTTTTTGGGCATCCCGGCTGGGTTGAGCAGCTGGCCACAATTAATAAAAGTGTATACCTTCTCTCTCCTTGTATTGGTAGTGAAAGGCTGGTAAATGCAGACATACAAGGGCTATAGTGTGGATTTTGGATACTCTCTTCAGGCCTGTGTAATAAAGAGGCTGAAAATGAGTAAAGGCTGACCCTATGATTGCTCCCTAAAGCCTCATTAACACTTCTGTGTGTAAGCTGCTCTCTCTTCTGCAGCTGCATAATGTATGTAATCTGTCACACTCTGGTCAAATCTATTCAATTTTTGCCTTTCATTCACATCATACATTGCATTTTTTAAGAATGTGACGTGCTACATATTTTCTTAATGAAGACATCACAAAATGCACCATTATGCCCATCAATTTATTTTCTTCACAGGGAGACTATACTAGCATTATTGCAGTGAATATGCTGTATTCACCAGTGACCTTGTTCGCTGAATTTTTTCCTGAAAATTTGACATTTGCCATCTTAGGTGAAATTCTTTTTTTTTCCCAGCACTTCCCAGAGCTGTTGTATCCATGCATAGAACTTTCAGGATTGCCTACTGTAAGATCATTGAAGAGCTACTTCAGGCATGCGTGATGTCACCAGTCTCCACCCAATCAGCACTCCAGCCTTCCACCCCACATGCGCTTAACAAAAAAAAAAATTTGGGTTTGTATTTTCATTTAAAGGATACATTAGCTGACCATCATGAGAATATCATGAGTAGTGCCACTGAACATATAACACTAATGTGTATGCTGCTGACTGCAGCACCGCATAGCTAATTTGTATACATAATTAGCCTTGTACCCAGCTACAATCCCCAAACAAGCTTTAAAGGAGTTCTCCCTCTTCTTGAGAAAGAAAACACATGCGACCCTGCAAAATAATAATAACAAAAGATTTACTACTGTTTACAGGGTATTTCTATTCTCCTCATGGAAAAAAAAGTGCAAAGCATCTGCAGCGAGATCAGAAACAGAGTGCTGTGTCTTTACACAATGGAGCAAACCACTCCTTCATTGCATGGCTAATGTGTTCCTCAAGACTGAAACTCTGAGAACACAATAATATATCTATACAGTGGCAAGCCAAATATCCAATCCCCCTGAAAGTCATCATAATTTTCTGCATGACAAAAGATTTGTACACATATTTATCCATTCTGTATTTTTAATGTGAACTCTTATGCTGTAATAATACATATCCATAGTCAAAAAATAACCATTTTCTGATGATATTAAACTGAAGAAGAAAAGCTCAACAGTTAATGTTTGCATAAGTATTCAAGCCCTACACAATAATGTTTTGTCGAGGAGCTTTCTGCTGCAGTAACAGCCTTAATTTTTGTGGGGTAAGTAGGTACCAGTTTAGCACATTGCTCAGTAGAAGTGGTGGTAAAAGGGTTAGAAAAGCTTATGAAAGCAGGACTCTAGCATTTCAGTGTCCATTCTGCTATAATGTACTGTTCACTGTTAGCAGCAGAGAGCAAAGCTCTGGAAGCTTTTAAGACGGAGGCTAAAATGCCAACTCAAGTTTTCCACTGAAGCTTTAACTGGTGCACCAGTTAACCTAATGTCAGCTGTGGAAGAAAACCAGAGTTACCAGAAGCAGAACCTACAGTAAGTACAGCAAATGTGAACTGAAATGGTGTCCAAGCACTGTGATGTGAAAAAGCGCTGTGCCACATTTAATATGATCGTCACGCAGATGCTCAGATTCTCACTGTCTTTAGATTTGAGCCTTCAGTCAGCTTACATACACTCACATACAGAGACTTGAAAAAAGTAGCTCAAAATTAGTAAATGATATGAAACAAATAAACAAAAAAAATAATTAAACAACGAATGCGTATGAATAAGCCCACCCAAATTCTTCTGACAGAAATAATAATTTAACAGACACTAGGCAAATAACATCTGATTATGCACAAAACAGTTAACGATAAACACTCACAATATTCTTCTTCTTCTTTTGGCTTCTCCCGTTAGGAGTTGCCACAGCAGATCATCCATATCTTCCTGTCTTCTGCATCTTGCTCTGTTGCACCCATCACCTGCATGTCTTCTCTCAGCACATCCATAAACCTTCTCTTAGACCTTCCTCTTTTCCTCTTACCTGGCAACTCTATCTTTAGCATCCTTTTCCCAATATACCCTGCATCTCTCCTCTGCACATGTCCAAATCAATGCAATCTCGCCTCTCTGACTTTGTCTCCCAGCCGTCCAACCTGAGCTGACCCTCTAATGTACTCATTTCTAATCCTGTCCATCCTCGTCACACCCTGGGAAAATCTTAGCATCTTTAGCTCTGACACCTCCAGCTCTGTCTCCTGCTTTCTGGTCAGTGCCTCCGTCTCCAACCCATATAACATAGCTGGTCTCACCACTGTCCTGTAGATCTTCTCTTTCACTCTTGCTGTCACAAATCACTCTTTTTCACCCATTCCACCCTGCCTGCACTCTCTTTTTCACCTCTCTTCCACATTACTCTGTACTGTTGATCCCAAGTATTTAAACTCATCCACTTTCGTCAAATCTACTCCCTGCATCCTCACCATTCCACTGACCATCTTCTCATTCACACACATGTATTCTGTTTTGTTTCTACTGACCTTCATTCCTCTCCTCTCTAGAGCATATCTCCACCTCTCCAAGGTCTCCTCGACCTGCTCACCACTCTCGGTACAGATCACAATGTCATCAGCAAACATCATAGTCCACTGAGACTCCTATCTAATCTCGTCTGTCAACCTGTCCATCACCATTGCAAATAAGAAAAGGGCTCACAGCCGATCCCTGATGTAATTCCACCTCCACCTTGAATGCATCTGTCACTCCTACCCCAGACCACACCACTGTCACACCTCCCTGGTACATATCCTGTACAACTCTTACATACTTCTCTGCCTTTCCCGACTTCCTCATACAATACCACAACTCCTCTCGAGGCACCCTGTCATATGCTATCTCCAGGTCCACAAACAGTCCAGTTCAACAGATGTGATGATGGTGAAAATGAATTGAGGTGCCAAGTGAACAGTTTCCTGAATGTTCTGTAAATTTTGTCTAACCGCATTCCAGTAGTTGAGTGAAGATCTGTAGAAGTTGGGAGCATTCCCAGGACGAAGACTTTTACCAGTCTAGATACAATCACACAAACACACAGGCCCAGGATAAGCACATGAATAAGCACATAAATCCAGAAAGAAACTGTAATCCACAGATGTTGTCTTTGTAATCCCATAGTGTGTGAAGCATCGAAACAAACAGACCCAGGTGATCGCATTCCCCTTGGCATTTTTTGGCTCCCTTTTAAAGATTGCACCTAATGATTCTTATTCCGAGGAACCTCTGTGCCACACTAATACTGCCTGATTGTGTAATATGACTGGATTTGTAGGCCATTTAAGTAGCGCTTTTAAATGATAGTCTATATTGTAATGACCGGGCTGGGGGACCATGTGGGTGAAAAGCTACCAAGCTGTGCATATTTTGATGAGATTATCAGATATGCAAATCAAGCTGTTCAGCAAGCTCAGTGGGGGGTGGAGATTAAGGTAAGGTATAAATATAAGAATAAAGGAGTGTGGGAATCATGTTGCTGGAGCAAAAGGTGCACAAGAGTGGAAAGGACCAAACTCATAGTAGTCGGGAAGAAGCTAAAACAGCATCAGCCTGATTTGCATAGGGGTGCAACATTGCCACTACAGGAGTTGAACATAGTGGGTTGTGAATCCAAGGGAAAGTTTCACTTCACAAGCAGAGAGAGTGGTGTGCTTTAGGGCCATGATACTTAAGTAGAAAATGGTCTGAAGACAGGGAGTCGGTCCAGTTTGAAGAATGAACCAGAATGACTGTCCCTCATGGCCCTAACAGTGAGGGACTGCCAGGCAGAGTTGTAAAACATACTCAATAATGATACTTGAGTAATAGTCTAAGTACTTTGTCAAATTTTTATTTTCACTGAAGTAAAAATTATTGAAGTGAAAAAATAGATGGTACAAGGCTTTATCTAGAGAACAGAATACATTTTTTTTATTTTTAAACAACGCTCACACAACATTTCTGCTACAGATATGCACTAAAACAATCATGCAAAACACAATCCTGCCTTTGATCAGAACATAACTGCAGTCATAGTCACGGTGATGACCTGAAGTGTGGTACTGGTGAGTGTGGATATGACTTACTGTACACTGTGCCTCCCCGATTGGGATACCTGGCAGCCGTAGATAAGGCACACCTACACCAGAGAGAAGGATAAAATAAAATGCAATAATAAGAATAAAAATTAAGCAAATAGCTCACAACCTTATCAATTGAATAGATACACAACATAAAACATTGAGTGAAAATCAGCACAGACTGGGTTTATTATACTTTACTGAAGCAAAAATGGTTTTCAGAAGGACAACTATTACATTAAATAGTAATAGTATTTCAGAACTGTTGTGTATCTTTAACAAGAATTCTCTTAAGAAAGCTGTGGTTTCCTTTTCTCAGTTTGGTACCCAATTTTATGTTTCAACTACTTGCTCAGGCACTCATGCGAACTATAGAATTAACCACAATTAAACTCAAGGTATATTACTAACTCGCCAGCATAACCAGATGTATACCAGTTGGTTGTCTCGTAATTAGAGATGCTCCAATCGATCGGCCACTGATCTAAATCGACTGATTTTCACTAAAAAAGACTTTATTGGTGATCAGTAAATTAGCTGATCCCAAAAAGCAATATTTTCAGCCCTTGCTTTTCTAGGCTTTATGGTAATTTAGTTGCAGTGCTCCTTTACGTGAGGTATTACACTAACTGAGCCAGTGAGCCTCTTTTTTTTTTTTTGTAGTTCCCATAATCCAGCATTTCTCAACCTTTAAGTATTTGTGACCCGAGTTTTCATAACAGTTTTAATCGCGCCCCCCTAACGTTTTTTTGAAACCATAATAAAATTTATTCCTATATTTTTTGCTGCCGATACACCACTACAAGTTTAAAATTTTCCTATGAATAGCGAAATTGCATATGGCAACATTCACGCCCCCTTTTTTGTTACTTCCACAGTTTGAGAACTGCTGCCATAATCTAAAAAAAGAAAGTCAAGGCTTGTTTTACAAGAGAGCAGAGATGATTAGAATATTCATTTTTATATTAAAGAAAGTGGAGTAATCAACTGAGAAAAAGGAATCGGAGAATTTGTCCTGTGCAATTAGACAAATGACAAGAAAAGCTATTTCTAGGAATTTAGACTGTTTTATTTTGTCCTTTAAATTAAAACAGAGACTGTCTGAGTCTGGACAGTGAGATATTTTTAAGTGCAACAGCTTACATTTTTAAATGACAAAGAAGAGATACAGACAAATTTCAAGTTTCTGCTTAATTAATGATAATCTTGTTAGCTTAACAGCAAAATGTATCCTTTACTTATAAACCTGTTTAGCATGTTAGTCTTATGTCTTCTTGGTAAACAACTTATGAACATTTGATACATTTGTGGCTTTTTTAAAGATTTGTATTGTGTTTATTGTTTGTTGCTGTGTGTCATACTATTTAGGTTTTGGTAAGAAGCAAGTACTGCATTATTAAAATGGTAATCCATAGTTATAATTGCACAGCAATAATTCCGAATGCTAGCTGATACACTGAAGATTAAAGAACTGTAGCGACTCCTCCTCTTCTCCTGCTGTTGTCTTGCCCTCACTCTATGGGTTGGCGTGCTTTGGCCACAGACGCGGAGCAGTCTGTAAAAAGCAAGACCAGGGGACAGCAGGATAAGCCCCGGCAGGTGTATTGGCATCGTGCGCGAGATTTATCTCCTGGATCACATCTTCCCGAGCGTGCTTCGGCCGGGTGGCCTCTTCCGCTGCTCCGTCAACCTGCGATTCCACGAAGATGATGCGTGTTGCAGGTGCTGCTACCTTCTGGGTACATCTGCTCTTCTTCTTCCCCATCTTACAGAACAACCTTATCCGTGGACCTTGTAGAGCGTTGTAGATTCTGCTGCTGGCCTAGTTGTGCGGGCTGCAGCGTGTGTGCTCCTCTGTACATATACATATACATATATACACATACATATATACATATATATATATATACACACACACACACACACACACACACACACACAGTAAGTCCCCACTTAATGAGGGAGATGTGTTCCAAAAATCTCAGTGCTAAACGAAACAGCGTTAAATGAGGTCATCTTAACATGTAAATAATGGGGATAGGTGAAACATGACAGAGAATAAAAAAGTTTATCTTTTTTTTATGTTTTACTTTGTAACATGTATAATTAAATACTTTTTTATTATTTTAATTATAGGCATTTATTACTAATATCGAGTTTATTCAAGAAAATCAAAAATATTCGAGTAAAATACATAATTTATGTTTGTGATGAGGAAGGTTCCTCTTCATTTGACACTATGTTTTTTTGTGAAGAAGTCATCTAACGTTGTTTGCCTTTTTCCTCTGTCGTTCAGCAAACAATTGTCAATAGCAAGACATCACATCAATGACACGTTGTCTTGCCCTTGAACTTCTAGCAAAATTTGGATAGTTTTGTATAAACTGATCCGTAATTTCCATAATAGTGACTAAACTTTTTTTTTAGAAAATCCATTGTAAGTTCCTTTTGTTCCTCATCCTCAGAAATGCTAATTTTGCTAATTTGGCGTTCACCTGCATCTAATCGTCTGAGCACCTGCATTTTAGTTTCCAGCTAAATGCTTTTTCTTGTCACTGTACTTTCTTTTTCTTTGCAACCACTCATTTTAAAACTAAAAAGGGATAACTGTTATTTATTACAGTAAAATAAAATGTTATGTTTATATCCTTACACAATAATGTTGATGACCAATCATAAATGAACTGTGACGCAGTAGGCATACGTAATGTACTCTACTGCACTGATATCAAACGCGCTGGAAGACTGCATGTGAGTATCTAATCAAGTCATGTGATTGCGGCAAAAACTGACATTTTCACCAAAAACCGTGTTTTTATGTGAGTACAAAATGAATCAATGAAAAATTTGAATTCGAAAAAAAAACATGTAATACCGAAACAGCATTAAGCGGGGTCTTACTGTATATACAGTAAAACCTCAACTATCTGTCATTCAATTAACCATCAGTCTCCATTAACCATCAGAGCCAAAAAAAAACATTGCGCATACCTACCTATTACTGTACTACTACTACTGCCGTGCAGTTCACTGCGAGCTTTGCACATTGGAATAACTTTTCCTTTTCCCAGTTGGTCATTTCAGCACACAGATACTCAATTATTTCATCAGGGTTGAGGGTGGTTTTGGTATTGGCACCCAGAATGCCATGATGGTAGATCCATCCCTGCTTAATCCATTATTTAGATGAGAGTATATCATAAGCTTAAAGCAGACTTCATCCTGGGATGATATTGTAGTACATTGCTAAATTCAGTACATTGTTTAGTACATTGCTTCACTTCTAGAGAGTCCCACTGAACCAACAAGCTAATTAAAAGGAAGGCTCTCAGTTATGGGATGCACTTTGGACCCCTTGGAAGTTGTAGGAAGAACAGTGAATGATATAAAGCATGAAAGAAATAAAACAAAACTGAGTGCCATTATGAACAATGCTACATATACTCTCTCTCTGACACAGGAACACTGAGGACTTTCAGCAGAAGTGTGTCAAGAAACAACATGGGGGGCTCGAACAACAATACGCCTGCATCACTCTGACTGTGACTGCAAAGTTTTCTTTCCTTTTAATTCTCTTTCTTTTTAGTCATTCTGGTGTGTGTTCAGAGCAAAGTGTGTGCGTGTGTGTAATATCTACCTATTTATGTATTTATTTAAGAGCTTCTGTAAAAAGCCAAATTTCTCCTTTAAGACAATTAAAGTTCTATCTATCTATCTATTAGTATATGCACACCTTCAAATTATTGAGGTGTTTCACACACTAGCAGTAGATCGGATCATACTGAAGGGCTCAGTGACTTTAAATATGGCACTGTAATAAGGTGCTACAGTTATCATGTGAAATTTCTGCTCTGCTAGATCTTCCCTGGTCAACTGTAAGTGCTCTTATTGTGAAGCCATGATTTAGCAGGCTACACAAACTCACAATGTTGGGCCACCAAGGGCTGAAGCTCATAGCACATGAAAATCAACATCCTCTGTTGCATCACTCACAAATGAGTTCCAAACTGCCCCTGAAAGCAGCAATATCCATCCATCCATCTCTCTCAGAGTATATTTATCCTCGTATCTACTGTACATTCACTCATCCATTCATGAATCTGCTTCATCCAGTTCACAGAGTCTATTCAGGCACTATCAAGTACAAGACTAACTTTTGGATGGGATATCAGTTAGTTATGGAGCACTCTTACTCATGCAGTGTTCATGCAAAGTTGAAAATTTATTTGATATTTCCCTTGGGCACACTGCAAAAAATGTGTATGTAAAAACTAGACAAAAAACTTTAAATGGGTGTTGTTTTGCTTTTATTTAGCAAAAAAGAAAATCTGCCAAAGAGTTAAACAAAATTTACTTGAAAAGATTTCTTAGAGCAAAATAAATAATTGTACATACAATTTTTTGAAAAATTCAATAATTCTTACATTAGGGAAAATAAGATTTAATATCACGATATACTTAGATATCATTTTCTACAGTGTACGAGAATAACTATATGCATAATAGCAGTTTCAACAAGAGTTACAGAAAAGAGCCAGTGACACTTCCTTACTATATATTATCCATCCATCCATTGTCCAACCCGCTGAATCCGAACACAGGGTCACGGGGGTCTGCTGGAGCCAATCCCAGCCAACACAGGGCACAAGGCAGGAACCAATCCTGGGCAGGGTGCCAACCCACCGCAGGAATTATATTTCATATTTAATTAAATATCAGTAAAACATTTATTATTTTTTATGGGGTTTTTCTTTTTTCTTTTCTTTTTACTTTTGTACAAGAGTGTCTAAATATTATCACTTTAATTATTTTTGCTATTAGATTTTCTTCCTTGATCTGAATAGCCATGTAGTCAGTATATTTGCATATAACTGCACAATAATAATCTGCTGAGTAATTTTCAAGTAAACACATTCCAGTCACATTTGTTTTCCTCATTACTTCTCCAGTAGTGCGAGGAATATTTTGTGCGAATGTAACACGCCTGCAGTACTTCGTAGCTTTTCTGTGACTCCCCTTAATACAGATAACATTTGTCAGCATGAGGTTTAAAATCTTTGTTAGCAAGGCTGGTAGAGACAAATATTCTCAGAGAAAGCCCACATACAGTAAACACAAGTGCAACGTGCAGATTCTACACAGAAGGTCCTCCATGTGCTGAGAGATGGCGATGCTACACGTCTTTTTTTACGTCAGTCATTACAATTCACAAAATTGAACACAGAGCTGCAGGCTAGAAAAGACAGGTCTCATGAGAATGTTTGCAGGGATGGAAGTGACAAACGTCTGCTGTGATGTGTTTGTGGAATCCCTGTTTCACTTTTCAACTGGGATGCCAGAACTATAAAGAGATCATACAATTTACTAAAAAGGTCATAAGTTGTTGAACGTCCATATTAAATAACTTTCACTTTCTCTGTTTGTGGTTTGGACGCAGTGGTAGACTATTTTTCAAACAAATAATCAAACATACCGCTGCAATAAATCAAATGATAGTGTTTATTCATGACATCAGGATAACAGAAGATTAAGTATTTACAGATAAAGGACAGCAACAAACAACGCAAAACATGAATCTACGCTAGCTTAGTTTAATATTTTTCTATCTCATAGAAAAAGGCACTTATCTTATGAATTCTGTTTCCTTAATTCTTATCTAAAGAAGTATTGAGAAGACATCATTCATTGCAAACCAGCTTTAAAATGTTCTTGTCAGAATTCTGGGCTTTCAGCCAGTTAGATGGATGAGTTCTTTAGCTGGTTATTAAGTTTCTAGCACCTGCACTGCGATTGTGGTGTTGATTTGCTCACAGCTAGTCTGCACTGCTTAACTCCCTACAAACACCTCCTCTGTGTGTGTACATGTGTGTGTGTGTGTGTGAGATACTGCTCCAAACTATCTTATTCAGTTTTGGAAGGGAGCTTATAACATCTAAAAACGTATCCTTCACAAAGATTATTACATTTCAGTTATATCGGTATCAATAACCAGAACATATAAACTGGCTTCATGGGTGGACTGGCCATTAGGGCATTTGGGCAATGCCCGATGGGCCGCGGACTTTCATGAAATAAATTTTATGTACTAGTTACTGTTTGATATTAATATTAATTTTCGAAACTACTAAACATTATCTGCCCGGTACTGCGATTTATTTAGTCCTATATAATATATCGTATTACGCCATCAAGTTGTTTTAGTTGTCAGTACACAACGTTGCAGCGAAAAATTTGGTCAAAACTGCCTTTTGACGATTTCTGTTCCAATACCGCTGCATTTCGGTTAGCATATGCATTACTGCAATTTATTTTATCTCATATCTAGTACCAGATAGTGGATACTATTGTGAGCAGTATTGAGCGACGATTTGACACATCAACAACATCTACGTTCTATGCCGATCTGTCACTTCTTCACCCGAGGAACTTTGCTGAAGTTCCATTGGGAGCTAGTGAAGAGCTCAGATTTGATGATGGCGTCACTGCCGAACAACTATAAACAGAACTGCAAAGCTTTGGACAGCAGTGATCAACACTTAAACAATCCATAGCAGACGCTTATACCGTGGAGGATGACAATGACAGTGACCGTGAACAAGATGGGACAACTTTGTCAACTTGCAAGACTTGTAAGGACTGTCCTCTCTGCTGCTACAAGGTGCTACTCCGGTTGAACCTCTGATGCTTACAAGAGCATTCGGCTTGCCTACAAGCTACTGCTAACTGCCTATGTCACAAGTGCAGTGTGAAAGATCATTCTCTGCGTTGAAGAGAATCAAAAGCCACCTGAGAAGCACAATGACATAAGAATACCTTGAGGCGCTCGTGTTGATGTCAGTGTAGAAAAGTATCCTAGCCAAACTTGACAGTAACAGTATTGTTGATGATGCGGCTGCTAAATGCAGCAAACTGCATAAGCTACTAGCTTAATATGGTACTGGCACTTAGACATGACATTAACATTTAACATGACCTCTAATAACGTGTGAGCTGTGTAACTAAAATTTTATTTTTTGTTAAATTTTATTTCTAAGCATGTCAAATTTTAAGTTGTGTCTAAACAACAGTGTACAGATTACGTTTGGCAGCAGTTTAGATAGAGTTCAGATCATAGGCTCATAGCAAGTAATGAGCCGCGTACTCATCACAAATTTTAAGAAAATGACAATGAATAATGAGCCAAGTGGGTCGATCTCGTCACCTCACTCGTTGAAGGATGCCCGGGCTGGTTTTGAGACCCAGTCCGCTCCTGACTGGCTTTACCCTAAGTACCAAGTTACAGTCAATTGGACTCCAAATGAATGAAGGTGTATTTATGGTTTGACTCCATGTGTATGCAATGCTTTATCCCAATCCTTCTGGGTTGGTTTTCTCCAGCACACATGGAAGGAAGTTCAGCACATGTTTTTTCCCTTTGTTAAGATGATATAACACATTCAAACTATACGGTACAACACACAAGTGAGACCACAACTGGAGTACTGTGTGCAGTTCTGGTCACCACACTACAAGAATGACATATCAGCACTTGAAGCTGTGCAGAGGAGAGCAACCATGTGCCTCCCATGGTGTAAGGACATGTTGTACTCGAACACATTTAGAGAATTAAACCTGTTTGGGGATGGCGTGGGGACCTAATCCAGGTATTTAAAATTCTCAAAGGCTCTGATAAAGTAGGTCCAGCGGAATTCTTTCAACTTAACTGTGAATCACATACTCAAAGACATCAGTGGAAATTAGAGTGAATTTAAGACTGAAGACAGAAAGCACTTCTTTATACAAAGAGATATGGGAATCTGAAACAAACTACTGAGCCCAGTAGTCAAAGAAGAACCTTAACAGCCTTTAAGAAGTATCTGGATGATATATTGGGACAGCTTGGCTATTAGATAAATAAATGAGCTGATGGACTTAATGTTCTCTTCTCATTTGTCAAATGTTCTTGTAAAGAAGCTCTTCTCCTCCTCTGCTTTGGTGGCTGTTATATCTATGGACAATAATATTGTACCAATAAAAAGGAAGAAGACGGAGACAGGTTCAAGGTAATAAACTTTAACAGGTCCTTTTTTAGATTACACGTTACACAGTCTTATATTTTATGTCACTTCCTTTAAGCTCCCCAATACCCATAATTCCTTATCACTATGGAATCTCCAAAGGTCCAGACTACAATATACTACATATTCCTTCCCGCTTAAAATTGTAAACTCGACTAACATATAACAAACAACATCTGCTATTAAGAACAGGAAAATAAACATGAAACAGAACACATACTGTTATCAATGCAATTACATTCCAACAAAGGAAAGAGGATAAATGACCTCAACATCCTGCTAACATAAGGTATTATTTTGTGCCTTTATCTCCATATACATATAGTTAGTTTTCATAAGTTAAGACGGTCAGGAGGCTTCCTGCTTCTGAGAGGGTTACGTCGTACAGCTGAGGTGTGTTCATCCCCTAAGGCAACCTCAGGTAACCTTGGCACGACAGCATCGGCAGGAATTGAAACAGGAGAGTCAGGTGGTATTCCTGGCTGGCTTTGGATCAACTCACTAAAACTAGGTTCCTCAGACGTTTCTGTGCTACCGGCAGCTTCAACAGGTATAGAGGGTAACAGCTGTTCAACATGTCGTCTCCATGTCTGGTGGTCTCGTGTGCATACCTTATAAGAGACAGGTCCAGTCTTTTGAAGAATGGTTGCTGGTACCCATTTCTCAGTGGTGGAATAGTTACGAGCAAGGACAGCATCTCCACTGAAAAACTCACGATCTTTAGACCGCTTGGCACGTTGTTTTACTTGATCGTGCTGCTTATCATAAACTCTCATTTGAGTGGTAGCTGGTCTCAACAAATCAAGACGTGTTCTCAGCTGCCTTTTTAGGAACAGATCAGCTGGTGACATACCTGTTGTTGCATGGGGTGTGTTACGATATTTAAGAAGAAAGGTATAAAGACGTTGTTTGAAAGGTGCTTCACTTTTGGATGCTTTAAGAGCATGTTTAAGGGTTTGCACCATTCTTTCAGCCAGGCCATTAGTTGAAGGATGATAAGGGCTGGATAGGAGATGTTTAATACCATTACCTTTTAGGAATTCTTCCATTTCTTGGGATACAAAAGAAGGCCCATTATCCGTCACGATCTGCTCTGGCAGTCCAAAACGTGCAAACATCTCTCTTAAGGTTTGGATTGTCTTTTCTGATGTGATGTCGGGCATGACAGTGATCTCAGGCCACTTAGAATGTGCATCCACTGCGACCAGAACCATAACACCCTCTACAGGTCCTGCAAAATCTAAATGAATGCGTTGCCAAGGACTGGCAGGCCATTCCCATGGATGCAATGGTGCTGGACTTGGCATATCTCTGAGGCCTTGACATGATGAACATGAATTTGCCTTTTCCTCAATATCACGATCAAGTCCAGGCCACCAAAAATAACTCCGGGCTAGCTCTTTCATTCGGACTATACCACAGTGTCCAAGATGTAACTCATCCAGAATGGATTTCCTCAACCTTTGTGGTATAATTACTCGCATGCCCCACATGAGGCATCCTGCTGTCACAGATAGCTCCTTTCCCCGTGAAAGGTAAGGCTGAACATCAGGCAGTGCATTAAGGGTGCTAAGGTCCTGCCCTTTAAGAATGCAGGTGAGTAGTTTTGACAGTGTATAATCACCCTTGGTTTCTTGCTTAATCTGGTGGGCAGTGATAGGTGCATTTTCCACCATCTTAAAGTAAAAAATCTTTTGCGCTTGTTCTCTGGGTTGGTCAGGTAGGGGAAGTCTTGACAAACCATCTGCGTTTCCATGTGCCTCCGAACGCCTGTATTTGATCTCATAATTGTGAGCCCCAAGGAGCAATGCCCAGCGCTGCAGTCTGCTTGCTGCCATAGATGGTACACCAGTGTGTGAGCCAAAAATAGACGTGAGAGGTCTGTGGTCTGTTAGCAGGGTAAATTTTCGACCAAAGAGGTAAGTGTGGAATTTTTTTATTCCAAAAATGATGCTTAAAGCCTC
This sequence comes from Erpetoichthys calabaricus, assembly GCF_900747795.2. Lineage (NCBI taxonomy): Eukaryota > Metazoa > Chordata > Cladistia > Polypteriformes > Polypteridae > Erpetoichthys > Erpetoichthys calabaricus. The sequence goes on along the minus strand of NC_041396.2, from coordinate 277,811,587 downwards.
TTTTTCAATTTGAGGATATTTTGTTTCAGTTTTACTCAATGTTCTTGACGCAAATGCAATTGGTCGCTCCTCACCTGTTGACATAATATGCGACACAACAGCCCCAACACCGTAAGGGGATGCATCGCAAGCTAACTGAATTGGTAAGGATGGGTCAAAATGTGTTAAAACTCTTTTATCAGCCAGCGCAGCCTTGGTTTTGCTAAATGTTGTTTCACACTCCTGTGACCATTTCCAGGGTCTACTCTCACACAGCAACTCATGGAGTGGTTTCAACAACGTTGCTAGCTGTGGAATGAAACGCCCATAATAGTTCACGAGACCCAAGAATGATCTCAGTTGGCTGACATTGCTTGGAGCAGGGGCATCTACTATTGCCTTCACTTTTGAAGGAGCTGTGTGCAACACCTCAGAATCAATAACATGTCCTAGGTACTCCACAGACATTTTGAAAAAGTCACATTTCTCCTTGTTTACACGCAGCCCATACTTTTCTAGCCTGCTTAAGGTTTTATCCAGATTGGCCATGTGCTCCTTGTCATCTCGCCCTGTGACCAGGATGTCATCCAGGTAACACTGTACCCCTGGTAATCCACTAAGGATCTGATCCATGGCACGCTGAAATAACGCTGGTGCTGAAGTAATTCCAAAGGGTAAATGACAATAACGGTACAGCCCTTTATGTGTTGTTATGGTGAGGTACTTTTGTGAGTCCTCATCTACATGCATTTGCAAGTATGCTTGGCTGAGGTCTATTTTACTAAATTTGTTTCCCCCAGCTAATCCAGCAAAAATATCTTCAATCACAGGAAGGGGGTATTGCTCAGCTATGAGTACAGGGTTAACTGTTACCTTAAAGTCCCCACATAATCGTACAGATCCATCAGACTTGACCACCGGAACCACAGGTGTGGCCCACTCAGAATGAGAAACAGGGTCTAGGACTCCTTGTTTGACAAGCCGGTCAATGTCTGCCTCCACCTTAGGTCTTAAAGCGTAAGGAACACTCCTTGCCTTTAAACATCTTGTCTGACAATTTTGTTGCACCCGGAGTGTCACTTTAATCCCTGTTATACTCCCCAGTTCCTCTTGGAATACAGCTTGGTGCTTTCTCAGGACCAAATTCAACTCGGACTGTTCAACAGACACAGCATTCACTTTGGTCCAATCCAACTGTACTTCTTCTAGCCACGATCTGCCCATCAGAGCTGGATAATCACCTTTTACAATATATACGGGCAATTTGGTTCTTTGCCCATTTAGTTCAACCTGAACCTTTGTTTTACCCAACATTGGCACACTCTCCCCATTGTATGTCTTTATTATGATCTTAGGGTGTTTCAGTGGAAGGTGATTTAATTTTTTCTTAAACAGTTTCTCTGATATTAGGGAGACCGCTGCTCCAGTATCCACCTCCATCTTCACAGGGTGCCCTTCCAGCATGGCAGTAATAGTATATGCTGCTGAGCCTCTTTTTTTATTCAGTGTTTTAATTAGTAGCTCAGCCTCAGAATCAGTCTCACTGTCAGTTTTATTTTCTTTCTGTAACACGTGCAAATTTTTCTTTTTATAAGACCAGGATGCCTTTTTATCTTTCCCTGTTTCCCCCTTGTCTGTGCCTTTCTTTCTCTTTGCTCTACATGCATGCTCCACGTGCCGTTTTTTTTTTACAGCTACGGCATATGAGTTCTTTTGCCCAGCAATTCGCTGGATGGTGATCCATCTTTCCACATCTGTAACACTGTTTGGTGCCCCCTGTTTGTTTGTTTGAGTCTGCTTGCACTCTGTGTACTCTAGCAGCTGCCCCTAACTGCTGTGCTTCTTTAGCAGCCAGCTCCATAGACACGGCTATCTCAATCGCTTTCTGCAATGTGAGGTTGGCCTCAGTGAGTAACAGCTTCTGAAGGCCCTCACTTCTCAATCCGCACACTAGCCTGTCCCTTAAGGCGTCATCCAAATTAGCACCAAATTCACAATATTCTGTAAGTTTCTTGAGCACCGCTACATATTGAGCAACAGACTCGCCTTCTTCCTGATTCCGTTTGTGAAATCTAAATCTTTCAGCTATTAATAACGGCTTAGGCGAAAAATGTGAGTCCAGAATCTTTGCAATATCATCAAATGACTTGTCACCGGGTTTTCCTGGCCGTACCAAACTTCTCAGTAGACTAAATGTCTTTGCCCCGATAACGCTAAGAAATGTCGGCACTTTCAAGTCATCGTCAATGGCGTTGGCTTTGAAAAAAACTCAAATCGCTCCGTATAAGCGCCCCATTGCTCAACTGAATCATCGAATGGCCCGAAATGTCCCGTTATCATTGCCATTTTATCCCTTGTGCTTATCTTCAGTGAATGGCTAAGAAACGTTACCACAGAAATAGAAAAAAAAAACTTGCAGCTTTTCTCTTTCCTCTCCAGCGGAAAAAAAAACTTACTTTACACGTTGCGTAGCCATAGCGGTGCACTTTTAAATACGTCGCATCCTCGTCGTCAGTGTTATATCTATGGACAATAATATTGTACCAATAAAAAGGAAGAAGACGGAGACAGGTTCAAGGTAATAAACTTTAACAGGTCCTTTTTTAGATTACACGTTACACAGTCTTATATTTTATGTCACTTCCTTTAAGCTCCCCAATACCCATAATTCCTTATCACTATGGAATCTCCAAAGGTCCAGACTACAATATACTACAGTGGCATCTTTTGGTTGCAAGCAGTACTGAAGTTTTCTCCAAGGTTTCACACACAGTGGTCCTTGTTTGCTAGAATAAAATATACATTTGCTGGGTGGCTGGTGATCAGCTGACTCTTCCTTCAGCAAGGAAAATGTTTCTTGACTGCAGTCTCTCTGGCTTATGCCCCTTGCTTTACTTCAGCAAGGTTTGTTTCACTCCATTTCAGAGGGTCTTACACTCTGACAGTGCAGCACAAATTACCCTTTGGAGTAAACGGGATCTCTCCAACCTTTTTTATTGCTATACTGTAGGTAATAAGGGCCCTGCTATGGACCAGAACTTACGACCAGACCAACATATAGGGTGCTAGATCTTTTGCTGTGGATTATAAAGGAAGGACTGGCAGTTTTATCATTGGTTTCTTGGGTGTGTCACACACACATGCAAATAGGAGGGAGCTATACGGACCAAGTGAAGGTAATTCCATGCCAGGCCAGGGGGTGGCGGGGTGCACTAAACCTTCTTCTGTTGTCTTCTCAGACAAAAATGGGAAAACCTGTCTGATTTAACCCTGAAAATGTCACTTCTGCTCCCGTTCCGGCATCCAAAAGAGCGTCAATTCCGGTTCCAGTGCCCAGAACTACTTCACTTCCGGTTCCGGCGCCAGAAGCCCGTCACTTCTGGGTCCACTATGTCACTTCCGGTTTTGGCATTTAAAGCCGCCATTTTTCCAGCAATTTTCAGTCTTGTTTTGGACTCCATCAAGGACACATCTGTCTTTATTTTCAGAACCAATTACAACCAGGGAAATTATACAGGTGGCTGCCCCAAACCTTTTGAAGCGTGTCAAGTCGGATCATTTCATAGGTGCACATAAGCTGAAACGTTTATTTGACAACTGATGTAAAGTTCTGTGCATCAAGGTTGCCAATCGTTGATGAATCTCTGGGTGTATTTGGTTGTGACTGATCGGTCTTATCAGATGGGTTCCAGAAACTGCATTCCTAAGAGACGCCCTGTGAGGAGAACTGACCCTTTAGCCGAAATTAAGGGGTCTAGCAGCTGTCTCTTAAGCAAAAGACCAAAGAAAAGCAAATTAGGTACTACCAGTCTGTCCTACATTGCATTCATTGCAAGTGCAAAAATAAAAAAATAAGAGATCAGGCACTGAACCCACTCTTGTAAAGTTCAGCCTAACAAAGAGTGTTTTTTATTTGTTCTTATTTTCAGAAAAGATTTTGGTTGAAAGACAGTGATAATATGTACCCCAATCCAGAGCAAAACGTTTAATTTGGAAAAGTTTTTATTCATTCAACAAGAGCCTTTAGGCAACATGTGGATGGCAGAAAATTCACAGTGCCTGATTTGAAGAGAGTGTCGACCACATCGAGAGGTTTACTTACCTCGGCAGTGACATTCATGTCTCTGGTGACTCTTCCTGTTTAGTCAATAGACGGATTGGGAGAGCATGGGGGGGTCATGAGGTCACTGGAAAGGGGTGTGTGGCGCTCCCGATATATTGGCATAAGGACGAAGGTCCAAGTCTTTAGAGTCCTGGTGCTTCCTGTCTTGTTATATGGTTACGAGACATGGACGCTATCCAGTGACCTGAGACGAAGACTGGACTCCTTCAGTTCTGTGTCTCTTTGGAGAATCCTTGAGTACCGCTGGTTTGACTTTGTGTTGCTCACAGAGTCCCGAATGAGGTACATTACCTGAACTGTGAGGGAGCGTCAGTTATGGCACTACGGCCATGTGGCGTGATTCCCCGAGGGTGATCCGGCTCATTGTTGGGGACCTGAGTGGCTGGACCAGGCCAATGGGACACCCATGTAACACCTGGCTGCAGCAGATATCGGGTAATTTCTGAAGAGTGGGACTGGACTACGTGTCTGCCTGGGAGGTTACCAAACAGGATCCCGAGCTGTCGTGTGTTGGGTGCAGCAACGCACTGTACCAGTACTGGGAACATTCTGGTATTTTTATTGTCATTGTCACTATTCTTTAAGACATATGAGTAAGAATTCCATTGTATTATGTTCATTAAGTACACTATGTACTTTGTAAATAAACTTGGACTTGAAGGCAGGGCCGGATTAGGCCCCATGGCCATATACACATGAGTATACAAATGGAACAGAATTTACCATACACCTAAAACAATTGAATTAGCCTGTATTCAAAGCAAACAAGTTTTCAAAGAACAGACACCAGGCACTTATATCAGTTTTCTTAAATTCCATAGAGATAGAATCTGTGTCTGCGGTGGGTTGGCACCCTGCCCGGGATTGGTTCCTGCCTTGTACCCTGTGTTTGGATTCAGCGGGTTGGAAAATGGATGGATGGATAGAATCTATGTAATTGATCGTAATTGGCAATGATCTATGAACCACTGTCTTGTTGTTCTTTCCAACAGACACAAAGTGAGTGTCTTTGATTTAAAAATAGCTTTACCCAGTATTTTTTCCCAAAATAGAATTAAACAAACACAATAAGGCCTGGGCACTTCCTTTGAAAATATGTCAATCCTAAATTGTCCCTAGTGTGTGCTTGGTGTGTGGGTGTGTGTGTGTGTGTGTGTGCCGTGCGGTGGGCTGGCACCCTGCCTGGGATTTGTTCCTGCCTTGCGCCCTGTGCTGGCTGGGATTGGCCCCAGCAGACCCCTGTGACCCTGTGTTAGGATAAAGCAGGTTGGACAATGACTGACTGACTGACTGACTGACAGTGCAAGTGAAATTCAAAGCTAACACTAAAAGTGCCAGAAAACTGGCTGAAGTGTGGCTATCCAGTGAAAACATCACTAACAGATTAACAAATATTTGGACATGAACCCAGTATAAGAACAACTAAATAATAAAAGAGACTTCAAGACAGACACCCTCCAAAGCACACCTCATCAATCAACATCCACCTACCCTCCCCTACTTACAGTTAGGTCCATAAATTTTTGGACAGAGACAACTTTTTTCTAATTTTGGTTCTGTACATTACCACAATGAGTTTTAAATGAAACAACTCAGATGCAGTTCAAGTGCAGACTTTCAGCTTTAATTCATTGGGGTGAACAAAACGATTGCATAAAAATGTGAGGCAACTAAAGCATTTTTTTAACACAATCCTTTCATTTCAGGGTTTCAAAAGTAATTGGACAATTGACTCAAAGACTATTTCATGGGCAGGTGTGTGCAAGTCCGTCGTTATGTCATTATCAATTAAGCAGATAAAAGGCCTGGAGTTGATTTGAGGTGTGGTGCTTGCATGTGGAAGATTTTGCTGTGAACAGACAACATGCGATCAAAGGAGCTTTCCATGCAGGTGAAAGAAGCCATCCTTAAGCTGCGAAAACAGAAAAAACCCATCCGAGAAATTGCTACAATATTACGAGTGGCAAAATTTACAGTTTGGTACATCCTGAGAAAGAAAGCAAGCACTGGTGAACTCAGCAACGCAAAAAGACCTGGATGTCCACAAAAGACAACAGTGGTGGATGATCGCAGAATCATTTCCATGGTGAAGAGAAACCCCTTCACAACAGCCAACCAAGTGAACAACACTCTCCAGGGGGTAGGCGTATCGATATCCAAGTCTACCATAAAGAGAAGACTGCATGAAAGTAAATACAGAGGGTGCACTGCAAGGTGCAAGCCACTCATAAGCCTCAAGAATAGAAAGGCTAGATTGGACTTTGCTAAAGAACATCTAAAAAAGCCAGCACAGTTCTGGAAAAACATTCTTTGGACAGATGAAACCAAGATCAACCTCTACCAGAATGATGGCAAGAAAAAAGTATGGAGAAGGTGTGGAATAGCTCATTATCCAAAGCATAGCACATCATCTGTAAAACACGGTGGAGGCAGTGTGATGGCTTGGGCGTGCATTGCTGCCAGTGGCACTGGGACACTAGTGTTTATTGATGATGTGACACAGGACAGAAGCAGACGAATGAATTCTGAGGTGTTCAGAGACATACTGTCTGCTCAAATCCAGCTAAATGCAGTCAAATTGATTGGGCGGCGTTTCATGATACAGATGGACAATGACCCAAAACATACAGCCAAAGCAACCCAGGAGTTTATTAAAACAAAGAAGTGAAAAATTCTTGAGTGGCCAAGTCAGTCACATGAACTTAATCCAGTTGAGCATGCATTTCACTTGTTGAAGACTAAACTTCGGGCAGAAAGATCCACAAACAAACAGCAACTGAAAGCCACTGCAGTAAAGGCCTGGCAGAGCATTAAAAAGGAGGAAACCCAGCATCTGGTTCAAGACTTCAAGCTGTCATTGCCAGCAAAGGGTTTTCAACCAAGTATTAGAAATGAACATTTTATTTCGAGTTATTTAATTTGTCCAATTACTTTTGAGCCCCTGAAATGAAGGGATTGTGTTCAAAAATGCTTTAGTTGCCTCACATTTTTAGGCAATCGTTTTGTTCACCCCACTGAATTAAAGCTGAAAGTCTGCACTTCAACTGCATCTGAGTTGTTTCATTTAAAATTCATTGTGATAATGTACAGAACCAAAATTAGAAAAAAGTTGTCTCTGTCCAAATATTTATGGACCTAACTGTATTTGCTATGTATTGCCTTGGGTTCCTGTAAGTCTAATTATTTTCCTCTGATGATGATTCCAGATAGGAGTTGAAAGCTTGAGAATAAAAAAAACTATTTTAAGATACGTGATTCATTGCCTCCCTTTGTGGATTTCCAGCTACAAATATGCAAACCGTATCATAGACCTACACTATATATATAACGGCCAAAACCCGAAGTTTAGCCAGTTCCCAAATTGGCCGGTCATTTCACATTTTGGCCGCAAGGTGTTTGCCAAAGTCCGAATTACTAGAATTGACTAGCGTATATGCTACTTTGGCCGGCCATTTCGCGAAGTGGTGAGAACTCCCTGGTCAAAATTTCATGTGCTGATGTAAGGCTGTCCTCTCAAGGTGCGAAGATGCTTAAAAACTTTCAGATGCAGATTCAGATAGATAGATAGATAGATAGATAGATAGATAGATAGATAGATAGATAGATAGATAGATAGATAGATAGATAGATAGATAGATAGATAGATAGATAGATAGATAGATAGATAGATAGATAGATAGATAGATAGATAGATAGATACTTTATTAATCCCAATGGGAAATTCACAGAAGTGAGTTTTCCATTCTGTGCGAGAAACTGCTCACACTGGAATCCGTAGGCACAGAAGAAAAAAATGATTATGGACCATCGCGTCTTCCCAATCACCGACTGGCAGCCAAGGCTACACTCAATGCAATTGCACTACTAAGAGCGCAATAAATCGCTGCTCATGCCTTTTTTCTTCCAACTTTGGCCGGTCTCCCCATTCCATTTTCACAAATTGGCTGGCCAAATCCCAAAGATCAGACATTGGCCATAACATTTTATATATATATAGTCACACACACACACTTAGGAAGCAGCCAACAAGTCTTCAGGTGAGTGATATTTCACAAGATAAAAGGTTGATTATATGTACTAATTCTTCTCTCTCCCCATCTACAGAAATAAAGAAGAAAAACAACAATTCACCTACCATATTTCCAGGTTCTCAAAATGGCCACAATTCCACAATTCGAGCACAACAATCCAGCTCACTTCCAGCTCCTCCATAAAGACGTTACTTCCGGCCATCCCCGATGATGTCACTTCCACTTATCATTTCCTGTCATGACCATTTCTTGCCACCATTTTCTACTATATAAACTCCATTGGAACCAATATCTCATGTTGAATGTTTCACCTTTTTGATTCTTTTGGCCTTATTTTTTCATTTTGTCAGTTGGACATTATACAGTGATATTCCCCAACTCTTTTTGAGTATTCCAGCGTATTTATTGTTATCACAATATATATACTTGTAATAGATTGTAAAAGATTATTATATATTAACTAAAAAATTCAATAATTTCAGCTTTTGATTCTTACTAAATTTGTAAAATTTAAAATTAAACCTGCATGACAATAAAGTGTGCAGAAAGTGAACTGCCTGTATACTTTGTACAATCAACTGTATTTGTCTATTTATCCTTTAAAACTTTGCGATCTTGCTTGAGTGAACTTGGAATTTCTTGGCTGCAGTCAAAACGTTTTTTTTCTCACCATTACAAAGTACTTCAGAAATATTATGATAATCAGAGATTCCTTTTCCAATATGAAACCGCTCTGCCACACCTTCAAGTCCAGGTTTTTTTTTACATTTACAAAGTACATAGTGTACCATAGTACAATGACATTCTTAATTATGTACAGAGCGTACGTAATATAATCACAGTACATCCTTATTTACATGTCATCTCAAAAGAGTGACAGTAAAATAATACCAACAAAGACATACGCACACACTCAGACACATTCTCATACAAAGTATATATAGCAGGCAGCTGCCACTCCTATCATGCAGGGCCTTATTAAGACTCCATGGTACCCCTGGGCATCACCACCTTTGGTGCTCCCATATACACATAGAGAGTCAATATCCATTACTATACGCCTACAACAATGTACTTAGCCAGTATTCAAAGATTCCAAAAGACTGATGTATACTCCTTTATTAATTTTCTTAAATTCTATAAGTGATAGAATCTGTGTAATCAATCATAATGATTTATGAACTAGTATGTTTATTTTTTTAATCATTAAGCTTTATTATGTTCTTTTTGCCCAAAAAAAAATCAAACAGACTAAATATGGCCTTGTCATTCCCTTATATTTATATGTACTAAAACAGGGTAATAAAATGTCACTAACATGCACAAACAAGAAAAAGGGGCATTAAAGAGAAAAAGAATTATTCCTACAGCATTCAATTGTGTTCTCTACCCTCTTTTACTGTCTGCATCAGCATTTATGTCAACAACATTAGTGGGCCACACAATTAGAAATCAGTACGTTTCCTTGAAATTTACTCTAAATGTTAAGCTTGCACATAAAATATTCACCTTGTAACGGCCAACTCCTTACCCAGCCGGCAGCCACACTACCAGGACCTGTGGCATGGATGAATTACTGAGAAAACCTACCTATACCAAGCCGTACTTCTGACAAATAATATTTTCCATCCTCTCCAATCGACGGTTCAAAGACTAGCAAACGAAAGCAGATATGCAAAATAAATGTAGGAATACAGTGGGTACGGAAAGTATTCAGACCCCCTTCAATTTTTCACTCTTTGTCATATTGCAGCCATTTGCTAAAATCATTTAAATTAATTTTTTCCCTCATTAATGTACACACAGCACCCCATATTGACAGACAAAAAAAAGAATTTTTGAAATTGTTGCAGATTTATTAAAAAAGAAAAACTGAAATATCACATGGTCCTAAGTATTCAGACCCTTCGCTCAGTATTTAGTAGAAGCACCCTTTTGAGCTAATACAGCCATGAGTCTTCTTGGGAAAGATGCAACAAGTTTTTCACACCTGGATTTGGGGATCCTCTGCCATTCCTCCTTGCAGATCCTCTCCAGTTCTGTCAGGTTGGATGGTAAACGTTGGTGGACAGCCATTTTTAGGTCTCTCCAGAGATGCTCAATTGGGTTTAAGTCAGGGCTCTGGCTGGGCCATTCAAGAACAGTCACAGAGTTGTTGTGAAGCCACTCCTTCGTTATTTTAGCTGTGTGCTTAGGGTCATTGTCTTGTTGGAAGGTAAACCTTCGGCCCAGTCTGAGGTCCTTAGCACTCTGGAGAAGGTTTTTGTCCAGGATATCCCTGTACTTGGCCGCATTCATCTTTCCCTCGATTGCAACCAATCCTCCTGTCCCTGCAGCTGAAAAACACCCCCACAGCATGATGCTGCCACCGCCATGCTTCACAGTGGGACTGTATTGGACAAGTGATGAGCAGTGCCTGGTTGTCTCCATACTTTCCGTACCCACTGTATATTAAATACAACACAATGACAGATACAAGAATACAAGTCCACGACATAAGATATATTTTACGGCTGCATATACAGTATATGTACTAGTAACAGGATGTCAGGGCAGAAAGGGTTCATTTATTTTAAATTAACTTAATTTTTTTGTGATACTACCAACGAATGCACATGATAAGACGCACGCAGCCACACAGATGCTTGTAAGTCCAGAGTTTACCTGTTTTGGGGCTTTTGCTATGGGTGATTGCCCATATGGATGATTATATATTCTGTCATTTCGTCTTGCTTTGTCGAATTGCACCACCTTAGGATAACTTCATAGTTATGTCTGTCAATCTGCAGCAACCTACTGTAAAATATTGTACTACCACTCACAGATCTTTACACAACTTTAACGGCTAAAAGAAATCAATGGTGTTTTTTGACAGGAACATGCTTCTAAATAAATCATATTTTTATTAATTTGTGTGACATACTTGAAAACTTTCAGATTGGACACACTGACAGAATTATTTCCTTTATCATGAAATGTTGCCAATTAAATTTTAACAAAAGACATTTTTAGGAGTGATCCATAAACATCTACGGTTGGGTGCTCAATAGTGTAAAATGTGTTACTAAGAAGTAAGTAAGTAACAATGTAAGCCACTTGATAACATTAGAAATGATTTCAAGAAAAGAACACGTACACTCAGTGGCCACCTCATTAAATTCCTTGCAAAATTAGAGGAAACTAATGGTGTGCAAGGATATTAATTAAGAATGCATGTAGGATCCAAACGTATAGAATTACTGTATTGTTAACTGCAAAATTCACATAAGTGTTTGCTTAATTTGAAACAAAGACACTTTGACTATGGAGTTTTTTTTTGTATACGCCTCATACTTAGTGCTTGAACTTTTCCAATAACTATATTTGAAAACTATTTTGGAAGACCTACACAAAAGCAGATACAATTAGAAGCATAAAGATGTATACATGTAGCAAATCAGTTATAATCACATTTTCTCGATTTGGGCAAGACAAACAAAAGCAAATAAAAAGAACAACAAGCTGGACTAGTTAATATGAATAACAGCAAGTAATCATAAATGCAAGAAAAAAACATGTTGCAATTGCAGCTTCAGAGTAAAACAGAAAATGAGGTCAACCTACACAAAGTCAGGTCACTAACTGCAGGCAAACTGTTAAAAGACTCCATCAAGCACTCTACAAAAACAACCAAAAAACTCCAGACAAAATGTCGAACAACATGTAATAAACTCAGGCAATATGATTTTATGGGTGTGTTTACAAATGCAAAGAAAACATGACGTAATTGCATTGTGAGCATACACAGTAATCCTGAAACGCATTGCTCGACGGATAGCATGATTTACTACAACACCTTGTCGCTGCCCAATCCGCGCACAAGTGCTGATGAAGTAAGTGCTGATGAAGTAAGCTTTCAATACCAGCATTGCCAGGGTCAGGGTTTTCTTGCCTAATTGGGTTATTTTTGATGGTCATCCACAGGAAAAAAATGGCCTTTCACAGGTTGTGTTTTTTTGGGCTACTTTTTAAAAAACAATGCAGTATTTTTTGCTATTTTTTGTTGTGCAAACCCAACAAATTTTTACCATGTTTTTCATTCATCTGGTCCCCCTTCCCCTGCTATTCGCTAATGATATGCAATGAACAAGCAAACTAGTTCTTTTGTACTTGTCTTGGTCTCTGAAGTAACATACTGAATGAATCTTTTCAAGGCATGTGCAGTGTGTGCTATGTTTTATATTGCATTCCACGACAGTCCAGAGTTATACAATACAATACAATACAATTTATTTTTGTATAGCCCAAAATCACACAAGAAGTGCCGCAATGGGCTTTAACAGGCCCTGCCTCTTGACAGCCCCCCAGCCTTGACTCTCTAAGAAGACAAGAAAAGCTCCCAAAAAAAACCTTGTAGGGAAAAAATGGAAGAAACCTTGGGAAAGGCAGTTCAAAGAGAGACCCCTTTCCAGGTAGGATGGACATGCAGTGAGTGTCAAAAGAAGGGGGTCAATACAATGCAATACAATACAATACAATACACAGAACAAATCCTCAATACAGTATAGAAATAAAAATTTTAGAAGTACGGAGCAGAATTTAACAGTAGTAAGATTTGGATATATTTAGAGTCCTGGAGACCTCATCCATCAAGCTGCCTCCCCCATTTGACCATTCCACGGCTGAAACAGCACTGGGCCAGCCAATCCAATGAAAGGACCCCTCTTTCCCACGATTCCTGCGATCCTCCATCAGGGATGACTTTACCTTAGGCAGGCAAAACAACTTGGCAGGTGGGCTGTGGCACCAAGTGCCACATTTGAGTACTGAGAAGAGAAACAAAATAGGTGAGGGTTAGTATCCAATTATAACTATCATATTACTTAACTATCATATGCCTTGGAATCATAAGCAGACCGGCATGTTGAGATCTTAATGTGCGCTCTGGTTTGTAAGTCATGATAAGTTCAGACAAGTAAGCCGGACCTTGGCCATTTAAAACTTTATATGTTAAAAGGAGGATTTTGAAATCTGCCCTAAACTTAACCGGGAGCCAGTGTAAGGATTTAAGAACTGGAGTTATGTGTTCGTATTTTCTTGTTCTTGTAATAATTCTTGGATTAACTGGAGGCTGTATAAAGAACAGTTTCAACATCCAGTGAACAACGCATTGCAGTAGTCAATCCTACTAGAAATAAATGCATGAATTAATTTCTCAGAATCCTGTTTATTTTGAAAGCTCCTTAATTTCCTAAAATTTTTAAGATGGAAGAAACATGATTTGGACAACTTTGTAATATGCGCGTTAAATGACATGCTAAAGTCAAAGATAACTCCTAGATTGCGGGCTGATTCCGTAAAATTAATGGAGATTCCAACTGAGTTAAATGATGACAAAATATTGTTGTGATCGGCGTCATTTCCTCCAACAATTAACATCTCTGTTTTATCTGTATTTAAAGACGAGTAGTTCTCATTCATCCACTTCTTTAATTCACTAACAGAAACTAATTAAAGACAACATCGGAGAAACTCCATTTGATCTAAATGAAAGGTATAACTTGGTGTCATCTGCATACGAGTGAAAATTAACATTATGTTTCCTAATGAGAAATCCCAGCGGAAACATGTAAAGTGAAAACAGTAAAGGTCCCAGTACTGAGCCCTGCAGGACACCATATTGAACTTCCGTGTATAATGATGGAGTACTGTCAGCACATTTTTTGTACATATTGGAATCGATTTGACAAATAAGAACTAAACCAAGCGAGCACAGGGCCTGTAAGCCCAACATCATTTTCTAGCCTGTGCAGTAAAATAGAATGGTCGACGGTGTCAAATGCTGCACTTAAGTCCAACAACATAATTACAGTGGAGTTTCCTTCATCAGAGGATATCAGAATGTCGTTTACAACCCGCGTTGATGCCGTTTCTGTACTATGACCAGTATGGAAACCAGACTGGAATTTCTCAAATAAATTGTAATGCATAAGGTGTGACTGAAGCTGACTGGCGACTACTTTTTCTAGTATTTTAGAGATAAACGGTAAATTTGAAATACAGTAGGCCTATAATTATTTAGTATGTGTGGGTCTAGGTCTGACTTTTTAAGTAATGGTTTAATGACTGACACTTTTAGTGTATCAGGTACTGTGCCATGCAATAATGAACTATTGATAATGTTTAAAATATTCGCTGCAAGAACATCCATTGCACTTTTTACTAGTTTTATTGGCACTGGATCTAGGGATCAAGTAGTGGGCTTCATTTTAGAAATTAAAGTTAAGACTTCCTGCTCAGTTACAGGATTAAAATTACTAAAGTGCTGAATGCAATGTGAGACAGGGTCTGCTAAGCTAGTATGTGGTTTATACTGTGATGCTGAGATCTGGGATCTTATATTTTTAATTTTCTCATTGAAGAAGTTCATAAAGTCTGTACTGCTAATATCTGTTGGTATTTTGCACTGTTGATCTGAATTTCCATTTGTTAATTTAGCCACTGTTCTAAACAGTGCCCAAGGATTTTTATTATTGTTACCTATTTTTGAAGAATAGTATTCTGAACGAGCTTTAAAGACGGCTTTTTTATATTTATTAACTCTCTCTGTCCATGCAATTTGAAAGACATGTAGCTTTGTTGTTCTCCATCTGCGCTCCAGTTTTTGACACTCTAATTTAATTTAAGAGCTCGAGTGTTTTCGTTAAACCAGGGAGAGTTTCTATGTGCTTTGATCACTTTTGTTTTAAGGGGAGCCACTATGTCCAGAGCATCTCTCAAGGTCACATTATAATGTGATGTTAGCTTATCTAAATTGTTTTCCACTTTTACATTTGATGTTAACTGATCTAAATGGTTTTCCACAATTACACTCGTCTACACTATCATCTTAATTTCACTTAAGTGGTTGCTGTCTACTAGAAATAGCCTATCAGTAAACTGTTTCAGCAAAGCGGTCATGACGACAACTAGCCAATGACTGATGTGGCACCATACACCTCCTATTGATTGGTTCACTCTGACTGAGTGACTACGACTGCCTCAGTATGCACACTGACAGTTCGTGTACTGATCGGAGGAACAAACTGCAGGCAAAAGACTTACAGTACATCTCAGTTCAGTTCACTGATGACATATGTATGGGAGATTACATTAGAAAGGAAGTGATATGAAAGAAGGAAATTGCAGGACATTAATCCAAAACTGAAATCAATTTTATTTAGTCATATTTCAATGTTCTCAGTTTTATCTTGAGTTTTAGGTCTATTCTATAAGCTTCTGTTTGTACAGTTGTTTTTTCTATTTATTGTTGAAATTTTATTTATTGTCAAAATTTAAAAAAAAGAGTATTATTATTATTACCAGTAACGGTGCACTGCACGGAATACACTTGACTTGAGCATTCCTAGTTTTCATCCTCTTTCTCTGTACGTTTAGCATTTGTTTGCTCAGAGGTTGATGCGCTTGCTGCTTCATGAGCAGCTCTTCTTTTCTCCACCCTAGCGGCCCACTTCTTCTCTTCTTCTGTTGGCATCTTTTCTCATTAAAACTGATTAAGTCAGTGTTTGTGTTGCAATTAATTAGTACATTTTCTTTAATTTTTCACTTAAGCTGGCACTTAAGTCCTCAATCTGCCTCAAGAATGATTTAAGATATAAAGAGGTAGGGGAAGTGACGGCAACGGTGACAGGGATGAGAACAGCACCCTGCTGCCGAGAGTTGATTCTACAATAAAATAAAATTAAAATAAAAAGAGGAATAACCTTGGAGGTCAATCATCACTCCGAAAGCGGACAGTAGACATCACATAGTATATGTGTACCAAATTTCAGGTCAATAGGACAAACGGACAGCCACGGTAGCATATTATATATAAAGATTATCCATCCATCCATCCATTTTCCAACCCGCTGAATCCAAACAAAGGGTAACGGGGGTCTGCTGGAGCCAATCCCAGCCAACACAGGGCACAAGGCAGGAACCAATCCTGGGCAGGGTGCCAACCACACAAACACCAAGCACACACTAGGGCCAATTTAGAATCGCCAATCCACCTAACCTGCATGTCTTTGGACTGTGGTAGGAAACCGGAGCGCCCGGAGGAAACCCACGCAGACACGGTGAGAACATGCAAACTCCACGCAGGGAGGACCCCGTGAAGCGAACCCAGGTCCCCAGGTGTCCCAACTGCGAGGCAGCAGCGCTACCCACTGCGCCACCGTGCCGCCTATAAAGATTATTATTATTATTATTATTATTAATATTATTATTTTTTTTTGATGGTTTTATATATGGGTGGCGCAGTGGGTAGCGCCCACTTTGTGAAGTATGCTGGATGGCACACTGTGACTTCTACAAGTGGATTGCCGGCTTTTTATTTATGGAACATAATTATAGTATTGTAGCAAATAAGAAGTTGAAGTAATGAACTAAGTTTTCAGAAAAAGACCACATAAAAGAGTTACGGTGGCCACAGGAACATATAATAATTGGGACGAGTATTCCCATTTGGATGAAGTATTGTTGATGGCAGTCAAAGGAAAAAAAGAGATAAAGCTCCCTTGTACCAATGCTAGAAAAATAAAAATAGCTGCCAGTCAATCCCAAAATCAGAGAAAGCAATTAACTGAAGAAAAACTAGCTCCACACCAACCTTTTACCCTGTTCGTGCAATGGAGCATGCAGGTACAGCTGATGAATCTGACACAGAGGTTGGTGACAACTGAGGATAATTAAAAACAGAGGTCACAGTTTTGACACGAAAAGATTTAAAGTAGCAGATAATAATTGCAATGATAATAAGCAAAACATAGAACAATAGCACAAGTTTCACAAAGTTTTCATGCCCAGGTTGGGATCCAATTCAAAAAGTCTGAAAAACCAGAAGAGACGAATCAGGTAGGCCGTATCAAAGATCCCAGCAAAACGGCATATTTTCATTAACAAATGTTATTGAATTGGTCTTTACAGTAGAGACATGCAGTATGCATCTTTTCACTTCAAAAATACTTTATATTGAACAATAAGGATAAACTATTTAAAGATGAAACATTATTTTAAAAAATGTTGTTTGGAAAAGGTATATTATTAGTTAATTCTTTAATAATAATTCTTTGCATTTATATAGCGCTTTTCTCACTACTCAAAGTGCTCAGTTAATCAGTTAATCAGTTGTTTAATAATGATGGACATTTGGTCAAATATATTGGGTTTATGAGTGAATATCATTTTCCAGTCACTCCTAAAGATTATGTAATTGTGTTTGATGAAATTCCTATTGGGGTGTGAATTTTCTTGTCATGCATTCATAAGAGGAAAACATCATTTGTTCCATTAAATTAAGAAAACATTTATATTGACTAAGAATGCCCATGAATAAGTGTAAAAGCAGCAAATAAATGCATAAGGAGGGCCATTGGAATGATTTGTTTAGGGCCGGCGCAGTAGTGGTGGTGCTGCTGCCTTGAAACAAGGAGACTGTGGTTCGTGTCCCAGGAGCACCATGTCTGGAGTTTGCATGTTGTCCACATGGGTTTTCCTACAGGGGCTCAGGTTTCCTCCCACAGTCTGAAAACATGCAGCATAAGTACATACTGTACATTGGCGTAGCTAGACTGGCCCTGATGTGTGTTTGTGTGTGTGTGAGTAAGTGCGTTCTCCCTGCTGTGGGTTGCCCCTCTTCTATGTTTGTCCCTACATTGTGTCTGATGCTTGGTCCATAGGCTGCAGCTTCCCCATGACTCTGCTCAGGATAAAAGGTTTTGGATGATGAATGGATGGATGAATGGATAATTTGTTTTAAAACATTCAGCAACTTAAGAAATGTTTACTATCAAACAAAGTGATGACGATATCATTCAAAAGACTGCATTTGCTTGTTAAAATATATGGTGTTAGGTTAATTCAGATGTCCATTCCTCATTCTGTAAAACCAAGGAAGAAACATTATAGCACCGGTTTTGGGAATGTCAATAACACTTTTTTTCCCGATTGATGTTATGAGTGATGGCCCGTATTCTTGAGGCGGAAGGGCAGGGGGAGACAACTTACACAGGGCTTTGTCTCACCCAGGACGCTAGATGGCAGTGAGCCCATACTCAGATTCCCACAAAGGTTGCCCAAAAGGCATGTCAGGTGTTGTAGTCCTGGGGGACAGCCTTGTTAGGTCCCGTGGGGGCCATCCAAGGGGAGCTGCCGGATTTGGGAGTCTCTACTCCACAGGGCTCAAACCTCAACCAGAAGTGCTTCAGAGCTGCAGTGTCATGTCACCAGAAGCATTCCAAGAGATTAGAGAAAAGGAGCTGCCTGTCTCACATGGACAAGGCAGAGTCGGGAGGGAGGTGGACAATGCTTACATGGAGGAGTGGAGGAGGCAGAGACAGACAGAGACCAAGAAAGGAAGACAAAGATTTGTGTGCTATAAAGTGCTTTATTGTACTTGTAGCTATGGTGTGGGAAATGCTTGCTGAGAAGAGTTTACCCACAATAAAAGACTCTTTATGCTTTTAATTGTTTGTGTTGGATGCTTGAGGAGCTGGCACATCCCCATGGTGTCTATAACATAAAGAACTTTAAAAGTAGGAAAATAACTCGCTTATATTTGAAAACTGAACTTTTTGCTTCTTTTTGGTACTTTTTGATTTAAGTTGTAATGATCTCTCTATCGATAGTGCTTTATTTGTTATTAACCATTATAAGGAAAATATCATAGTCATACCAGCAAATTTACTGAATAGAAACTACATTTCTATGTGTGTAGAGCCTATTTAACTCATAGTGACACAGTAGCCATCATAAGGCTAGAAAAAAAGTGCCAAAAATATGAAACATTTCTTTATTTAGTCTTATACATGTGTAAATCTCTTTGTGCTATGGCATTTGTTATTACATTTATTGATTGAGAACAAAAAAAATGTGCAACAAATATTTGATTTTGGGTTGTTTCCACCTTAGCTAGCATTCCAAAGACATGCAGGCTTGGTGAACTGGCAGCACTGAATTGGCCTGTGGTGTGTTTGGTGCAGGGTGTGTGTGTGTGTTTGTCTGTATTTCACCCTGCAATGGACTGGCACCCTCTCCAGGGTTTGTTTATGTATTGCACCCTATGCTAGCTGGGATAGGCTCCAGCCTCTACCCCAAACACTGTCTGGAATGAATGGGTTAGAAAATTCATATAGGCTTCTCCAGGATAAACATAAGACATTTTCTCATTCTTGTCTTTTTTTTTTTCCTTCTTTAAACCGCTCAGACAAGCGTTGTCTTTCCCCTTTCCCAATTCCAACTCGACTGAGTGAAGTAGCAGATTCCTTTTACCCCGGATCTGGGAGTACTTCCTGTGTGCCAGCACTTGTAGTGAGGAAGTACTTCCGGGTTAAGCAGAACCTCCATCCAGCACGGAAGCCTCCACCCAACAGCACCCTCTAGTGGTCCTCATGGAACCCACCAGGGCTTACCTCCAGACCAACATCTACGATGCGGCCCCGTGGGTGTTCAAATGGGAGCTACACCAGAGGGATGCAGCCACCCAATGTATTGGAGGAACAGGCATCCCCAGGCGGCAGTCTCACCCTGTCCTTCAATTATATCCTCCTGACTGGAAAATGGAACACCAATCATCCAAGCTGGGATGCCCATCCACCAATATTCGTTGTCCATTATGAGGGCCTCCTGGCCTGGTAATGGCTACTCCATTCAAGCTGGGATGCCATCTGATCCTTGCCTCACATTACACTAACACATGTCAGATATTTCATTTCTGATTTCTTCTCACACACAGAGAGTGTCTTGACTCTGTGGCATTGTTTGTGCAGCCCCTACTCCCATTCTTCTGCATGGATGCACCACCCTGTCAAATTTATCACCCCAGATAACATTTTTACATTCTCCACATATAGCGCACAACATATAAATGTAGTCAGTAAGCTGATAGATAGATAGATAGATAGATAGATAGATAGATAGATAGATAGATAGATAGATAGATAGATAGATAGATAGATAGATAGATAGATAGATAGATAGATAGATAGATAGATAGATAGATAGATAGATAGATAGATAGATAGTGTGTCAGATGACCAGGGACCTTGCCTCACCAGGACGCCTGGAGCAGGGAAAGACAGGGAGAGGGGCAAAATCTCCCCTGGGCACAAGAGGGCAGCCCCCTGGTTTCCATCAGGGGCCACGGATACGGAGATGGGAAGCTCAACCCTGTGGGTGTCCGTGGGCCACCACCATGGGGCGCCTGGATGGTTCCTGAGCCCTTGAGGACAGCACTTCCGCCACATCAAGAAGTGCTGCCGAACCAGGAACTGTGTACACCCACAGTGCAACCAGGTGCAAAGGCAGCACTTCCACCACACCAGGAAGTCCTGCCGGAAGACCATCACAGAACACCTGGAACACATCCAGGCGTGATAAAAGGGGCCGCCTCATTCCATTTGGAGAGCCGGAGTCAGGTAGGAGAAGACGGAGCGTGTGAGAGAGGAGTGGAGGCGGCTGAAGAGTATTGAAGAACAGGACTGAGTAGTTGTGTGAGTTTGTGGAACTGGACTGTGTAAATAGAAATTGTAAATAAAACGTGTGTGTTGTGGACATCTGGTGTCATGTCTGTCTTTCTTTTAAAATACATAGATATTTGATGTTTTACAGAAGCTCTTCACAAAAATACATGCATACATAGGTAGATAAATAAGTAAATAAATATGTAAATACACACACACACACACACTTTGGTCTGAACACACAAAGAGAAAGAGAATTAAAAAAAAAGAAAACTGACTTAGCTGTCACAGGCCCAGTGAGGCTTTACGCAGGTGTATTGCTGTTGGTATAAAGGAGCCCCCATGTTGTTTCTTGAACCACTTCTGCTGACTGATTCATTGGCTGAAAGTCCTCAGTGTTGGTGTGTCAGAGACAGGATGTGCAGAATTGTTCATAATGGCACTTAGTTTTGTTTTAACTCTCCTCCTCTACTATCTCTACTACCTCCAGGGTATCCAGAATGTGTCCTATAACTGAGCTGGTGGGCCTCTCTTGAAGTGATGTTACCAGCCCAACACACCACACACTGGTTATCACAGAGTTGTAGAAGATGTGAAGGATGTCACATCCCACATTAAAGGAACGCAGTCTCCTAAGGAAAAAGAGTCTGCTCTGCCCTTTTTTCTAGAGCTCCTCTGTGTTCTGAGACCAGTCCAACCTGTCATTAATGTGGATCCCCTAGTATTTGTAGGAATGGGTCTCCTCTACATCCTCTTCTTGAATAGTGACTGGACATACAGTAGAGGCTCTTTGTTGCAGTGTAAGACAATAAGCAGTTCCTTGGTTCTGCTGATGTTAAGATGTAGACAGTTCTCTTTGCACCAAGAAACAAGTTCTCCACCTGACTTGTCTCCTCTGTCTCACCCCCTTATCAATAAACCCCACAAATGCAAAATCATTTGAGAATTTCTCAAAGTGCCATGACCTGGTGTTATAGTCTGTTTCATAGGACTAGGTGTTTACATCCCTAATTGCATACATGAGACCTTCAGCTGAGATTAGTAACTGTCAAATGAGTGATGGTGCCTTTCTGGGTTATCAAGTGGGCACCCCCCTTCCTCAACTTTTCGCTGATAGGCTCACGATGTCTTCAGAGGGTTCAGCAGTGAATCCCAACGTCCCGGGCTCATCCCCAAGATTCCATCTACCCAGTTGAGGCCCAGCTGGAGTTCTTCCTCTTGAGACAGAGTCACTGACTGCACTTTTCAGCAGCTCTGGGGAGGCCCTTCAATGGTTGCCGGTAAGCCTGTCCCCACACTCCCACCTCCCGGAGTAGCCTTGATGTTGAGGTGGCAATAAATCCTCTGCAACATACCTCAACTGGTCGGACCTTAGGTTTCCAGCCACGTTGTAGCACATCAGTTGCGAGATCGGTGTAACTCATCTTCTTACACCCACAGGCCTCCTCCACTGCATTCTCCCATGCTACAGTAAGCTCAATGATGTAGACGAGCTGGAGTGATTGCGACCATAGCACAAGGTCAGCTCTGAGGTTGGTAGATGCAATCTCAGCTGGGAAGCAGAGTTTTTGTCTCCAATCTCACGCAACACATAGCTGCCTGGAGTCTGGTCCTGGAGTGGCACGTTTGTCTCGACCCTCTCCTTTTTGGATAAATGTTATAGTCAGAGTTGTCCAGAGTGAAGAGAAAAGGAGACAGGACTGTACCTTGTGGCACTGCAGTGTTGCTCACATCCATATTAGAGACACAGTCCTTGAGTCTCACAAAATATGGTCTGCCTGACAGGTCATCCATTACTCAGGACACCACAGGCTCATCCACCTGCATATCTCTGAGTTTACTCCTTAACAGGGATGGCTGGAATGGTATGGAGAAATCAAAAAACAGAATCCTCACGGTGCTTCCAGCTTTGTCCAGGTGAGAATAACTGTATCCTCCACTCCAATCTTTGCCTGATATGATGGTCTCTGGTATAGCAGTTTTTATTGTCTAGACTTGCCAGGATGGTATGGAGTGTGAGATATATGTCATCCTCTATGAAATGGCTGTGATAAAATGCAAACTGGAGGTGTCCCAGCACTTGTCTCTCACGTACTTCATCATGACTGCTATGATTGTCATTGGTTTGTAGTCATTCAGGTAGTCTCTGCTGGCTTCCAAGGTTCCAATTAGAGTTCTAACTCAGATCGAATGCACGTTAACAATGACCCCTCAATTAGATCAGTTACACACTGGTTTCCTGTCCAGTGTCAAATTCTCTTTAAAACTTTACTTTTGACTTACAAACCTGTGAATTCTGCCCCCCTACCAGTCGTCACTGCTTACCCACTGTTATCCTTCCAGGCTCTTTTACATCTTTTTCTCCACAGTTCTGAAAGTCTGCTATTCAACTCCCGCCGAACACTCTTTTAGTATTGTGGCTCCTAATGGGTGCCACTCACAAATTATTTTGTCAGTTAGAATCCATTAGTCCAACCTTTCCTCTCATGTCTTGTATTTCAGATCAGCTTTCTCCATGTCTAATTCTCTAACTGAGCCATGCCTCATTGATACTGACTGCTGTGCCAACACCTCTCACTATCGTGCAGAGATATTCAATTACAGATTTTAAATGCATTTTTACTTTAGAAGGCTGTTATGGGTGTTTAATTATCAGGTACGAATTCTGAATCATTTTTTACTAATTATTGTTTCTAATGATGTTCATATCTGCTTTGCAAAATATCTGGTCAAGGTATGTCTTGTGAAATGCAATAAATAAAAAAGAATAATAATTTACTCATTTCTTAAATTACAAATAGTTTCACCTTCTCCAGTATGCAAAAGAGCTAAAAGTACATTTGAAAATATTCACAATTATGTAACAACATGTCTAAATCTGAGAATACTGCAACAGGTTTTTCTGCTTTATTTATTTATTTTTTACATTTTTTTGCGATTGTTTCTTTCATTTCTGCCATTCCATTTATATTTTGATGATATACTCGGATGCATCATGACTTCACATGCCATTCAGCCAGGGGTGTGGTTGCACAACCCAATAATGTCACTTGCTCCTTTTTCTTAGGTCTAAACAAAGAAAAAAGGAGAACCTAATTGTCAGGCCTGTGTGAAAAAAGTAAGACTTTTTTGTTCCTTCTTTTGCTTTTTGTTTTTTGCAGAAACTAACAGCTAAAAAAAGATGCTTTTCTTGTTCTTATTTCTTAACAGTAGGATGATTTAGAGTTTGACCCCTTCCAGTTGGGACACAGCTGCGTGTCTTTGTTCCTCCAAGGGATCACTTGATTTGAGTTTTGATTTAAGGATTTTGGAGTTTGCCTGACATTAGGGTGGTTCTTCTTTTACATTTTAGTCTTGTCTTTCTATTGTTTTCTGGCTACATACTCACTAGTTATAACCATTGCCACTCAAGAAAAAACAAAATAGTTATCCAGTGACCTTTAAGAAAAATGATCCATCTATCCATGTTTTTCCTTATGCACTTGGGGGTCTCAAGAAGCCAGTGTCTGTTGTAGAATAGGCGCTATATAGGCGCCCGACCCGGCACAGAATGACACAGAGGCATGTATAAAACACACAAGGACTTTTTATTTTCTTCACCCGTGGACCGCACATCTTCCCCGTGACCCACAGGCAATACACAGTCCCAAAAGCACAATCCCAATCACAGCAACAACACACTCTTCTCTCCCACCACTCCTCCGCAAGCTTCATCTCCTTCCTCCCAATTCTGGCTCTCTGAGTGGTTGTGGCTGGCCCTTTGTTTATATTCCACCCGGAAGCGTTCCAGGTGCTTGATCACCTGGTCCTAATTGCATTTCCGGGTGGGGCTGAAGATTCGACCAGACCAGGCTGCAGACTCCATGTAGCTCCCCCTAGTGGCCATCCGAGCCCCCAACCAGGCTGTGGAGGACTCCATCTCCCATGGAGCCATGCGCCAGGTTGGGGAATCATCGTCCGCCAGGGAGGCTGCCACCAAGCATCCCAGGGGAGGTATTGAAGTGTCCATGGCTGCTCCCCCGGAACAGATGCAGCAGGGGTGTCCCTGCTGGGCATGGGACCCGGCTGTCCTTCACACTATCCAGGCAGCGCTTGATGTAATGTATAAAGCAACAAGCAGAATTCTTATATTGGAATCGTCCAAAAATTTTGAGATTTTGGTGAATCTCGACGTTATAGACCTTCCTGAGTCCGAAAATACCATTTTTGGAGTTATGTCTGTGTGTCTGTCTTTCTGTCTGTGTGTGTGTGTGTAAACACAATAACTTGAGTACGCTTTCACTTAGATCAACCAAATTTTGCATACAAGTATTAGATAAAAAAACAGACGCAGAGTTCAATTTATTCAACTGTACTTTTATAATAATTGTTCAATATATTATTAACTAGCCATTCCCTGCAGCTCTGCCCACGTAGTAGTGAAACAGGACAGTGAGGAGGGCTCCCCCCAGCTCCCCACTCCTGACGTCACTCTTCCTCCTCCCCTCAGCCCACAGCCTCTCTCTCGGATTAGCACGAATATATCGCTCCTGCAAACCAACTATGATTCTTAGCGCGATGAGAGACATTGCAAAACAACCGGAATGTTCAAGCAAATTATAGAAACAAACCTGATCTAAATCTGTTAAGTAGTTCTCTCGTTTACTAGCTAAGTGGAGGTAAGGAACACCCTGAGGCTGGCGTATGAGTGAGGAGGGCCCTGCCCCGCTCCTCTCGGCCCACTGCGTATCTCTCGGATTTGCTCTAATAGATCAGTATCACAAGTGAACTACGGTACATAGCGCAATGAGAGAAGTTGCAAAAGCAACTGAAACGTTCAAGCAAATTATAGAAACAAACCTGATCTAAATCTGTTAAATAGTTCTTTTGTTTGCTAGCTAAGCTGAGGTAAGGGATGCCACAAGGCTGGCGCGTGAGTGAGGAGGGCCCCACTCCTCCTCCCTCCCCTTGGCCCGCTGCGTCTCTCTTGGATTCACGCAAATAAATCGGTACCACAAGTGAATTATGATACATAGCGCAATGAGAGAAGTCACAAAATCAACTGGAACGTTCATGCAAATTATAGAAAAACCCGATCTAAATCCATTAAGTAGTTCTCTCGTGAAAAGCAGACAGACAGACAAACGTTGGATTTTATATAGAGAGAGATTTGATTTGATTTGTTGTTGATGGTTCTTTAATATACATAATATAAAAATATAATCACTGTCTTGCGGTGTACTCCTCAAATATCCATCCTCATATCTGAGTATAGGGGAGATCACTCCCTATTTTTTATTTTTATGCTCGACTAGATCATGACATGGAAACTGTATACATGCATTACCCTCTAATGGTCAGGACTACACTGGGTCACATCACCTTTTCTTATCTTTTATTCTTGATGATTTTGTTTTTTCAGTTTGTTAAATGTTTTTTTTCTCTGTTTAAGTGCTTTGCTGTTGTGAAATTTAATTATATACTTACTTATTTTTACTGTTCTACTGTGGTCTTTTTTTCTTTATTTTAACCTGCCCTATAAATGCCAGAAGTGCTTCCACTCCGTGGGCCCTTGAGCAAGGCCCTTAACCTGCAATTGCTCCACCCTGGGTATGACGTTAAGCTGCATCCAGCCATGCAAGCAGGTCCTCCAACTCAGGGGTTTGTGGCAGAATTGGCACTCCAGCCACTGTAAAGAAAACCTCACACACAAGAGCAGCGTTTGGGGGTGGCAAGTGGGGAGACCGCCCCAGGCCCCGTGCCTAATGGGGCCCTGCTTTTAAAGTCTGCATGTCCACAAATCCTGCGGATTTGTCAGGTTATATTCTCCAGTATAGATCAACCATGTCTCAAGACAGGCTTTGCAGTGTGGCAATCCTATCTATAGAAAAAGACATTGCATCCAGATTAGACTACGAAGATACAGTATCATCAATGACTTTTCCAATTGGAAGGCAAGTAAGTGGATTTTCATCTCTGAACCTGGAAACCAGTAAGAGATTTCATGATGATATCTCTACATTAATTTCACACTTCCTGTCGAAACACTGAAACTCACATTTTATTTGTAGGCAATAAACATGTCCGAATATTAATGTACAAAAACATGTATCGTTAATGATAACCGGCTGACATGACATCAGCGTGAGTTATGAGTGTGACATCCTGCATATCGAGACTCAGAGTATACTTGCAATTTGGGTTTCTTTTCTAGAAGAGGCCCTGCTAATTTCTGCATGACACCACTTCTCATTTCGCACTGTCGTGACATTATCATGAATCATGAATTGCACTTTTTTAATATATTATATTGTTATATTTTGATAAAGTCCACATGTAATCTTGCAAAAATTGAGCTGAATACTGTAATGAGAAAATCCGGTGTATGTTAACATTATTTTTATTAAATTCACGCCCAAGTTTATACAGTCCACACATAATGGTAACAGCGTTTGGCATAACCGGCCCCACGTGGGGTTGGTCAGCCGTAGGCTCAGCACACCCCTCTGCTCACATACTGTTCTATTCCATTCAAACTAGTATGGTGTTGAGGTGTCACCCATTGCACGGCTGCTCTCGGTTCCTCATTTGCAATCCTGAGGTGGTTCATCAATGCATGCTCTTAACCTCTCCTCTCCTTGTGTATTACAACTTGAACTTTATGGACAGGCAACACAGTTGCTAGGAATGCCTCTTGGTGTTACGTCCATACATATAACAAGGCAACTACAATTAAACAACACAACACATGACATAATCACATTATTTGCAGTAGTAGTGAAAAATATATTGCACCCAGCACAAATATATAAAACAATTAGGGGGCTCTGCCCCCTGCTCACTTCGCTCGACAATCCCCGGGCGGGCGCTACGCACTAGTCACTTTGCGGCTCTGCCACTCGCATATGGGGAAGCGGATGTACAATTTAAACAGATTTTATTTTCATGGGAATTGTTACATATGCATAATAGACCTAACTATTTTACATTACAGCAAGTAATTACCCATAGTAAAAAATAGTAAAACATAATAAATTGAAAGAAAATTATGTTTCATGTTGCATTAGAGGTATTCGTTGCATTACACATTTTCGTTCTGTTTGGCTTTGAAATTAACACGCAAATACTTTTAAAACTTACACTTTTACTGTAAAACTTCAGTAAAAACACTTTTTTGAATGACATTTTCTTCAATATCGCATTGAATTTTGATTCCATGTTTGGATTTACATTGTGACAACGCAACATATAACTGCCCGTGAGTGAATATCATTTCTTTCTCTCTAATAAATAAGAATGTTTGTCCCTGTGATTTGTTAATTGTCATAGCAAAAGCTATTCTAACAGGAAACTGTAACATTTTAATACAAATGGCATATCAGGATCTCCTTTGGTGTCTAATTTTATCCGCAGAAGATGTACTACATTACCTTTCTTGTCTCCTGTTAAAATTTTACATGTCAGAATTGTTCAACCAATTTTGAGTACAACTAATCTTGTCCTATTGCATAGCCCATCACTCAGACATAAATTACACAATAACATTACGATACATCCTTCTTTCAACAGTAATTCAGCTGGTGGAAGACCGGGCAGTGTTAATGGTTGTAGATATTCTATATGATATTATAACTTGATGTTTCATCTTCCGCACCATCACCACCAACTCTTTCAGCATAGTCTATTGATACTCATTTAACCAATTTGCCATGTACCCAATTGGCAATTTTCACATTAATTCATTTGACTTCATCGTTTCACAGTACTATGATTGCCTGTGTACTCATTTCTTCTGTTAATAACCCTTCAGGATGAAATTCTTCAATAAGATTTGGACATAATAAGTCTTCTTTTATTGGGAACTTAAAGTGAGGAAAATGTAAAAATTTATAAGAGCTGAGAGTGCAGGAACTGTGTCTGACAAAAGCATTCACACGAATGAGAGGTGAGAGGACCGTGGGTGTGGGCTGTTAACTGGAAATGGTTGAGAGGAGGGTGAGACTTGAAAAAAATCTCTTGGAAATAGTCTTGTCTCAAGATTTATTTTTATAATAGAGAGATATAGTAAAATAGAATGTCACTTCCACCCAGCACTATATCAAGGAAGTCTTTATAATATAGACAGAAAATAAAAAGAACATAATTTAGATTGAATGGAGGAGAACAGAAATCAGAAAAAGTCGGCTAAGAATCCAAGACTGTGTTTAGCCATATTGACTGCAGTAGGTAAGAAGCTGTTTCTGTGTCCAGCACTTAGTAACCAGTAACCAAAAGAAGTGAGTGTAGTCTTTGATTATATTTCAGGCCCATTTCCTGACCAGTGATGCTTACAGGACCTCAATGGAGTCCAGTCTCAGGCATACAATCTTTTCTGCTGTCCAAATAACAAGCTGCAGTTTACACTTGGAGTGAGCAGATGCATTGCCATACCAGACTGTTATGGAGAAAGTGAGGATGCTTTCAACGACGGCTCTGTAAATCTATGCCGGCATTGATTAAGACACATTACGCTTTTTAAGTTGATGGAGTAAAAACATAAACTGCTTAAGTTTTTTGATAAGTGCAGTTATGTTTACAGTGCATCCGGAAAGTATTCACAGCGCATCACTTTTTCCACATTTTATTATGTTACAGCCTTATTCCAAAATGGATTAAATTCATTTTTTTCCTCAGAATTCTACACACAACACCCCATAATGACAACGTGAAAAAAGTTTACTTGAGGTTTTTGCAAATTTATTAAAAATAAAAATTTGAGAAAGCACATGTACATAAGTATTCACAGCCTTTGCCATGAAGCTCAAAATTGAGCTCAGGTGCATCCTGTTTCCCCTGACAATCCTTGAGATGTTTCTGCAGCTTAATTGGAGTCCACCTGTGGTAAATTCAGTTGATTGGACATGATTTAGAAAGGCACACACCTGTCTATATAAGGTCAGACAGTTGACAGTTCATGTCAGAGCACAAACCAAGCATGAAGTCAAAGGAATTGTCTGTAGACCTCCGAGACAGGATTGTCTCAAGGCACAAATCTGGGGTTACAGAAAAATTTCTGCTGCTTTGAAGGTCCCAGTGAGCACAGTGGCCTCCATCATCCATAAGTGGAAGAAGTTCGAAACCACCAGGACTCTTCCTAGAGCTGGCTGGCCATCTAAACTGAGCGATCGGGGGAGAAGGGCCTTAGTCAAGGAGGTGACCAAGAACCCAATGGTCACTCTGTCAGAGCTCCAGAGGTCCTCTGTGGAGAGAGGAGAACCTTCCAGGAGGACAACCATCTCTGCAGCAATCCACCAATCAGGCCTGTATGGTAGAGTGGCCAGACGGAAGCCACTCCTTAGTAAAAGGCACATGGCAGCCTGCCTGGAGTTTGCCAAAAGGCACCTGAAGGACTCTCAGACCATGAGAAAGAAAATTCTCTGGTCTGATAAGACAAAGATTGAACTCTTTGGTTTGAATGCCAGGCGTCACGTTTGGAGGAAACCTGGCACCATCACTACAGTGAAGCATGGTGGTGGCAGCATCATGCTGTGGAGATGTTTTTCAGCAGCAGGAACTGGGAGACTAGTCAGGATAAAGGGAAAGATGATTGCAGCAATGTACAGAGACATCCTGGATGAAAACCTGCTCTAGAGCGCTCTTGACCTCAGACTGGGGTGATGGTTCATCTTTCAACAGGACAACGACCCTAAGGACACAGCCAAGATATCAAAGGAGTGGCTTCAGGACAACTCTGTGAATGTACTTGAGTGGCCCAGCCAGAGCCTAGACTTGAATCCCATTGAACATCTCTGGAGAGATCTTAAAATGGCTGTGCACCGACGCTTCCCATCCAACCTGATGGAGCTTGAGAGGTGTTGCAAAGAGGAACGGGCGAAACTGGCCAAGGATAGGTGTGCCAAGCTTGTGGCATCATATTCAAAAGGACTTGAGGCTGTAATTGCTGCCAAAGGTGCACCAACAAAGTAT
Organism: Erpetoichthys calabaricus; assembly: GCF_900747795.2. Taxonomy (NCBI): domain Eukaryota; kingdom Metazoa; phylum Chordata; class Cladistia; order Polypteriformes; family Polypteridae; genus Erpetoichthys; species Erpetoichthys calabaricus. The sequence continues at coordinate 277,781,027 of NC_041396.2, read as the reverse complement.
TGAGCAAAGGCTGTGAATACTTATGTACATGTGATTTCTCAGTTTTTTTATTTTTAATAAATTTGCAAAAACCTCAAGTAAACTTTTTTCACGTTGTCATTATGGGGTGTTGTGTGTAGAATTCTGAGGAAAAAAATGAATTTAATCCATTTTGGAATAAGGCTGTAACATAACAAAATGTGGAAAAAGTGATGCGCTGTGAATACTTTCCGGATGCACTGTATATTCGAGTTTTGAATGGTAGTCATGCCAAGCAAATTTGAATGATTCCCCACTGTTAACAGTGATATCAGGGGTGTACGAGGTGTCTCCTAAAATGCGCAATCATTGCTATTGTTATGAAGGAATTCAAGTTAGAAGCTTCTGAAGCAGTTTCCCCTTTTGGATGGAGAATCTAAAAGTGGAAGTCCATTGTGGATGTCTCTTTTGGGGCACTTGCAACTGAGTCTGCTCTGGGATGCAATGTACCCTTAAGCCGGCCCTGAGTGCTGGACTCAAAAATAGAAATACTGTAATATAAAAGGCAGGACAACAATAAGGACTTGGGGTGCACTAAGGGCAAACTCTGATAACTGATAGAAAAACACAGCAAGAAGTAGTTTGCAAAAAAAAGGGTAACAGTGATTGCTGTAATATTCCCTGTTCTTCAGATGAAGGTCTTTCTAGACCCTGAGCTGCTGGTGGTGACATCTTATTCATATCAGTTCCAGAAGAAGGAGTGTGTTGATCAGGCAAAACCAGAAGTGATGTTACAATTCTTCATGCCGTGGACATACTGGTCTGAAGATGAAGAGAAATGAGAGGCATTAAGAGACAGGACCAACCCTTGACTTGGGCTAAAATTACAAGACAACAAGGCCTGAAGTTGTCTTCCATTCACAAGTGTTTGTCAACTGAACTGAATACAATATATCCATTTCAATTTGTACAGTCATAATTTATGAATTCTTTTTCTCAGGGCATGGACAAGGACGACTTAACATCATTGAAAGAAATACTTTATGTCTCTGAGCATGAGAATCTCAGGCTGTTTGTCTGTCATTTGAAGAAGAAGCCCCACTGGGTCATCCAGCAAGATAATAGCAAACACACCAGAAAGTCCACAGTGGAAAGGCAAAAGGGGGCTAAAGGAGTAGAAGAAACTGAAGTTTTAAGGTAAAGTAGTTATACTCGCTAATCATTTCGCTGGAGGGTGGCAACGTGTTGCATGTTGATTATCACATGGAAGTAAGAATTCCACTCTACTCTGCATACGTGACAATAATAGGCATATAAACCTCTTAGAAATGCTCTGGCCAAACCTGAAATGGTAGAAAACATTCAAGTTTCACAAAACTAGGAGGGAGGGATTAACATTAACAGTCAACATTTGATGTTAGTGTAGCCTTTTTGTGAGGTTGTAAAGTCTGTCTACAGGGAAAATAATCTGTACTGATTGTTAATACAAAGCAGGATGACTAGTTACCTCCATCTTATTTCAGATAATACATTGCAGACATTTTCAATGTCATTATTCATCCATTCACTATAAACATGTGTACATATCGTACCTTATTGTCAGTCAAGGTGCCATTGTCTAGCCTGTGGAGGTTTGTGTGTCCCTCCTTGGATATGCCTCCCCAGACCATCACTGACCCACCACCAAACCGGTCATGCTGAATGATGTTACAGGCAGCATAATGTTCTCCATGGCTTCTCCAGACCCTTTCACGTCTGTCACATGTGCTCAGGGTGAACCAGCTCTCATCTGTGAAAAGCACAGGGTGCCAGTGGTGGACCTGCCAATTCTGGTATTCTATGGCAAATGCCAATCGAGCTCCACGGTGCTGGGCAGTGAACACACGGCCCACTTGAGGACGTCAGGCCCTCAGGACACCCTCATGAAGTCTATTTCTGATTGTTTGGTCAGAGACATTCACACCAGTGGCCTGCAGGAGTTCATTTTGCAGGCTCTGGCAGTGCTCATCCTGTTCATCCTTGCCCAAAGGAGCAGATACAGGTCCTGCTGCTTCTACGAGGGGCCCTGTCCAGCTCTCCTAGAGTAACTGCCTGTATCCTGGAATCTCCTCCATGCCCTTGAGACTGTGCTGGGAGACAAAGCAAACCTTCTGCCAATGGCACGTATTGATGTGCCATCCTAGAGAAGTTGGACTACCTGTGCAACCTCTGTAGGGTCCAGGAATCACCTCATACTACCAGTAGTGACACTGACCGTAGCCAAATGCAAAACTAGTGAAAAAAACAGATGAGGAGGGAAAAATGTCAGTGGCCTCCACCTGTTAAACCATTCCTGTTTTGGGGGTCGTCTCATTGTTGCCCCTCTAGTGCACATGTTGTTAATTTCATTAACACCAAAGCAGCTGAAAATGATTAACAACCCCCTCTGCTACTTAACTGACCAGATCAATATCTCAGAAGTTTCAATGACTTGATGCTATACTCTGATTAAAAAGTGGTCCTTTAATTTTTTTGAGCAGTATATATTGTAAACACGGTGAAGGCAGTCCCAAGAGGACGTGGCCATTCCTCCGAGACTCCCTCTTAAACAGTGATACAATGGAAAACAAACACAGCTTTTCATCTCCTCTTTGCGGGATCAGCTGCAAGCCTGCTGATGGCTGTTGTGCCGCATGCTCCACATCTTGCATGGGGCTTCGAACATTTAAAAGACCGCACCGTGGCTGTCCTAGTGTCTGACCGTCTTGTCTCTCTTCTCCCAGACATCTTCTGCTCCGGTCGGCGCTCCTGAGCTGCTGCACCCCTTTGAGGAGGAAAACTGTGTGCTCTGTTGAACGAGAGGCGGAGCTGTGGTGGCCGGTTTGACAGTGTGCCCGGATCGCTCCTGAAAGAGACTTGTATTTGTTTCGCTTGTATTCGAATAAAGTTTCTGTCTTTTAAAAACCCACAATGAACCTGTGCAACTTTGTGACCCAAGCGTGACAATATATATAGCATATTGAGATGTTCCATTCAATGTATAATTGTAAGTGTGTGTCTTGGTTTCTTTGTTTGTTTTGTATTATTGTCACTATGTACATACAACAATAAAATTTGAACTTTTTTAGACTGTTGGCTGCATCAGTAGCTGTGCATGAGCCTCGGAGTTCTGTTCTTCTAAACTGATGCTATGGGCGCAGATTTGTCTGGTCAATTTTTGTTGTATTACGCCATTGTAAATATGGATGTTCTTCATTCTGTATACATCAAATATGAGTACCAGAACCCCAAGAGTATTTCAGACAATGTTTTGTCTCAGCAAAGTATCGACAAATGATCAACAATGGTAACATGCGTATTACAGATGAAGAACAAAGAGGTCACCCATCGATGTCCACTATCGCTGCTGAGAGTACTGATTGAACCTGTAACATGGCTCTGACCAACAGGTGTTCAGCTGTCGATAAGGTGCCCTTGCCTTTCATGAAGGATGGGTTTCCAGACAGTTTATCAAAGAATACAATGGTACAGTATGTAGACATTGATCCCTGCCTTTTAAATCTTTATAGTGATGAAGGGATGATTGTTTAAGGCACAGTATTACTAGTGAAGAAACATGAAACCACCACTATGACACCGAGAGCAGCCATACTACCTGCACTTCAGGACAGGTAATCCACCTGAACCTAAGCACGTTTGGGCTAGGCCAGAACTTGAGACCTACCAGGAAACCTTGGGTTGGTGAGGCCAGTGGGGGGTGCTTACCCTACGGTTTGTGCGTGGATTCTAATGTCCCAGTGCTGTAACGAAAAATCTATGCTGAGAAAATGATGGTGTCCTTCAGATGAGATGTAAAACAAGTTCAGATGAGATGTAAAACGAGTTCTGGACTCTGTGTGGTCATTAACGATCCTTAAACATCTTTAGAAAAGAATTGGATATTTCCTGAGGTCCTGTCTAAATCTGGCACCATGGCCTGATCATTTTTCCCCACCCTGTCTCTAATTGGCTCTCTCTCTCAACCCTTCGCCACTTCAAAGCTAACGTGTGGTGTGTGGCACAAGAATGGCTGCCATCACATCATGTAGGTGGATCCCATTCACAGGTGGCCAAAGTGGTTCCGCTCTGTGTAGAAGTAGGATGTTTCCTCCCTTCTGTCTGCAGTATGTAAGACAGTCTGAGTAGTTAGAAAAGTGTGTTATAAACGCAATTAACTATTTAAAAAGGCAAAGTCTGGAATTGAAGCATCCCAAATTGCCTATCAGTAAGAAATTCAGGATGGAGCCAACACCAGGAAAAGATTCTCATGCTTTTTAGGACCAAAAGGGCCCAATACTAGAACATAATGTGGGAACACCTGAACAGTGAGCAGTCTGCTTTACTCTTGAGATATCTCAGGTCCAACTGAAGCCAGCAATCCACAGCAAACACTTACTGTCAGAGGGTGAAGTGTTGTGGCAGCGCAATGCCAGCCCAAACACAGTCGGTCAGGCTGTAGAAACTCTTCAGAAACTGATGCAGGAGATTTTAGAGCATTCTCCATACAGTTCAGGTCTTGCCTTTTCACACTACCATCTATTTATTCTGCTCCAAGATGCTTTTGGAGATCATCCATTCAACACCAACTGGGCAAAGAAGGAAGTGGTACATGCCTGACTCATCAGTCATATTAAATCTTTCTTCTAAGAGCATACACACACTTGTACCATGTTGGACAAGTCCTAGGAGGCTTTCACAAACTGAACTGCATTCCTTTCGTATTCGTTTTTATAAATAAACAGGGTGAGTTAAAATTATGCTAACATTTGAATGGCGGGAATAATTTATTCACAAAACATACTTTGTATGTGCAAGATGATTTACAGGAATGTCTCAACCTGTTCGCCATCACATTCAGCACATGTACCATATGTGGCAGATAAATTGTCCACAAAAATTGTATATAAGTATATACTGTACATAGCAGTACCATTAGTGTTAACATAATTTTGACACACCCTATACTGTGAATACATTTTGACTTACCCATAGTATCCCAGCCTCTGTAAGTGTGGTAAATACCTGCACGTAATGAACATAGCAAGCATTTCCTAAATACCAGGGACGTTCAAAAAGTAGTTAGAAAAGTGTGTTATAAACGCAATTAACTATTTAAAAAGGCAAAGTCTGGAATTGAAGCATCCCAAATTGCCTATCAGTAAGAAATTAAGGATGGAGCCAACACCAGGAAAAGATTCTCATGCTTTTTAGGACCAAAAGGGCCCAATACTGGAACATAATGTGGGAACACCTGAACAGTGAGCAGTCTGCTTTACTCTTGAGATATCTCAGGTCCAACTGAAGCCAGCAATCCACAGCAAACACTTACTGTCAGAGGGTGAAGTGTTGTGGCAGCGCAATGCCAGCCCAAACACAGTCGGTCAGGCTGTAGAAACTCTTCAGAAACTGATGCAGGAGATTTTAGAGCATTCTCCATACAGTTCAGGTCTTGCCTTTTCACACTACCATCTATTTATTCTGCTCCAAGATGCTTTTGGAGATCATCCATTCAACACCAACTGGGCAAAGAAGGAAGTGGTACATGCCTGACTCATCAATCATATTAAATCTTTCTTCTAAGAGCATACACACACTTGTACCATGTTGGACAAGTCCTAGGAGGCTTTCACAAACAGAACTGCATTCCTTTCATATGCGTTTTTATAAATAAACAGGGTGAGTTAAAATTATGCTAACATTTGAATGGCGGGAATAATTTATTCACAAAACATACTTCGTATGTGCAAGATGATTTACAGGAATGTCTCAACCTGTTCACCATCACATTCAGCACAAGTACCATATGTGGCAGATAAATTGTCCACAAAAATTGTATATAAGTATATACTGTACATAGCAGTACCATTAGTGTTAACATAATTTTGACACACCCTATACTGTGAATACATTTTGACTTACCCATAGTATCCCAGCCTCTGTAAGTGTGGTAAATACCTGCACGTAATGAACATAGCAAGCATTTCCTAAATACCAGGGACGTTCAAAAAGTAACTGGGCATTAAAAAGTTGGTACGACCCTGGGAAAATTGGATCACAAAGGAAGGTGACTATGTACAAAAGTGATGTAATTTGTTTTTCAAATTCTTAATAGAGTTATGCAATAGTGCGGAAGAATTTGAATGTCCATCATAGGTACATGCACTCCTTTATTGAAGAGATTCTGCCCAACAGTGGCCTCATTTATAAAGCTTGCATATGCAAAAGAAGAGGCATGAAATGGGCATACACAGCTTCCAACGCAAGCCTTGGGATATATAAAAGAAACTTGACAGAGGAATGTGCAAATATTTATGAGAATGTGCAAATATTTACAGCAACTGTGACACATGCGCATGCAATATTTCAGAGAAACTGGGAAATGATGCCACCTTTGATGAAGTAGGGAAATGCCGGTAAACCAGCCAAACGTTAAAATTACTGAGCCATTATTATAACGTAACATGCATAGATGTGACAAATATATTACAGCTCAAAAGTGATGAATCTGATGGACAAATTGTATTTTAATTCCCTTTAAAGAGGGCCAATGCTGCGTATTTGCACTGAAGAACTTTTTTGGTTTTTCATATCGACTACCTGTTGTCACTTCTCAGGGAACTGGCCGACAGGTCAGGAATATCTCAGCCAAGTGTCACTGCATCGCGCTCGATGTGCTGGAAACCACTAAACAACCAATGAGATGCTACATATACTTTTTGTATGGTATGAGTGTACATAATTTAACATAATGTGTTTTTGTTAACATAAAAAGGCAATTTGCACCAATGTCCTGTTCTCCTAACATGATCGGAGCACTTTACTGCACTCAGATTGCAATAAGGGCACCTAGCAAGAATGAAGTTGCTTTTCTTAACCATAAGCTGTGAAATTCTATTAACACAAAGTCACATGTGATGCCAGTATGTGGCTGACAATCGTCATGTCTCAGTGGCCTGCGCCAAACCGTGATTTATTTATTTGGAGGCAAAGTAGCTTTGACAGATGAGACGGTGCTGTACTTGGTGAACGGCTTGTTGATAAAGTAACTGGCTGAACCCTCAGTGTTTCATATGGCCTGTGCTATTCATTGTAACAGCAATCATGTCATCTCTGCGAGGCAACAGTGGTTACCCGTTCAGAAGCTGGCACCTTACACTTTACCCGGAACCCCTGAATGCAGAGGAGTAATGCTGTAATGCCGTGCATGACCTTAAGCTCTCAGTTGCAGTGGTGGTGGGGTTTTGACATGTCAGGTGGGAGGCTGCCCTACCAGTCAATGTAGTTCTGCAGGATCGCGATTGCAGATGTAGGAGGTTGATTAACATGCTCCATATACGGATGTTTCAGGGCAGCGTTTGAGTTGTGCTCACGTACGCATATTTACAAGAGGATTCTGATTTATAATAAGGTTAATTGTGTCAAAATGTGCGCACTCCAGGTTTTATACATTGGATTTTTTTTTCTGGTGTACGTACTTTCCTGTATTGGTGTGTGCATATTTTCACACTTAAATCCACGTAAAGTTTTATAAATGAGGCCCCATGCTCCCCTGAGTAAGTTGAATCATTCAGTCAGTCCTTCTCAGTTCAATTCCTCACAACTGGTCATGTTTTCAAAATATTTTTTATCACACAGTCACCTTAAAAGATCTCAACCCACATCACAGACTAGGAAAAAATGCAACAAATTTCCAAAAGCATGCGCTTAATTTTATTTGATAAAAAAGACAATGGCAGTGGCCTTACTTCCCTATTTAAATTTGTTTTAGAACTGAAGAAGTACAAAATAGTGCTTTAAAAACTATATACAGACTGCTTTTATACGTGGCGTTCTACATAAATATTCTTTTATATACATCCACATTGGTTACACGTACACATCTAACTAAACAGGAACAGCTTAAAATGCAAGTATAAAATTAAACAAGTTGATTAACAAAAATCGTTAAGACAAGGCTCAAAACACATGAACATTAAATAAATAAATACATCAGTGAAACAGTCGGTGAAGGTCTCCGCCATACTCTCTCTTCGTTTCTTTGAACCGCCGCTTCATGAAGGCCGTGCGTCTTCTCATCACATGAGGGAATAGCAGCTCATAAGTGCCAGGTCCCTGAAGTCGGCCGACGTGTACACTGAAGGAAAGAAGAAAAATCGGCAAGGTGAGCGGTGTGTAGAGCAGGAAACCAAAACACCGAGATCACTTCAGGGCAGTCCTCATTCTTCAAGGACCTTTTTTTATTTTTTCTTATTCATTTAGGCCTTTTCTTAGCCCCTAGTACATCTACACTCTGCATGAATTTATACATTCACAGTTAAAGAAGACAAGCAAAAAGCTATGCAGACTCATTCCTATCTTAATGTGTCTACTGTAATTTTCTTTATATTACACATTTCATTCACTTTGCCCAGCATTTTTAATTTTGTAAGTCAAAATTTAGCAAATAATATACAGGTATTTTGCCCAAATAGTGGCAAAGACACTGAACTTCAAAGCATGAGGTTAAATATTTCAAGGGTTAGTTCTAATCTGTTACTGCTCCTCATCCTGATTCACTTCCGTTTGCATTTAAGGCAAACAGATCTGTGGACGACGCCATAGACGTGGGCTGCCTGCGCTTTGTGCTACGGCCTCTGGACGGTAAAGGAACTTACGCCAGAATACAGTCGGTAGACTTAAGTTCAGTATTTAACACCATTGTCCCTAAACTGTTATTAATTAAACTTCTACAAACTGAACTGAATGCTTTCATCTGTAAATGGATTTACAGTTTTTGACAAACAGAAAACTAAATTCAGATGGGCTCCCACCTCTCAGACTGTCTCTGTATTAGCACAGGTGCCCCTCGAGGCTGTGTGCTGCTCTAATCACTGTACACCAATGACACTTCAGTAAAAAATCTTTAAGTTTGCCAGTGAAACTACAATCATTGAACTAATTACCGTATATACTCGCGGATAAGTTCTCCCGCAGATAAGTCAGGACTTGATTTTACTGTATAATTTCTGGTATTTTATAATGTCGGTCATAAGTGGAATGTGGAAAATTCACGATATTGGTCCAAGAGATTATGATATGCTAACGCCCTCCTGAGAGAGTAACCACAGAGCACACTGCCTTTTTATGTCCTATGTATTGTGCCTACGTGACCACACAGTAATACCCAAACTATTCCAAAGCAACGTTTGCACTGATTTGTGTTTTGTGTATCTCACACCCTCATACATCTTTATCATAAGAGCAACCCTTATCTACGATGGAGCGTTTGCTCAGAAGAAAATATGAAGCTGGTTTTAAATTAAAAGCTGTTAAAGTAGTGAAAGAAACTGGTAACTACGCTGTTGCAACAAAATTCAATGCTTCTGAGAAACTGATGAGAGATTGAAGGAGGCAAGACAATGTAAAAAAAAAATTTTTTTAAATTAAGTGTTGCAGTTTTGAACGGGTGTATAAGTCTGGGTCTGATTTTATGATCGATTTTTCAGGGTTCAATACCCAACTTATACGAGAATATATACGGTACTAATGCAAATGAAACAAATGAGGCGACTTGTCTTAGTGCGCTATAACTAACCTGGTATTCAATACCACCAAAACAGTGGAAATGGTAACCGACTTTCGCAAACAGCAGTTACAACCTCTCCTTCTAGAAAGTAATGATTCTACAGTCAATATGGCGGAATCCTTCAAATATTTGGGCACAACTATCACAAACACTCTCAACTGGGACATTAACACGACTTCCATCGCTAACTCAGCAGATATTTTTATGCTGATTAAAATAAATGTATTTCCCAGCCATCTTTGGTTCAACAGTGGTCCACTCTAAAAATAAATTACAGTGTGTTGTGAGGTCTGCTGAGAAAATAATTGGCTGTGCTCTTCCATCTGTCACAGTCCTGTTTGTCGCAAACCGTGTAAAAAAAAAAATAAATCACCACGGACTCATCACATCCAGGTCATCATTTGTTTGAAAAACTCCACTGTTGTAAAAACTTTAGGGCAATTAAAAATAAAATTGATAGGCAGCTAAACCATTGCTTTCTCAAAGCCACAGCCTTTGCAAACCAGTAACTTAGCCTGTCTTATTTGTGTATTCTTTCATATTTGAAAGTGTGTGCGTATGTATAGATAGGTACACGTATGTGTGTGTGCATACGTGCTATACACACACTTTCATTTGCACACCTCCTTTATAACTGCACTATTCTACAACTGCTTATGATGTACGTTGTTATTTCTGGTATTTGTATGTGATGTCGTGTTCTGTTATAAACCACTCCGAACCTACCCAGTTCCATTCCTGTACATTACGTACTGAAGCGATTCTGATTCTGACGAGGTTCCCTGTTCGTCCCCCATCATTAAGGTCTTGTTCAGTCTGCAAAAGTCTGGCATCCAATGTAGGCCATCTGCTCAGAGTCTTTTACAGTTACTGATCACTTGACACACACATTTATCAAAGGCGGTTTACGAGATCAGGTTACACTGCGGTTGTTTATATATGTATTTTAACAAGTGGAGCACAAGTATGTTAACATGACCTCAGATGGAGGTTCCTACCCTTTTTTTTTTTAAATGTGTACCATTATTTTTGTCAGGCACAATGGCAGAGAGATTAATGTAGGGTAATTTTATTTTTTCACAAATTCTGTTTTATTTTTTTTTGATTTTCGGTTTTCAACCTTTTATCATTCCTTGTTTCGGATTTTTGGGTTTTTACGTTGTTTTTTTTTTTTGTTATTTTGTTTTTTTTTCTATAAGAAAGTAGTAACAGCAGCTACAACAAAACAAACAATACTGAAATGGCACTTTACATTCCTTTTAAGGAAACAGCCCACTAGCACAACTGAACCTTATTTTGCAGTTCCATTCTTCAGGTACGAGCTCAGATCCTCCATGATGCCGAGATAGCAGTAGGGAAGTGAGAGTCCTCCAGAATTGTAAGACCTGTTACTAGTTTGATGCATTCTTTTGAGATGAAGGTTAACTTCACTTTTAGAAAAAAGAAATAGTGACCTTCTTTTTAGGGCTCATTGCATCTAAGGAAAGGCCTGCTCTTCTGCCCAGGTTTGTAGGTGCAGAGTTTATAACACAAGAGTCAAATGTGGACCTTGTGTGCCTCGTCACCGAGAGGCAAAACATTTACTAAATCCCAAAACATTGTTGTTAATTTTTAAAAGAGAACCCGTTAACAACCAGTGCCGTTCACTACTAACATTTTTCAACAGGAAGACTGTTAATACCGGTTAAATACCTGCATAATTGAATCTGTTAAATGATTCACAGTAAATAGTTCATGTACAATTGGAACTGTCTACATAAAAGAATTACTGTACAGCCAAATGTTTACTCACCTATCACTATGATGAGAACACTCGGCTATCAGTGGTTTCATCAACTACAACATATATTTATTTTCTTGCCATGAATCTTTCAAAGAACAATATCCATATGTTGTTCAAAGACAAGGGGCAAATGAGTTTAATGAAGACTGCTCTCATTTTCTGGCAACACGCCTCCTTGTTTACAAAGCTTAATAAAGAAAGGACACGTCTTCATCATTTTTTCGAGTGGCATGTCTGACTCACATGGACACAAACTGGCGTCTTGCATCTGACGATTCTGTTGTTTCCTCTGTTGTTACCTGAAGAGGAACACTTTTTGATCTTAATTTCTCCTTGTTTTTGAGATGGGTTTTAGATTTGACTTGCTCATTGCAAGTATCTTTTCGTGTCCAGTCTATGGTACGCTGGAAAAACTTGCAGAAAACATCGCTGAGATATTTTTGTGCCCACAATTTTGCAGTTAAGCTTGTGTTTTAGTTTTTTTCGACGTAGTTAGGGTATTTGATCACTGCTCGCTTCGACATTTCTGTCTCGTACAGCTAGCTGATTCGCGTGCCTTTAACAAGAAAACATACAGGAAACATGTACGCAAACATGACTGAATTTCTACAAAGAATTGTGTCTGCTTCAAAAACAACAAACTATAAAATAGTATCTAAATGATAGAACTTCAGATTATTCAATCGTTTAGTTTATTGGGAAGTTTTGTAAGTCACCCCTTCAGTCTCTAAATGCCACACATTTCCGTTTTTAAATCTAAAATCCATTTTTAAGTGTTAATTCCATGATTTCGTCCATGTTTTCCACATCGTGGAAATCATAGGGCCCTAGATTAATGCTGCATCCCCATGGATCTAGCATCATAGGATTTAACCCCATGCCCAGGAACTGTGTGGAGTCTGCATGCTCTCCCCCAGTGTCCAGTGAGGGGTTCGTTCTGTTACTCCTGGCTTCCTCCCGTATCCACGAAACGTAGGCCAGACAGGCTAACTGGCATCTCTATAACGACCCTGTGTGTGTGTGAGTAAGCTCTACAATGGACTACCGTCCCCTTCAGAACGGTTTCTGCTTTGCCCGCAGTGCTGCTGGGTTAGGCCACAGCCACCAGTGACCCTATATCTAAATTAAGTATGCATGAGAATTATGTCATGTCATGTCATGTTATGACATTACACCATTTATAAAAGAAAAATGATCATATAACAGATATCATGGATCTTCTGTTTATTGTGGAATTTGGAAATGCTGGCTTTTGGAAGACAGCAGTCTGTTACTGTCAGATACCATCTGTTATATCACTTTTAACTCATGGAAGAATAAAATCTGAAGATCCCATCTGCTGGCAGAAAATGCACACAATGAGTGCGATAATGCCACTGCAGCACAAATTGATGGAATGTGGAATGTGACAGTAAGCAGGTCAAAACATTTCGGAGTACGCACACTAAACTTTGAACACAATGTGTAGCCTTCGAGAGGTGGTCCGCAGTCATTCATTTATACAATATTTCAATACAGGGCTCTTTGGAATCTGAAGCTATCAAAGGCAGAAGCAACTACAGATGGGACAGATCAGCCACTCACACCCACACACATCAATGGGGTGTGGGAAGAAATCGAAGCACACTGTGAAAATCCACATAGACAGACAAAGGGAGAACTCCACACAAATAGCGACTGGGCTAGAATTTGAACAGAGGTCATTGAAGCTGTGAGGTAGTGGTGTTCACCATTGTGCCATCCCATTCATACTAGAACAATTTAGACAAGGTCATAATACACACACATCTTTGGCATCAGTGAGGAAACCAGAGACTGGCAGGATGTGAAAAATGCACACAAACAGCACCTGATTTGACCTCAGAATTCTGAAGAGGTTAGGCCAAAGCACAAATCTGTGTGCCACCCAGTCCATATCCGTAAATTTTAGAAATGATTTTGAAGGTCTCTTCCTACCTCTGACAAACCAAATAATTTGCTTGTTTTTTTATAATAATTTTTAAATACAAGTTTGAACAGCGCCTGACTTAAACTGTGATTGGATGCAATCGATCAACCTACCAATGTCCCAAATGTCAGAACATGAATAAGGTTTATATGTTTGCGGCAATATGATTGTTGGGTTGAATGGCCCGTTCTCGTCAAAATTGTTTTAATGTACTGCTACCTTTTCACAATTTGATTTACTCTGTGGCATACTATATGAGGTGAGACGCAAAAATAACCAGACAGGGCTTGGGGTCGGCCAGACGTGAATCATACAACTATATCCCCTCCTACACGGCCTCTCAAACCGCTGACCGGCTAGGTATATCCCAGTCAGTATTTGCACAACAAGCGCTACATGAGTTGCCATGATAATGTCAGGTGAAAAAAAAAAAAAAATCGAACAGCGAATCAACATCAAATTTCTTACAAATACAGTCTCTTTTTCCGTAAAGCAGTTTTTGACTGACAAAAACATTCCTGTCCTTGATCATCCTCCCTGTTCACCCGATTTAGCTCCCTGTGATTTTTACTTGTTCCCGAAAATCAAAAGTGACCTGAAGGGAACACATTTTCCTTCAATGGATGAAGTGAAGAGAAAAACAGCAAGCCTGTTGAAGAGCCTCAAGCAAGAAGACTTCCAGCACTGTTTCAATCAATGGAAGATACATATGGAGCGGTGTAGTGATCGGGAGGGGGGGTTATATAGAAGGTGACAATGTTTAGAATGCTGGAATTCATCAATAAATATTTTTTTTTACCAATCCGGTTATTTTTGTGTCTCACCTCATATATGGTTGTGAGACATGGATGCTATCCAGTGACCTGAGAAGAAGACTGAACTCCAATGGTACAGCATCTCTTCAGAGAATCCTTGAGTACCGCTGGTTTGACTTTGTGTCGACTGAGCAGTTGCTCATGGAGTCCCAAATGAGGCACACTGCCTGCATTGTGAGGGAGCGTCAGTTACGGTACTACGGCCATGTGGCGCAATTCCCCGAGGGTGACCAGGCTGACAGGATCCTCATTGTTGGGGACCCGAGTGGCTGGACCGGGCCAAGGGGACACCCACGTAACACCTGGATGCGGCAGATAGAGGGTCATTTCCGGAGGGTGGGACTGAACCGTGTGTCTGCCTGAGAGGCTGCGAACCAGGATCCTAGGCTGTTTCATTGTGTGGTGGGTGCAGCAACGAGCTGTGCCAGTGCATGCTCCCCAACCTGACCTGACCTGTGGTATGCGGTTGCTGTGCAAAAAAAAAAAAAAAAAAAGCAGCCAACAAATCAATGGAGTTCCCGCTTACATAACGAGCAAAGTACACCCTTCTGTCACATCAACATATGAGGACTTTTTTTTTTTTTTTTTTTGCTCTTTATTTCGTCTTATACAATTTCTCGTATTAAAAATTTGTTAGTTTTCGCATACCCCTTGGGGTCAGAGTGCAGGGTCAGCCATTGTACAGCGCCCCTGGAGCAATTACAGGTTAAGGGTCTTGCTCAAGGGCCCAGCAGAGTAGGATCTCTTTTGGCAGTGACGGGGATTCGAACCGGCAACCTTCAGGATACCAGCACAGATCCTTAGCCTCAGAGCCAACACTCCACCCTTTCCATATGACCTATAATCTGTGGGGTACAGTAAGAGGGGTGTCTTGATTTTGGTGCATTACCACTTTTTCACCAATTGCTGAATTGTGCACATCACTGGAACACTGAAAACAGAATGTTGTTTCATGAATCCCTCACGTGTCCCACACACAAACCTCTAAGATTGAAAATTAGCTGCTCCATGAATATGGCATGTTCTGCTGCATTTTTGCCTTCTGGCATGTATAAAGATAATGTGACTAAAGAAAATGTGAAAGGGGACTTCCAATTAGCTCTGCCCAACTATGTTTACTGCTGCTAAAACCAGGGTGGAGCTCCTAGCTAGGCATGCTGGACTAACTTTCAGTGCCACACCGTATAAAGTATCTCCATATCCACATAGGTTACATCCATCAGTCCAAAAACATGAAGGTTAGCTGGACTGGTATTACTAAATTGACCCCTGATGCGTGTTCACCCTGTGAAGGGCTGGTGCCCTTTGCCTCCTCCCTTATACCCTATGCAGGCTGGCTGAGACTTCAGCTTCTCCATGACCCTTCTCTGGTTAAGGAGGTTTAAAAAAATGGAAAAGATGACTGAATGGATGTATAAAGTATCACAATTACATCTGAAATGTTTTATTAATTTTCAGTTTTTGTTTTGATAACAGGGGTGACACGGTGGTGCAGTGGTTGCGCTGCTGCCTCGCAGTAAGGAGACCTGCGTGGAATTTGCATGTTCTCCCCGTGTCTGTGTGGGTTTTCTCCCGCAGTCCAAAGACATGCAGGTTAGGTGCACTGGCGATCCTAAATTGTCCCTGGTGTGTGTGTGTGTGTGTGTGTGTGTGTGCTGGCACCCTGCCCAGGATTTGTTCCTGCCTTGCGCCCTGTGTTGGCTGGGATTGGCTCCAGCAGACCCCCATGACCCTGTGTTAGGATATAGCAGGTTGGATGATGCCTGACAGACTGACTGTTTTGATAACATCTTCATTCCACCACTTTGGATTTTAGTTGGTATGACACCACATGTCGCTACAAGGCATGGCTACATGCATAAATGTTACCATACTGAGGCACAGTTAAGAGATTTCTGGCAGCCATTCCATTCAACACTGATAAATATGCAAAAACAAAAATTAATTATAACAATAATAAAAAAGATTAAGGATTTTTGCTTCAGTCGTGATGCAAAGAAAAGAATAAATAATGATAAGTATCATTATCAAATGTATTAAATGTAACAGCCAGTCTTAGAAAGTTAGTGTTAGTGTTAAATTCACTTAAGTTTTTGCTTAATTTCAATAATACAATACTAGTTTTTTTTTATAGCTACTTAGAATATGGTATAGTCTTTTAAACCCCACTGAAAGTTAATATGAAATAGAACTTTCTTTGCTTTATCTATAAAACTGAGTGCTAATTAAGCCAGTCTCAGTGCTAGCTTGGACTCTTAGGTAAGTGTGCAAATAGAGCATTGGTAGAGAGCTTTCTGACCATGCTTAATGTTCTTCATGTAATACGACTGTATGACCAAACTGTAGCAACTAATTGTCCAAAGCTACCTAAGTGAACCAACAGAAAATGGCACACCTCTCATCCTACAGAAAAGATGTAAAACGTGTCCTTACATTTATAATACAGATTGTGTAGTTATACCACACTGCCGGTTAGAACATCACATAAAGGGATCCTTTTCCTGCAGATCATCTAATGTGGTCTACCTAATTCTCTGTATGGAATGTCCTGACACTGCACTCTATGTGGGAGAAACTGGACAAACACTCCATCAGAAAATGAACTTACACAGATTCCACATTAAACGTGGCAACACAGATGTTCCTGTAGGAGCCCACCTCAGCAGCCATGGACACTGCAAGAGGGACTTTATAAAGTCACAGTGCTTACGGGCAACTTCAGAACACAGCAAGACAGAAAAGAATGGGAAGTGAAAGTCGTACTAAAATTTAACACATTACAACATGGTTTGAAGTACTAGGGTATTGTACCATGTTAGCCATTATGATTGTAGAGAAAAGCCAAGCAAAATGACACCTTTTATTGGGTAACTAAAAAAATTACAATATGCAAGCTTTCGAGGCAACTTAGGCTCCGTCTTCAGGCAAGCCTAAAGCCTAATCCTAAAGCCTGAAGAAGGGGCCTGAGCTGCCTTGAAAGCTTGCATATTGTAATCTTTTTAGTTAGCCAACAAAAGGTGTCATTTTGCTTGACTTTTCTCAACATGGTTTGAATAGAGACAATAGTGTTATGGTCAGATATGAGGATTGTTTGCATCTCTCAGACTGACACAAACAACCTGACTACACATCCACATTGTATGGAAAAACTCAGAAACTTCAAAAGACTCTGTTGGACAGTTATCTTATCAAAAGATCTTGACTAGACATTGTTCTCCTCTCTTGCTAAATAAATCTTATCCAGGAGATGACTATTCATTTTTTACATCTAAGATGTTGTTATCTGTCCTGGTGTCTTTATAAACACAGGGAACTCCGGTTTCTGTATTACATCTTGCCTGAAGAAGGGGCCTGAGTTGCCTCGAAAGCTTGCATATTGTAATCTTTTTAGTTAGCCAATAAAAGGGGTCATTTAGCTTGGCTTTTCTCTACATTCATAATGGATAACACGGTACAACACCCTAGTGACCAAACTTAGAAAGAATTGAAACAAGATAAAATTAATCTCAGAACTTTCTTTAAAAAAGAACTTTTCTTTTTTATATGTCAATTTTTTCTACATTTTGTGTAAATTGTTTTTCTCCGAAATTTTACTAAAACTTTTAAAACCAAGATATTTGGTCTGTGGAATTATTTGAATACGTGGTGTGACGGATGGCTGGGACGCCCCTGCACCATATATACCAGGTGGGACAAGGATGGGAAACCCAGTATCTCTCCCTGGGCGCTAGATGGCAGCCTCCCTGGGTTGCAGTGGTGCCTCGGACTCCCCCAGGGCTTCATGGGGGTTGGAGTTCTGTGCAGCCTTGTTGGGTTCTGCAGGCGCCACCAGGGGGTGCTGCAGCAGGCGCTGATGGCCCCTTTTGGGCAGTGGTTTCGCCACACCTGGAAGTGCAGCCGGATGTAGGCAATCAAGGACCTGGAGCACTTCCGGGTACCCAATAAAAGGACCCAGCGACCACCACTCAGCGGCCAGAGTCGGGTGGAGGAGGACAAGGTTGCCTGGGAGGAGTGGCGGTGCCAGAGAGAGAAGAGTGATTTGGTGCTTTGATTTTGTGCTTGGGACTGTGTTGTGGCTGGGGGACATGGGGAAGACGTGCCCTCCAGCTGAAGAAAATAAACAGTTTATTTATTTTTATATGTGCCTCCCGTGTCCAATCTGTGTCGGGTCGGGCGCAATATAGCGACTTTCTTACAGTGGCAACACAATTGCCAGAATTGTCCTATGAAGCAAAGTAGTACTAGGGTGTTGTACCGTGTTAGAATCTGGAGTTCCCTGTGTTTATATAGACATTAGGACAGAGACAGCATTGGAAAACCTTTAAGTGAGACATCTTAGATGTAAAAAATTAATAGACCTCTCCAGGCTAGATTTATTTAGCAAGAGAGGACAACAATGTCTAGTCAAGATCTTTTGATAAGATAATTGTCCAACAGGGTCTATTGATGTTTCTGATGAGTTTTGCAATACAATGTGGATCTGTAGTCAAGTTGTCCTCATATCTGGCCATAAAACTCTTTTCATATTAAAATTTTACACATTACAACATGGTTCAAATAGAGATAAAGAGTTTTATGGCCAGATATGAGGATTGTTTGCATCTCTTGGACTGTCCCAGACAACCTGACTACACATCCACATTGTATTGAAAAGCTCATCAGTTAACCTCAAAAGACTCTGTTGGACAGTTATCTTATCAAAAGCCCTTGACTAGACATTGTTCTCCTCTCTTGTTAAATGAATCTTAGCCTGGAGAGGTCTTTTAATTTTTTACATCTAAGACGTCTCACTTAAGGGTTTCCCAATGCTGTCTCTGTCCAGGTGTGCCTATAAACACAGGGAACTCCAGTCTCTGTATTACATCTTACCTGAAGAAGGGCCCTGAGTTGCCTCAAAAGCTTCCATATCATAATCTTTTTAGTTAGCCAATCAAAGGGGTCATTTTAGTTGACTTCTCACTACACCTATGAAGCAAACTAAAAGCTGGAGAACTTTGGTAATTTGGGATAAATGCAGTTACATCAAGTAAATAAAGAAATAAATAATAAATAAATATGTGGATATCTCATTTTCTCTATCTACCTTTTTTCAGTAAAGAGATGGTTTATCTTAGAAACCCTGAGAACAAATCAAGAATGGCAATAAAGCCATCCAGCAGCTGTGCACACCTCAATTTAGAGACCTACCTGCACCACTAATTGGACATACTTGGTGGGGTTCAGCATGTTGGAGAGTTCATTTTGAGTTATTGATTATTATAATTTAAGTTATCACAAATAAGACACTGGGGTCTGTAGAGCTGACCTTACGTCCATTATGTGGGAGATGTGGAAATTATATAGTAACAAGCTGGAAGTAAGAGGAAGAAAATCAAAAAGCAACTAATGCACATGAGTAAGGCTCAAGTATAAACAGAGCAGCAGGGAGACGCACAGTAAAGCAGATATGAGAAAGTCAGAAGCTTCTTATAGTTGGTAAGCATCGGTAAGAACCTCAAAACTACCTAGCTATATGCACGATGGGTCCCATGGTGCTCTGAAACATCTGTGCCACACAGTAGACATGTGCTAAGAGATAGAAGCCATGTTTTCTTTATTATTACTAGTATCTCAGATTGTGAGAAAATCAATTATGCAAGTGTTTTTGACACTGTTTTGACTATGCAAGGTGCTACATAAAGTGACTTACTGAGTATGCGTACAGAAAGCAAGACAGACAGCAAGCTTAAAATATACTTTATATTATACTGAAAAAAGATGCCATGTGAACACTGGCACTGCAGGCAACAGGGTAGCATTTGGGTTAAGAAAATAATGCCAGGGCTAAAGAAGAACTTGTGTCAACAGAGAGTGCCACAATGGCAGGATTCAGAAAAATTAACAGGACAGAAAGGGACATACAGTACATGTGATAATTTAATAGATGGTCTCTAGTCTGATAAACAACGACAACGAGGCCCACTATAGTATATGCAGCCCCCCCACTATTTTATGATGGTCAGGCCCCCAAGTTGTCCTAGGGCTCACAACTGTAGGGCTCAGCCCTGGAAGTGACTGGGTGGGGAGGTAACCCAAAAATGACTGTTCTGGGCATTACTGTAGTCACAATGTGACATCGGGCAGAGGAAATAATGCCTGAGGAGCCAATGCTGAGGTACGGGAGGCGAGGGAGAAGGGGGGAGGAGTATTTGGCTTGGTGCAGAGGTGGGCACTGGACCAGCCACCCTACCTAACAGAAAGTGAAGCCCAGAGAGGCAGCTGGCTTGTTGTTTTGTGGTTATTTGGCACTGGTGTCGCTCCTTTTGTTTGTTCCTCCCTTGTGCTCTATGCCTCCAATAAAGACGGCCTTTTTATAACTTTGGCAGCCTTGGCCTACATCCTGGGAACAGTTCAAGCTTTACTCTTTACAACACTTATCTAAATTATGACTCCTATTTTATTTTGAATTCGAAATCCTTTTTAATAACCAGATGTGCCTGTTCCTGTAAGCATATTTATTTAAAATCCCTACATCCTAAACTTGCAAATTTCTACTTTTATATACATGCACACCATTTTAGTTCTTGAAGGTCAGTAGGACCAAGACAGAATACATGTGTGTGAATGACAGGGAGGTCAGTGGAATGGTGAGGATGCAGGGAGTAGAGTTGGTGAAGGTGGATGAGTTTAAATACTTGGGATCAACAGAGTAATGGGGATTGTGGAAGAGAGGTGAAAAAGAGAGTGCAGGTAGGGTGGAATGGGTGGAGAAGAGTGTCAGGAGTAATTTGTGACAGACGGGTATCAGCAAGAGTGAAAGGGAAGGTCTACAGGACGGTAGTAAGACCAGCTATGTTATATGGGTTGGAGACGGTGGCACTGACCAGAAAGCAGGAGACAGAGCTGGAGGTGGCAGAGTTAAAGATGTTAAGATTTGCACTGGGGGTGACGAGGATGGATAGGATTAGAAATGAGGACGTTAGAGGGTCAGCTCAAGTTGGACAGTTGGGAGATAAAGTAAGAGAGGCGAGATTGTGTTGGACATGTGCAGAAGAGAGATGCTGGGTATATTGGGAAAAGGATGTTAAAGATAGAGCTGACAGGTAAGAGAAAAAGAGGAAGGCCTAATTACTTTTTATAAAAAGGCACTAAAAGATTCTGAATGATCAGTGTTAAGGCAGCAGAGTGGGGCCATGAGTAACAATTCTGCTTCACAGCTCCAAGTGACTCGGTTTGAACCTCCGTCCAGACAACTGACTGCTTCAAGTTTACACGCTTTTCCTAAGGGGCATACGTTAGGTTTATTGGCAGCTCTAAGTTAGCGTGCGTGTGGGTGGGCCAACCTGCTCGGAGCTGTTTTTGGTTCTTGTCCCTGACATTGCCAGGATAAGTTCCAGACCTGAAACATGAATGTCTGTAGGCAGGAAATGAATGATAATTGCATGGTTAGTAATGGGTAATTTTATAGCCACTATCAGTTCATTGTTACAAGGCTAACAGTGGGTAAGACTGACTCAGGCGCCTTGCTGATCGGTTGGTATTTAGTATCAGGGTGAGGCTCAAAAACTTCTGAGCAACTCTCAAAAATTTATGAGCAACTGAAAATATATCGGGGCTAAAATCGTGTAGTGTGACCCTGACATTAGGTGATTAATTGAGGGTAACACCGTGGGCGAGTAATGAAGACTGAAGGGGAAATCATAAGTATGTTTATCACCCAGTACCTGCCTTAGCAACACTGACAAATGATTTGAACGTCAATGAATAATATGTAATACAGCACCTTGATAATACTGAGTCCTGTCTGAAGAAAATGTACAAGGATAGTACACATGTTTCCATATTTCTACCAAACTGGACATTGCTGCTATGGACTCTGCACGTCCTTCCTGTGTTCAAGTGGGGTTTCCTCCTACAACCCCAAAAGACATGCAGGTTAAGTTAAATGTGAATTCTAAACTGGTCCCCTGTACAAGTGTGAATGTAGGTGTGTGAATGGGCCCTGCAATAGACTGGGACCCACTGCTGTGCTGTTACCTGCCTTGCACCAGGTAGGCTCAGGACACATTGTGCCCCAGAATGGAATCACGCAGGTCAGATGTTACAGAGCTAGCAACATTTTAACCCCCTTTACAGTTACAGCACAATTTTTCCATGTTTTACAGGAGCAGGTGAAGTGGAACTGAATAAACAACCTTGTCCTTTAGAGTTCAGAATTTTGTCAACCAGGAAGGATAAACTTACAAATTATCATACAAAACGTGATTTAACACATTTCCTTTAACTTGTGATTGTTTAAACAGTACAGTGCAACAAAGAGGCAAGGGATTCATTCAGAGATCATAAAGGAGGGCTGAACCAACAATATTGAGGATTAATATGCTACAAACGTATGTCAAGGAAATGCTGCCTGTCCAACAGGTAAGCCTTATTTTAAACAGTTCATTTTTATATTAAATATCACACTGGAACAACTGTTTACAAGTTTAACACTGGTAGGTGGGGTGACTCGGACGACAAGGTGTCATTGGTATGGACTGAACTGGTTTTGTGATTTAAAGATCCGGCACCATTTATAAAATGTATAGTGATTAATTTTCAACGTGATGATTACTTTCATTATATTTATGGTATAATCTTTGAGGGATGCTGTATAAAACGTTATTTAAAAGCCGACTATGTATGACTGTTGATGAACAAATTGCAATTTTGCAAGGATTATATTTAGAATCATGCTTGGACTTATTGTCCTAATGCGACTAAATAATTCAATTTATGAGAACTGTTACTGAGCAGTTAGAATAATTATTTTACTAACAATTATAATCTAAGATGCGGATATCGATTGGTATCAAGCCACCCGTATTGATTACAGTTTTCACAGCGGTGCGATTGCTTTCACGTTTTTGTTTTCCTAATTGATTGGCAGCTCACAGGTAAACTTGTAAGAAAGGTTACTGTCAGACCAAGAGCACTACTCACCGGGTGATGATCGGCTCTTCGTGCGGCACTTCCTCCAAAGCCGCCTGAAGACCCTCACAATTCTGGGTCCGCTTGTGCTGTCATCAGAGGCTGACACTGTGCTGTGCTCAATCTCTGGCTCGTCAGACTCCTCCAGTACACCTCCAGCCGCCTCCATGCGCACCAGGACCTCTTCATCGAGTCGCAGTGCCCGGCGCAGTGGAAATGAACCACTCGTGGTGCCCCGGCACAGCGGGCACAAGATGATGAAATTCTGCGTGTCTTCATCGACGCCGCAGCCCGCTAGAGTGAGCAGACAGCGCTCGCAGAACGTATGGCAGCAGCGAAGTGTTCGCGGGCAGCGCCGATTCCAATTGTAAGACAGAAAGCAAATACCGCATTCCACACTCGTGCACATAATTTCAGTTTTCAAACTAATCTCTGACTCGGGGGAGGGACGGCACTCGTACTTATTCTGAAAGAGAGGGGCGGAGCGCCGCAGCTCGTGCTATCCGTCACGCACTAGACGACGAGTCATCGCCAGCACGTGGGAGGATAAATAAACCTCATCTACGTGTCCTCAGAGTCTTCAATCACAAAGAGGTGTAAGTTTACAACGTTTAAGTGAACGCTTTATTTATAGGCCTACATAAAGGAGTTTTCATTACTTATAAGACTACTTTTACTTTTAAGATGGGGTCTTATAATGTACGAGCTGTATATACCCGGCGTTGCCCGGGGCAGAAGTAACCTAATCGGTCAAACACTTACATATATACCAAAGTAAACCTAATCAGTCAAACAGTTACATATATAAAAAAACCGAACCTAATCGGACAAACAGCTTCATATATACAGAAGCGAACCTAATCGGAGAAACAGCTAATCTATATACATAAGCAAACCTAATTGGTCAAACAGTTACATAAATACAAAAGCAAACCTAATCGATCAAACAGCTTCATATATACAGAAGCGAACCTAATTGGTCAAACAGTTATGAATGTGCAGAATGATTTTACAAACATTATGCGTGTTAACAATCATTAAAAAGAAAAGATTGAGGAACTCTTCTTCTATATGTGATGAAGCCACTAATAAGACAGATTTTTTTCAGGACCCAGCTGTTTCATAACTAAACTACTGCCACCCCAAAGTAATGCCTAATAGTGGTTTTTGGGGTAGCTGTGGAATAAAAAGGGTGTTTTTTAGTCAGTAACAATCTGACAGTACCCTTCAGTACGGGCTGAAGGGTGCCTATGTAAGGTTTTACATCCTTCCCGTATGGGAAAAAAAACATACTAAACTTTTTTTTCATCATTACAGATAATCTCAGTCAAATCGAAGTACGCATTCTCAATTTATTTTTATCTAATTTTTACTTTTTCACAAAGCCATCCCATGCCAATTTGTATGAATAAACTTTTGCTAGAGAGTTAGCAAAAGTTTATTCATGCACATATTTTAATACGGATAATCTATCTCTAATCAAGGTTCTCATTTTCATTCTAATTTAAAATAATAATAGATACTCATTTTTTTCTTCTGTTTTAGAAAAACCAATCTATGCCACCTACGTCTTCGTCAAGTCAGCTTCATCCAGCTTCATCACATATAGAAGAAGAGTTCCTCAATCTTTTCTTTTTAATGATTGTTAACACGCATAATCTTTGTAAAATTATTCTGCACATGCATAACTGTTTGACCAATTAGGTTCGCTTCTGTATATATGAAGCTGTTTCATCGATTAGGTTTGCTTTTGTATTTATGTAACTGTTTGACCAATTAGGTTTGCTTATGTATATAGATTAGCTGTTTGTCCGATTAGGTTCGCTTCTGTATATATGAAGCTGTTTGTCCGATTAGGTTCGGTTTTTTATATATGTAACTGTTTGACCGATTAGGTTACTTCTGCCCCGGGCAACGCCGGGTATATACAGCTCGTATATATATATATATATATATATATATATATATATATATATATATATATATATATATATATATACATATACACACATACATGCAGTTTTAATAACACAGAAATCAATATAAACATTAACATCATTATCATATGAGAATATGAAGTAATATATAAGAAGCACATTTCATATAAATATAAATTATTAAACAGTAAAATCTTCTTCTGTAATTTGCTACCGTGGCAATTTGTGTGTCTGTCCAGGATTTTAAATGACCTGTAGCTCGCAAACCGTTGCACCTATACACTTGAAATGTGGTACACATATAGTACGTCACGTCTACTATCCGCTTTATGGGTGATGATTGTTTTAGTCTTTTTATCTTTATTTTATTTTATTGTACAATCAAGTCCTATCTGCGCACAGCAGGGCAGCCGTGGGCGGATGCGTATGGTGTATTCACTCGATGTTATCGTGCATTGCGCTGTCAGTGGTATTTTGATAAAAGAATTTGAACAACATATAAGAAGCGTATAAATTATTAAACAGTAAAACATTAACATTTAAGAAGTAAAGTTACATTAAGTACTACTGCTGTGCCTTCCGGTATACCTCATTTTTTGTTTGCCCATTACATGCTTAAATGTATACATTTTTTGGTGCACCTACCCGAGAACACGCGACATATAACCGAGCGTGGGAGAAGCATGGATTTTAAACACGCGTTGAGTTGATGTGCTGGTCTCCCTCGTGAAATAACTGGTAATGTTTGACTAAAATCTACAGCGAGTAAAACGACATTAGCTCCTATTTTTTTTTTTACGATCTCTGAGATGTTGCTTTTTTCGGTTCAAGGCTTCATAAGCTCTTTTATGTTGTATGGTGTACTTATCCCAAACCATCATCTTTGAATGTTGCAAGACTTTCGCCTTGTATGTAGATCGGGGTAATTACATTCATTGCATTCCTAGTCTGAATCACAATCTGATTGTATGGGTGGTTACCTGGCACTGTAGGGTTGCCACCCGTCCTTTAAAATACGGAATCGTGCCGCGTTTGAGAATGAAATTGCGCGTCCCGTTTTGAATCAATACTGGACGGGATTTATCCCGTATTTTTTTTATCATTTTTTTTTTAAAGCAGCGTCTCATGCAAATCATCCCACACGCATTTTATGATGATGCCTCCTTTCCTACTTTTGATTGGGTAATACTTGATGTCATCGTTAGTTTGATTGGTGTTTTTAACTGTCCAGTGAGTAGGGCGTGTCTTTCAACCGTAAGCAGATTTTTTGCACTGGTATCACTGACCTCGACGACGGCGACGTTATACGTCAAAAATAAATTACGATAAATGACGATTTTTAGCGATACTTTATTACGACGGCGGCTACATAGACACGATCAAATAAAAACAAAAAAATCAAATAATCATTCTACATTTTCAAAACGTCGAAAAAACGACGGAATGAAAAAAAGGCCCACCCGACGACCCACCCATTCCATTTTTATATATATAGATTGTGCCTCTCATACTCTACAACAACAACACTTATTGATATAGTACATTTTCATACAAAGAATGTAGCTCAAGTCCTTTACAGCAGGGGTAGGCAATCTCGGTCCTGGAGTGCCACAGTATGTGCAGGTTTTTGTTCCAACCCAGTTCCTTAACGAGAACTCAATAATTGCTGATGAAGCACATATTGCTTAAGTGACATTTTAATGCTTCATTTTAGTGGTCTCGCTTGTTAAGGTTCTCCAACCTTAATTGCTTATTTCAATCTTAAACTGCTGCATTCAGTGTTTTAATTGCTCCTTATTAGCAATAAGATGTAAAAGACAAAGCAGCCAGCAGTTCTCCAGCTAGCTTTTTTCCAATTACATCTGTGTGTGTTCATCATGCACGGTTTGATTTAATAAAACACTTAATAGAAAAAATGTGACAGACTGAAAATGATCTATTTTAGGCTTCAAATCATTTGGATGATATCCTTGGAAAGGAAAAAAAATCTACAATATAAGAGCCTTACATTGCACAGACTAACAAGCCATAAAATTAAATAAGGTCTGAGATTGGCAATGATTGGTTTCTAATTAAGCAATTGTGTTGAATGAAAACCTGTAGCCACTGCGGCTCACCAGGACCGACATTGCCTACCCCTGTTTTACATCTTATTGCTAATAAGGAGCAATTTAAAACACTGAATGCAGCAGTTTAAGATTGAAATAAGCAATTAAGGTTGGAGAACCTTAACAAGCGAGACCACTAAAATGAAGCATTAAAATGTCACTTAAGCAATATGTGCTTCATCAGCAATAATTGAGTTCTCGTTAAGGAACTGGGTTGGAACAAAAAATTGCACATACTGTGGCACTCCAGGACCGAGATTGCCTACCCCTGCTTTACAGTATGTTAAAGGAAAAGTTACAAGATAAGAAAAAATGTTAATGAATGAGTAACAAAGAAAAAGTAAATACATATATTCATACGATTATAGATATATAATTACTGTGTTAAAGTTTAATATCGGACCCAGAAACACTTTTCTCCTGATTCAAACTGTAAAGTTACGTTTGAGGCGTATCTGAAGCTAATTCTTATATACTGTATAGGTTTGGGCTGTTAAACAGATCAGAGTAGCTTCGACATATTTTCTGTCTCTATTTTGCTTTATTTTTGGCCGTATTTTTTATGATTAATAACTTAATACTTGAGCTCGTGCCATTGCAACATCTCTGTCATTGAATACTTTGCGAATCCGACCACCGTAGACGTCACCGCATCGCAGTCCGACTGCTTCATGCAGTATAAACTGTGGCTGTCGTGACGTTTACTCACCGCTAGATGTCACTGAAACCTGCTTCATCTAATGAAGGGTCTTAATAGGGGGCCATCTCAACAGTGATGGGATAGTAATACATTCCTCACTTACTGCACTTTTTGCTATTTTCTTATAGTTTTGTTATTTCTTAAAATACAAAAACTGTGAACCGAGTGGTCAGGGCCAGTCCTATTTATCAGAATGTATTGGTGGCACCCAATTGTGTTTTGGGGTAGGCAGAATCCTGCAATAAAGATTTAGCAGTGTTAGAGAAAGTCTGGGGAAGCAGACTGGGGGGTATGACCTGTGAGCAGAGATTAAAAGAGTGGAGCCTTTGCAGTTTAGGCAAATGGAGATTAAGAAGTGATGTGACTGAAGTGTTTGTAAGATCATGAAGAGTGGATCCCGACTGTTGCTTTAAATTACATTCTTCAATAAGAATACAGTGGTATGGTTAGGTACTTGCTAAGGCCAGATTTCACCCCAATGTTAGAAGGTTTTTCTTCACACAAAAGACTACAGACACATGGAATAAATGACCAGGCTAGTGTAGTGGAGAGCAGGACTTCAGAGACCTTCAGACTTCATCTTGAGGTTATGTTGGCCAGATGAATGGGAAGAACAAGACCTTGTACTCATCACAACTGTTCAAATGTTGTGAACAAGGCACTGATTATTGTGGTCCTCAGACAGTACTAATCCTCAGCTTGGCACCAGAAATGAGAGAACTTTATCAAGGTCACCGTTTTCCTGCCATTATTTGGCCCTCAGATTACTTCAGGGATTTCTGCAATTCTCAGAAAAGAGGAAAAAACTCTGGTGATGGTGTAATACAAAAGTAAATGACATCGGATAGTTAGGACATGCAAAGGCGAATAGAAGAATAAGGTAAAACCAAAGTCATTTACAAGAAGAACACTGAAACATAATATGAGCGCACATCAAAAAAGCACAGCAAATGAAAATAACAAAGGGAGGAGGCAAAGACAAAAACATGTTAGGTTGAAATGCTAGACATAATAAATAAACCTCTAAGCTCTAGGCATGCTTTAGATATTTACAAAAGGTGGATGAGACTGTGGTGGGTGCATTATGGATGTTGTAGCCTAAAGGGCGAGACACGGTGCAAAGTAGGGCAGGAGCGAGGCTGAGAAAAGGCAGAAAAAGGCCACAACAATGGCTACTTCTAGTGTAGACATCTAAAACATTAAAGAAGTCAGAATAAGTAATACAGATGTCATAAAACTCTTCATGCCTTATTTCAATGTTTCACCAATCAGGGCACTTTCTGCACTGCACTGTTAAAAATCAAAAGTATTCTTTGTCGTTATCTGGCATGCTATGTTGACTAGCAGATTACATTCATTTTTCAGTTTCTTTTCGTCTTTAAGGGAGGAAGTCATCAGCAGTCATTGCTTATATTTGACCTCCGCTATGACCTGGCATTTAGCATTATTCCTTTTCTTTCATGTGTGAGAGGATACAAAATTCTTTTTGTCTTTTAAAATTTCACTATTTGTTATCTTATCAAACCAGCCTGTAAATCCAAATTGTCCCTCTCTTCCTCAATTAGTTCCCTAATACAATTCAAGCACATTTTACAAAGCAGTGAAGTACTCCATCATTCTGTGATAGATTTAACCCCTACATACATTGCACTGAATGCTCTAATGAACATGGATTACTCCTAAAACCAGAAGCTCAGTCTCCGTGAACCAAAGCCTAACATCTGCTTCCTTGTCTCTGTTCAGAAAATCATGGTGCTTGGTCCACTGCAGCACTCAGCATGGTGAGTCTAAGACAGGTTGTGAGACGGCAGTAAGCCAATCTGAAGCAGTAAGCGTTTCCCACTGCAGTCCAAGTGTCAGGGAGCAGGGTGTGACTCCGACTTCTACACTACACAATGGGCTCTTTTGTCTTGGGCATGCTCAGTGTTACCAGTTCTGCCACTTCTGTCCTCTTGTTGCTGATCTGCTCAATAAGTGATTCATACGGTATGTTTTATTAACATTGTCACACATGTGCACATGGGAGGCAGCTAAAGGGCCTGAATGAGAGTAATTCCATGCCAGACCAAGGGGTGGCGAAGTGCACCAACTCTTTCTCTCAATTCTCTGTAGACCAGTTACGGGAAATTCCGCCTGCCCCCGATGACGTCACTTCCGGTTCTGTCCCACTCCAACCCGATGATGTCACTTCTAGTCTGGGGCCCAATGACATCACTTCCGGTGCAGACCCAATTGATGATGTCACTGTGGGCCCCGGGCCCCAATGATAATAATAATAATAATTCTTTGCATTTATATAGTGCTTTTCTCACTACTCAAAGCGCAGGTTAAGGGCCTTGCTGAAGGGCCCAAAAGAGCAGAGTCCCTATTGGCATTTACGGGATTCAAACCGGCAACCTTCCGATTACTAGTGCAGATCCCTAGCCTCAGAGCCACCACTGACAACGTCACTCAGAGCCACCACTAATGACATCACATCCTCCGCTCTCCCTTAAAACCACCATCTTTGTGCCAGCAAATCAGTTCAGTAGTGGACTCCAATCTGCACAAATCAGTTCCTTAATTATCCATTTGCAGCCAGGAATAATATATGGGTGGCTACCCCAAAAATTTTTTGTGGCTCTTTTGTCGTGCTTATTACAACATAAATAAATAAATACTAAATTTGTGTTTTATTTCTAAAATCATTTTAAAATTCCTATCTTTTTAAAACCCTGTTTTTTACTTTATCAGCCTGTCCTGTATATTCTATTATTTTTTCCAAAGCATGTTTTAGGATTGAACTGATTACAGGTGAAAACAAGAACTCTGCTTTTATTTTTTCATTCAGTTTGATGGAACACAAGTCCATTTTATATTTCTGTGCAGAAACAATTTTAGTTCTCAGTTTTTACTCAGATCATTCTAAGGACAGAAGTTTCTTCTTATGAATTACATATGCTGCGTCCACATGCTGTTGGACATTTCAAAATTGCTCATGTAACCTGTATGTGTGTGTGCTTGACCATTAATTATGTTGTCTGTTAGGCTTTTTTTTCTCTGAATTCATTGTCGAATCTTTATTTATTTATCTGGTTTGTACAATGCTATATACTGTATACCCTGCCATACTTCTTATATTCTGTAAGTGCCTTGAGCATGGGAAAGGCGATATATAAATAAAATGTATTATTATTATTATCAAAATCCCAGTTTCTGACCTACAAAGTCAGAACCCCAAGTCGAACAATTTGGTGGAAACAAAGTTATCCAAACTCTCCTGAGTTGTAGCATAATGTTGACATCTCACCTCAGTCAATTAGATAAAGTAAAAATATAATCTGATACAGCCAAAAATGGCATTTTTGTGGCCAAATTGTGTTTGGAGCAATGCAACACCACTAGAATATGTCATGTTTGCTGTGTTTGTTCAGTAAAATGGTGCAATTTATCTTTAATATTTTTTTCCAAACCAAGTGACAAATCAACAGAGACCACACATTTCAACCAATAATGTGACTGGAAAGCCCCTGAATGCACCAAAGTGGGAAGGTGAAATGTTATAAGTCAGAGCTGAAAAACTCGAATAGCACGTGAACAATAGCCTGTTACTTACCATAACACTTCCTGAATACAACTAATGTCCATTTTTTGAATACATTTTTTGAATAAAATAATTTACTATCTCATCTAATCTGATGTACCAGATTGGTGTCTAGCCATGAGATGGAGTACTGACACACTCCAACACCTCCATAAAATGTAATGCATCAAATACAGAACTTCATTTTCTTGAGTAGAAAACACAAATCAGCCAACCTGGTGAACTCTGTCCACATATGCAGGTAACCTCCATTTACCTGGACACTTGTGCAAAAGAAGACAGCCACTATAGCTCACTGCTGCAATTTGTCACCATGACATGTAAAATTCATTCCATTTATTATCATAAAAAAGTTGTAATTACTATTTCTGCATAGAAATATTGTCATTAATTATTAGCTACTATTCTCAGATTCACCCAACCATTTTTCATGCCCTCCTAGTATAAAGGGTTGCAAGGAACTGGTTTGGCTCCTGACTGCTGTGAACACAAGACAGGAACCAGCCCTGGATGGGACACCAGCTCATCAGAAGGGACACTGACTGGCATACATATTTTTGGATTTTTCTTCAGCGTTCAATACTATACAGCCTCATATACTGATTGGGAAATTGAACAGTATGAATGTAAACCCATTTATTACACTATGGATTTAGGACTTTCTTTTAAAGCTTTCACAGACAGTTAAAGTTCAGGACACTTTTTCAATAGTCATTCATTCAAACACAGGAAGTCCGCAGGGGTGTTTCTTATCACCATTACTGTTTACTCTGTACACAAGTGACCTGAGACAGAATAATGACCACTGCTCCATTATCAAGTATGCTGATGACACCATGATCATAGGACGCTTATCTGGGGAGGATGAAAGCCACTATCTAAATCAAGTGGACTGGATGGTAAACTGGTGCAATAAAAACTTTCTCACTCTGAATGTAAAAAAGACCAAATAAATGATATTTGATTTTAAGAAACAGAAATCTGTATGTTCACCTATTGTAGTTCTGGAAGAGGAGGTAGAAATAGTGAATGAATATAAATACTTAGAAACTTACCTAGATAACAATCTTAACTGGAATACAAATACAAAAAAATATTTTCTAAATGCAAACAGCGCTTATTTCTCCTCCATAAACTCAAACTATTTAAAGTAGACAAGGACCTCATGTTGTCCTTCTATCGTAGTATGATCCAGTCCATGATCACTTTCAGTTTCATTGCCTGGTTTAATAGTCTGACAAACCAAAACTCAAAAAAGCTCCAGCAGATTACAAAGTATGCAGCTAAAGTTATTGGGGCTGATGTAGATGATTTGTCTAGTGTGTGTCAGAGGGCAATGCTAAAGAAACTGGAAATCATCTCAACTGATGACAGACATCCATTACATGTAGAACTAAAGTTCAGTAAATCAGGAGGGATAGCCGCTTTGAAAACCCACACAATCGCTCCAGAAACTCCTTTCTTCCTAGTGCCATACGACTTTCCAATAAGAAATATCGGAGATAATGATTAAGGTTGTTGATATATATCCGGTAACCTTTTTTTTGGTGTAAATATGTATTATCTAACTGCCTTACCTTAACCTTTTTTGTTTCTATTTGTCTGTTTTATTTCATTCTGTCTGTTATTAGATGCAACTGTTTTCTTGTGTAAACATGACTAAATAAAGAAACCTTAAACCTTACACACCTTCACTCACTCATACTAAGCCTACTTACTTACTTACTTACTCTTCTGTTTTCTACATCTTCACATTGCAGCCTTGAGCCACTGATTCAGTTTTATTTTGTTGTTTGCAAGGATTTTAATTTGTTTTATGGTCATACTTCTCTTTTTGTTTTACTTACCACTGACCTTAAATACTTCATTTCTGTAGCTCTTATTTTATATCTTTCTTTATCCAGTATTGCCTATGATTCGAAAGCAGAATCACCTTGATTATCTCATCACAAGTAGGAAAAATGGGCAAGCAAAAGGATCTGTGCCGAACTGTGATGGCTGCACGACTGGATCGATCAGAGTATCTTCAAATCAGCAGGTGTTCTCAGTACGTGTAACCGACTGGAATCCATCTTACACCATGTTGAGTCAGGGAAAGTCAACTCAGAGGCACATAGGGGTGACACAGAAGTTAATTTTATTTCCCTTTCCAGAAACAAAACAAAAAAAAAGGACAGGGGATCACACAAACAGCTTCTCCCCTAAGCCCCTACACCATCCACCATGCTTCTCCTTTTTATCTTCTCGTATACAAAGTATAGGAAAAGTACTGTAATCGTCCAAAGTTTGATGTCGTGATTTTGATGAATCTTGAAGTTTTAGACCTCCCTGAGTCCGAAAATACAATTTTTGGAATTATGTCTGTGTGTGTTTGTGTGTGCGTGTGTGTGTGCGTGTGCGTGTGCATGTGTGTGTGTGTGTGTGTGTGTGTAAACACGATAACTTGAGTACGCTTTCACTTAGGTCAACCAAATTTTGCCTACAAGTATTAGATAGATAGATAGATAGATAGATAGATAGATAGATAGATAGATAGATAGATAGATAGATAGATAGATAGATAGATAGATAGATAGATACTTTATTAATCCCAACGGGAAATTCACATACTCCAGCAGCAGCATACTGATAAAGAACAATATTAAATTAAAGAGTGATAACAATGCAGGTATAACAGTCAATAACTTTGTATAACGTTAACGTTTACCCCCCGGGTGGAATTGAAAAGTCGTATAGTGTGGGAGAGGAACGATCTCCTCAGTCTGTCAGTGGAGCAGGAAATTGACAGCAGTCTGTCGCTGAAGCTGCTCCTCTGTCTGGAGATGACACTGTTTAGTGGATGCAGTGGATTGACAGGAGCCTGCTCAGTGCCCGTTGCTCTGCCACAGATGTCAAACTGTCCAGCTCCATGCCTACAATAGAGCCTGCCTTCCTCACCAGTTTGTCCAGGCATGAGGCTTCTCTCTTCTTTATGCTGCCTTTATGCCACCGCGTAGAAGAGGGCGCTTGCCACAACCGTGTGATAGAACATCTGCAGCATCTTATTGCAGATGTTGAAGGACGCCAACCTTCTAAGGAAGTATAGTCGGCTCTGTCCTCTCTTGCACAGAGCATCAATTTTGGCAGTCCAGTCCAATTTATCATCCAGCTGCACTCCCAGGTATTTATAGGTCTGCACCCTCTGCACACAGTCACCTCTGATGATCACGGGGTCCATGAGGGGCCTGGTCCTCCTAAAATCCACCACCAGCTCCTTGGTTTTGCTGGTGTTCAGGTGTAGGTGGTTTGAGTCACACCATTTAACAAAGTCCTTGATTAGGTTCCTATACTCCTCCTCCTGCCCACTCCTGATGCAGCCCACGATAGCAGTGTCATCAGCGAACTTTTGCACATGGCAGGACTCCGAGTTGTATTGGAAGTCCGATGTATATAGGCTGAACGGGACCGGAGAAAGTACAGTCCCTGTGGTGCTCCTGTGTTGCTGACCACAATGTTTGTATTAGGTACAAAACGTAAATGTTTCACTTTTGGGCTATTTCCGTTAACTGGAAGTGGTATTTTACCTTTTATTCAACTTTACTTTTATAATTGTTCAATGTATTATTAATTTGACTTGTTGATTGTTCTTTAATGTACATAATATAAAAATTTTATCATTGTCTTGTGGTTTACTCCTCAAAAATCCATCCCCATATCTGTGTAGACGAGAAAGTCTAGGGGAGACCACTCCTGATTTTTTCATAACACAATAAAAATATCCATCCATCCATTTTCCAACCCGCTGAATCCAAACACAGGGTCACGGGGGTCTGCTGGAGCCAATCCTAGTCAACACAGGGCACAAGGCAGGAACCAATCCCGGGCAGGGTGCCAACCCACCGCAGGACACACACAAACACACCCACGGGCCAATTTAGAATCGCCAATCCACCTAACCTGCATGTCTTTGGATTGTGGGAGGAAACCTTGGCACCTGGAGGAAACCCACGCAGACACGGGGAGAACATACAAACTCCACGCAGGGAGGACCCGGGAAGCGAACCCAGGTCCCCAGGTCTCCCAACTGAGAGGCAGCAGCGCTACCCACTGCGCCACCCATAAGAATAGTATATACAGAACTATTTACAGTATTTTATTTACAAATTTACCAGGATAAACTATTTATAATATACATAGCATTGCACAATAAAAAATATTCTGACATTATAATCTTATATATTCCTAACAAAAATTAGAGTAGCATACCTTTCCAGAAACAAAAAAAGAGGGCAGGGCATCACTCAAACAGCTTCTCCCTTATGCCTATTAAATAAGAAACCAAATCTATTACAAATTATTATAAACATGACTTTTAATACAAAATAAACAAAATACAATTTAAAATACAGTAAAAACTGAAACCCAAAATATACACATGGCCATATAGTACACCATACCAAATTACGTTAAAACACTGTGACACCACACTAAAAGAATAACTGTTAACTTTTTTTTATTTTTCAAAAGTAAACATACAAAACTTCATGTAATTACTTGGGTAGAGTGGTGGCTCTGAGGCTAGGGATATGCACTTGCAATCGGAAGGTAGCCGGTTCGAATCCCGTAAATGCCAATAGGGACTCTGCTCTGTTGGGTCCTTCGGCAAGGCCCTTAACCTGCAATTGCTGAGCGCTTTGAGTAGTGAGAAAAGCGCTATATAAATACAAAGAATTATTATTATTATTGGGGGAAAAACTCATGAAGTGATGCACTCTTGAGCATTACCAAATAATACACATGACAAATAAAATAAAATAAAATTAGAAAGGGGTGGGGAGAGCTGAAAACATGACTTACCCTACAGCATCCACCGTGCTGCTGGTGACTTAACAGAGAAATGCAGTGCATGTGGAGTGTGGGGTGTAACATTACTTTCTGCCATACTACAACATACGACCGGCATGCTACTAACTATATACAAGCCCAAATCAGAACAACAACAACATTTATTTATATAGCACATTTTCATAACAAACAATGTAGCTCAAAGTGCTTTACATAATGAAGAAAAGAGAAATAAAAGACAAAGTAAGAATTAGAATAAGACAACACTAATTAACATAGAATAAGAGTAAGGTCCGATGGCCAGGGAGGACAGAAAAAAACAAAAAAAAACGTGTTGACTTGGCCTCCAAATTGCCCACATCTCAAAACCCTCTGGTTGAGGTTGAGACGGTATGGAAAATACAAATAAAAATTAAATAAGTGATTCTGTCTTTTGTGTCATTGCAGAGAGTATGACCCAAAGATATTTCACGTTGTGTCTGGTCAACTTCATTTTATTTATTAATATACTGTACATCCATTGCTGCATTTCAGGCCTGCAATGCATTCCAAAAAAGTTGGGATGGGGGAATATTAGGGCCAGTGATGAGGTAAAATAATTAAACAATGCTGTGATCTCAAATAGGTGATTATAATCAGTATCCATGAAAGGCTGAGTCTTTGAGGAGAAAAGATTGGCAGAGGATCTCCAGTTTGTCAACAAATGCTTGAGAAAATGTTTAAAAACAATGGTCCTCAGATTAAAGATTGGAAGAGATTCGCATATTTCTCACTCTACAGTGCATAATATCATTCAACAATTTGAGGAATGTGGAAGAATTTCAGCGCTTAATGAGTAAGGGCACAAGCCTAAGCTGAACACCTATGATCTCCGATCTCACAGACGGCACTGTGTCAACAACCGTCACTCATCAATAGCTGACAGAACCACACGGGCAAGGCCTGATGACTCTGGCAAACCTTTGTCAAGCACTACAACACAGAGTTACATTCATAAATGCCACTTAAAACTTTACTGTGCAAAAAAGAAGTCTTATGTTAAGCATGTCCAGAAGTGGCATCAACGTCTCTGGGCTCAGAGGCATCTGGGATGGACCATCACACAGCAGAAATGTGAATTGTGGTCAGACGAATCAGGATTTTAGATCTTTTTTGGAAGAAATGGACACCATGTGCTCTGGGCCAAAGACGAAAAGGACCATCCAGACGGTTATCAGCAACAAGTGCCAAAGCCAGTATGGTATGGGGTTGTGTCAGTGCCCTTGGCAAAGGTCATTTATACTTCTGTGAGGGCAGCATTAATGCACACTGAGATTTTAGGGCAACATATGTGGTCATCAGAGATGACAGCTTTTTCAACAAGACATTCTGTACGCATTACAAAGGCATTGCTGCAGAAGAAGAGGGGATGGGTACTCGCCTGGCCGGCCTGCAGTCCTGACCTGTCCCTAATAGAAAATGTCTGGAGATTTTTGAAACAATAAAAGTGGCGACAACAACCTTGCACTGTTGCACACCATATGACAGAAGAATGGGACAAAATAACACCTGAAACGCTTCAACGCTCAGAATCCTCAGTGCTAAAATGTCGTTTAAGTGTTGTGAGAAGGAATGCGACATTACAAAGTGGTGAATGATTTACACTCTCAACTTTCGTTGGAATGTATTGCAGGCCTGAAATGCAGGAATGGATGTACGTGTATTAAGAAATGAAATGAAGCTGACCAGACACAACATGAAATATCTTTGTACAGTCTACAATGAAATAAAAGTCAAAGTAAATTTAAGAATCAATGCATTTTTTTATTTGCATTTTCCATACCATCCCAACTTTTCTGATTTGGGGTTACACAAGAACAATTGATTTTGGGGAAGTTCAGCACTAAAACTGAAAAAAAAATTACAAAAGGCAGACTACACTTTGCTACATAGGCAGTGATTAGTACCACCCAAAGGAGTCCAAGGAAGGACAACCAGTGAACCAGCAACCGGGTCACAGGTGCCCCTGGCTTATTGATGCACATGGGTATCGAATCCTAGCCCATCTGGACTGATTTCACAGAAGAGCTACTGTAGCACAAATTGCTGAAAAACTTAATGCCAGCAATGACAGAAAGGGGTCACAACACACAGCGCATCGCCGCTTGAACTGTTTACTGACAGACCAGTCAGAGTGCCCATGCTGACCTCGTCCATTGCTGAAAGCACCTACAATGGGCACATGAGCATCAGAACTGGACCACAGAGCAATGGAAGAAGTTGGCCTGGTCTGA
This sequence comes from Erpetoichthys calabaricus, assembly GCF_900747795.2. Classification (NCBI taxonomy): domain Eukaryota; kingdom Metazoa; phylum Chordata; class Cladistia; order Polypteriformes; family Polypteridae; genus Erpetoichthys; species Erpetoichthys calabaricus. The sequence goes on along the minus strand of NC_041396.2, from coordinate 277,742,566 downwards.
TGAATCACGTTTTTTCATTTGGATCATGTGGATAACTGGGTGAGTGTGCGTTATTTTCCTGGTGAAGACATGGCAGCAGGATGTGCAGTGTGATGCTCTGGGCAATGTTCTGCTGGGACACCTCGAGTCCTAGCATTCATGTGGATGTTAACTTTGACACACACCACCTACCTAAAGATTATTGTAGAGCACATACAACCCTTCATGGCAACGGTATTATTTGATGGCACTGGCCTCTTTCAGCAGGATGATGCATCCTGCCAGGTTGCAAAAATTGCTCAGGAATTCTTTGGGGAACATGCCAAAGAGTTCAAGGTGTTGATTTGGCCTCCAAATTGCCACATCTCAATCTGATCGAGCAGCTGTAGAATGTCTTGGAAAAACAAGTCTTATCCATGGAAGCCCCACCTTGCAGCCTACAGGACTTAAAGGATCTGCTGCTGACGTCTTGGTGCAGATACCACAGGACACCTTCAGAGGCCTAGTGGAGTCCATGTGTCGATGCGTTAGAGGAGTATTGGCGGCACATGGGGGGGCCTACACCATATTAGGCTGGTGGTCTTAATGTTGTGGCTGATCAGTGTGTGGTTTTGTAGATAGCAGAATCATCTTTACTTTTATACTAACTCTTTTGCCCCTGTTAGGGTGTTGTTTATTTGAGAGTATACTTTATTTACCTTGTTTATTCTGTTTCTAATTTCTTGTTCTACGTTTCCTTCTTCACTTATTATTACTTCCAGGTACTCATACAGTGAATTTAGAAAGTATTTAGAAACCTTCATTTTCTGGACGCTTTATTATGTTGTAGATTTTATTTATATTTGCAATTTTTGCTCATCAGTCTACAACTCAATTACCCATAATGACAAAGTTAAAATTTTATCTTTTGGAAAGGTTTGCAGATGTGTGAAAAATCCATCCATCCATCCATCCATCCATTTCCCAACCCGCTGAATCCGAACACAGGGTCACGGGGGTCTGCTGGAGCCAATCCCAGCCAACACAGGGCACGAGGCAGGAAACAATCCCGGGCAGGGTGCCAACCCACCGCAGGACACACACAAACACACCCACACACCAAGCACACACTAGGGCCAATTTAGAATCGCCAATCCACCTAACCTGCATGTCTTTGGACTGTGGGAGGAAACCGGAGCGCCCGGAGGAAACCCACGCAGACACGGGAGAACATGCAAACTCTACGCAGGGAGGACCCGGGAAGTGAACCCGGGTCCCCAGGTCTCCCAACTGCGAGGCAGCAGCGCTACCCACTGCGCCACCGTGCCGCCCATGTGAAAAATCCAAAACTGAAATCTCCTATTCATGCAAGTATTCAGATCCTTAATTCATTTCTGTGTTGAAGCCCCTTTGGTGGCAATTACAGCTTTGGGTCTTCTTGGTAAGTCCCTATAAGCTTTGCCCAACTGAATGTGGGAAGTTTATCCCATTTTTCCCGGTAGATCATTTCAAGGTTCATTAGATTACAGATGCTTCCCCATCCAATCTGCCATCTTCAAGTCTCTCCACAGATGTTCTGTGGGGTTTAAGTCGGGGCTTTGGCTCGGTCACTCAAGGACATTCACAACTCTGGCTGCATTCATCCTTCCTGCAGGACTGACCAATCTCTTCCTGACACTTAGAAACACAGCCAGAACATGATGCTGCCACCACCGTGTTTCACTGTAGGGATGGTGTTAGGCAGGTGATGAGCAGTGTCTGGACTTCTCCAGACATAGTGCATGGAGTTCCGCTCTAACACTTCATTTTATCTAATCAGGACAGAGGATCTTTTTCCTCTTGCTCTCATAGTCCTTTAAAATATCATATGCCTTTTACTCAAGGGTGTCTTCCTTCTTGCCACTCTACCATAAACATTTGACTGATGGAGATGTTGCTGAGATAGTTGTCCTTCCAACAGGTTCTCTCCTCTAAGCTGATGCCTTCTGAAGCTATACTAGAATAACCAGTGGGTTTTTGGTCACTTCCCTGACCAAGGCTCTTCTTGTCTAATTATTTGGGTTGGCTGGATGGCCAACTGTAGGAAGAGTCCTGGTGGTTGTAAAAATTCTTCCATTTCACAATTACAGAGGCCACTGTGCTTCTATGGAACACTCCAAGCTTTACAGATGGTTTTACCCCCTTGTCCTGATCTGTGCCTCACCTCAATGACTGTGGAGGTCTACAGAGAGATCCTCATGGCTTGCTTTTACAATGTGAATTATGGGACACGAGTGTGTGCCTTTCTAAACGATGTCCAATCAATTCAATTTACTGGTGGACTCCAGTCAAGTTCCTGACACATCTGAAGGAGACATAAAGCAAACAGGATGCACCTGAACAGTCTGGGATGCCACAAGCAAAGGATCTGAATACTTACATGATATCTACAGCATGGGAAAGGCACTATATAAATAAAATGCATTATTATTATTGATACAGTTAATTGAGCAGGAAGAGAAGGGGTCTGAATACTTTCTGAATGCAGTATATATTGATACATTTCGTAGTCATTTTCCGTCTGTCTCTACTATGTGTAACTGTTTACCATTTCTCTTTTTGTTCTTACATTTATTTTGTGCTTTTCTTCCCATTTGTTGTATCTTCTGCCTGTATATTTCTCTTCCATGTTATTAGTTTCCTTTGTGACATTTATGCAAATAACAGTATGTCATCCACATTTATCAGATATTAAGCCAATTGATAAAATGACTCTTAACTCGTTTGTTTTAGGATGTCCGGGAAAACTGAGATATACAGAGAAAGGAAACTGGGATTCCAAAGGACATGCAGACTCCACGCAGACTGTGAATGGATGGACAGTTGTTGGAGCGCTGAGGCAGCAGTACTAATTGCTGTGCCACTGTGCCCTCCCCAGTGCCCACAACAGCACCTGAGGCCCCTGTCTTAAACTTTCTGTCTCCAAACCCTCAGGTCGCACAGTGGATTCCCTTTAATTGTTAAGACTCTATTGCAGGTCCTTCAACTCACAGGGTAAAACTCTGGGGTTGATGACAGGATTGGCACACCATCCATCCATTTTCCAACCTACTGAATCCGAACACAGGGTCAAGGGGGTCTGCTGGAGCCAATGCCAGCCAATGCAGGATGCAAGGCAGGAACCAATCCCGGTCAGGGCACCAACCCACCGCAGGACACACACACACACCCCAAACACACATTAGGGCCTATTTAGAATCACCAATGCACCTAACTTGCATGTCTTTGGACTGTGGGAGGAAACCCACGCAGACACGGGAGAACATGCAAACTCCATGCAGGGAGGACCCAGAAAGTCTCCTTACTGCGAGGCAGCAGCGCTACCACTGTGCCACCCATTGGCACACCAAATACCGTAAAACATCCTCACAGTGCTCCAGTGGGGTGTTGGGGTGTCACCCACAGCACTTGGGTCCAAATCCAGGTGGTTCGTCGTGTGGTGAGTACGGCAACGCGCTAGCAGCGCATGCTCCCAACCTCTAGTGCAGAACACCTCGAATTTGGGATTTTGCTAAATAAGGAATAATAATAAGAGCGCTCGTGTAGACATTCCAGACGTGCGCTGCGTGCCCCCGCTATCTTTTACGGACAGCTGCGCGCTTAGTCGCACGTATACACGTAGCCGTCATTTTGAGTAAATTCAACTCATGTGAATCACACACGAAGTATTGTCATCGTGTGTGAGTGTGTGTGTCAAGTGCACACTAGCGTGCACGTCCTTAGCCAAAGCACAGACACACGTCTGCAGTGAGGTAGCCGCGAGCGAGGACTGCGTCAGAGATGTCAACAAGGATGTGTGCTGCCTGAATGTAAAGAAACTAATCGTACAGCATGTGTGTATAATGTGATGTGTTGTCAAACTGCATAGCCGGAATGTGGTCGACACAGTCTCTCTGGTTACAGCTGAAGGACACCGCGTCTGTAGAACAGCATTCCTCTGTAACGCTACCCAAAGCCGATGAACTTCTCGGTCGCCTCCAGTGACAGTTTGTGTTCGGGGTAGCAGGTTGGATTGGTTATACTGACGAGGCAGGTCGCGCGCACACATCGTGCAGGATGTGCGGGTTGGAGCCTTAGACAGCCAGTTGTACTGTATTTGGGGGTCATCTTCATAAACAAAAACAGTAAAAGTCAGATCGCCAAACCTCCCCATTGTTAGAGGCACCTAAAACAACAGGTACAGTGCTAAACACCTGCATAAGGCGCCTGTTGTCCCCTTCACTTGTACCGCTGCACGATTCCTTTCATGGTGTGTAAATCATGAGGGCGCTAGACTCCTACTTCCTTGTTTAATCTGCTGCACGCAGTACTCTAGCACCTCCATTTCGCTGCTACCGTCCGCCTAGAGGTCCCCGTCAGCTTCTGGAAACGGCGGACCTCGACGTCCCTCGAAATGGTCCTGTTTAAATAATCTGAGCCGCGGAAAGCCGTGGAATAGACGGAATGTTTTTAGGGAGTTCGCGGTCTGTGAGGTGGACCGCCGAGTGCCATCTTCTCGCAGTAAACCTGCAGGTACTTGAGCTGCGCATTAAACACTGTGTAAATTATGTTGTTCGTATTATAGTATAATAATAACTATTATTCTGTGTATTAATGTGAATAATTGTGAAATTATTATAGATAAACAACATCACGTAGCAGCTATTTGTATATATACTCATATGCAGTTTATATATATTTTCTTACGATTCATATCATTTTCAGCAACTTTATCAGTGGAGAGTGAACCAGCCCAAACATCCATCCATCCATTTTCCAACCCGCTGAATCCGAACACAGGGTCACGGGGGTCTGCCGGAGCAACTGATTTAAAATAAACTGATTCTAAGTTCTTAAAGATGAAGTGAAGTCAAAAAGCAGCTTTGAATTTCAGTGATTTTTATTTTTATAGTCGTAAATACTGTGATTATATTTGTAAAGTTGGGTGGCACGGTGCCTCGCAGTTAGGGGACCCGGGTTCGCTTCCCAGGTCCTACCTGTGTGGAGTTTGCATGTTCTCACCGTGTCTGCGTGGGTTTCCTCGGGTACTCCGGTTACCTCCCACAGTCCAAAGACAATTTGGCGATTCTAAATTGTCCCTAGTGGGGGGGGTGTGCGTGCCCTGTGGTGGGCTGGCGCCCTGCCCAGGGTTTGTTTCCTGCCTTGCACCCTGTGTTGGCTGGGATTGGCTCCAGCAGACCAATGACCCTGTAATTAGGATATGGCAGGTTGGATGATGGATGGATATTTGTAAAATTAAACTCATCAAGCAATTAACTTTTTATGCCACATGCACTTCAGAACATTTCAACTATCTGATGCTAAGCATGTTCAGCCCAGCTAGTAATCAGATGGGAAACTAACTAGGTTTTGCTGGAGGAGATGATAGCTGAGCCAGCAAGGGGTGCTTACCCTGAGGTCTGAATGGGGATCCCAGTGCAGTGAAAAATGGCGCCATCCTTGGGATGAGACATAAACCCAAGGTCTTGACTCTCTGTGGTCATAAAAGACTCCTGGGCGTCCTTTGTAAAGAGCCTGTTCGTTCTGGTCCCATAATCATCCCCTGTCTCTAACTAACTAACTGTCTCTCACCACTTCACCGCCTGACAGCTAATGTGTGGTGAGTGTACTGGCGCAAAAATGGCTGCCGTCACATCATCCAAGTGGATGCTACACATTAGTGGTGGCTGAAGTGGCTCCCTGCTCAAGTGTTTTGAGTAGTGAGAGAAGCACTCTATATAAAGAATCCATCCATCCATTTTCCAACCCGCTGAATCCGAACACAGGGTCACGGGGGTCTGCTGGAGCCAATCCCAACCAACACAGGGCATAGGGCAGGAACCAATCCCGGGCAGGGTGCCATCCCACCGCAGGACACACACAAACACACTAGGGCCAATTTAGAATCGGCAATCCACCTAACCTGCATGTCTTTGGACTGTGGGAGGAAACCGGAGCGCCCGGAGGAAACCCACACAGACATGGGGAGAACATGCAAACTCCACACAGGGATGACCTGGGAAGTGAACCCGGGTCTCCTAACTGCGAGGCAGCAGCGCTACCACTGCGTCACCATGCTGCCCTATGTAAAGAATTATTATTGTTATTATGATTATTATTATTATATTGCTACATTTGTGATTACAAGTTTTTAAAATAAAATATACTTAGTCCATGAATGCTAAGACAAATATACATTAATACAGTTGGCCGACCAACATTTTGAGACCCTGAAGCTTGAACCAGCAACAAGGTCTGGGTATCTACTGTTATCTTCTTCAATGGGACTGTTAGATCACCACAAATCTGACTTTTTTGATGCTCTAATAACCTTTTAATTTTTATTTTAACTATTATTTTATATTGAAATACACTATATTATTAATATTATTATTTAAAAAAAACTTCTCACACATTAAACACCCAAAATCTATTAAGCAATGTGGACTAAAGTCATTTCTGGGGCCCCTCAGGGATTAGGGGCCCTGAAGCTGAAGCTTCATTACTTTCATTGTAGATCTGTCCCAGCATTCATTTACTTAACATCTGCAGTCAACTGCTAGTTTTCCTTGACATCATTTACCAAAAAGTTTGAACTTCATTAAAACAAATGAACTGCATACATTTAATACACAAAAAAGCATACATGAAACAAACAAAAGTTTATATGGGTACAACTTCATCAAAGGGCAGTAATCCAGTAATATCTATCTATCTATCTATCTATCTATCTATCTATCTATCTATCTATCTATCTATCTATCTATCTATCTATCTATCTATCTATCTATCTATCTATGCACGCACACCGTATATACTGTATGTTTATGTGTGTGTGTGTGTGTGTGCATTACAGTGGTGCTGTCACCATCACTATATATATGTTCGCTCCTTCCTCTCCTTCTCTAATGCTGAGAAACTTGTCCATGCTTTTATCACATCCCGCATCGATTATTGTAATTCCCTACTGGCAGGTGCCCCTTCTAATCTTATATCACAGCTTCAGCTTATTCAAAACTCAGCTGCAAGACTCCTTACTCGAACCAGCAGCAGCGAGCACATCACACCCATCCTGCTCCGTCTTCACTGGCTCCCTGTGTCCTACAGAATCGAATATAAAATCCTACTAATAACTTACAAAGCCTTAAATAACCTCTCGCCAATCTACATCAGTGACCTTCTCCATCACTATGTGCCTGCCCGCCCACTAAGGTCCTCTGATTCTGGCAATCTTGTTGTGCCCCTCACTAATCTACACTCCATGGGTGACAGGGCCTTCAGCTGTATAGCGCCCAGACTCTGGAATGACCTACCAAAATTAATCAGGTCAGCTGACTCCATGAATTCTTTTAAAAAACAACTCAAAACTCATCTGTTCAGGAAGGCTTTTAGCTCTACTTTACTTTATTACCCTTCTCTCAGTTTACTTCTCTGTCAAGATGATAATGTAACCTGTGTGTGTGTGCGAGACCATCAATTATGTTGTCTGTTTCTTTTTTTTTCAGAATTCACTGTCTTAATCTTCTTTATTTATTTATCTGGTTTGTACAATGCTATATACTGTATACGCTGCCGTTCTTTATTATATTCTGTAAGTGCCTTGAGCATGGGAAAGGTGCTATATAAATAAAATGTATTATTATTATATTATTATATAAGCTACCTGTCCAGCTGGTGGTTTAAATACCGAGCTTCCCAATTATTAAAATATATGTGTTTTCATTCAAGTGTGACAACATTTTTCACTTGGGGTAAGGCTTTGGTTCTTTCTTCAGAAGTATGAAATGTAAAAAAAAAAAAAAAACTTTTTCTCTGTGTTTTCCAAAATGTTATGCATCAAACATGTAACTTTTTGAGAGATGCATTTGTTGGTAATGATTCCATCGCAAGTATCTTTGAGTTCTTGCCATTGAGTGCTGACCAATTCACAGACATCCTGCACTGTAAAGAATTTGAAGCCAGCATATAACTGCAGTTTATGTTTAAAAGGTTAATTCTATCTGATAAATTACTTTTTTATTAATGCCATTTTGATTCAGATTCTTGCAGTGTGTCAGGGGTGCTGCGAAATTGAAACTTTTAAAATGAAAATATTTCTCACCATTTTTAAAGGTAGTATAGATAAGGCACTTGATGTGTGTGTAATTCTTAAGGTTTATGCCTAACTTTCTTTTGTATTGTTATTTCGTAATGTCAAAGAAAACAAAAGTTACATGAAGATGAAGCCTTTCAAGTGCAGCATGAGGAGATCTCCTCATCACCTCATCCCACGCTTCAGCCCTGATCTCAATGTACAATGGGAGGTCTGAAACCTGAAAGTGCTCATTAAGAGAAAGACCTGGGAATCATAGAGAAGTCATTATTATCAACCTCCTGGCACTGTACAGAAGCCATTCAAGAAGGGTTAAGAGAATGTTAGGTTATATAGCATGTGTCACCAATCTGCAGCAGCAAGTCTGGTGTTCAATCAGCCTAGGCAGGCTCATGTCTCTCCTCTTTTCAGATCACTATATTGGTATCCTGTAATGGCACATATGAAGTTCAAATCCTTGATGCCTGGCTACGGAGTAGTCAATGGGTCAGCACCTATATGCACAGAGACAGAGGCGCCCTTAGGGGTGTGTGGGGCCTAGAGCTGAACAACCCTACGCGGGGCAGATTACACCAAACGTTGTTACTGGTATGTGTGGACTGTATAAACTTGTGCGCGAATTTAATAAAAATGATGTTAACATACACTGGGTTTTCTCATTACAGTACTCAGCTAAATTTTTGCAAGATAACACACAGACATTTTCAAACTATAATTGGAGAATATAACTTGACAAATCCGCTTGAACAGGACATGCGGACCTCAAAAGCAGGGCCCCCTTAGGCACGGGGCCTGGGGCAATCACCCCACTTGCCACCCCCAAACCCCACTCTTGCACGGAGACACTTGTGAGGTCGTATGGTCCTTCTCGTCCAATCAGGTTTGCTGATGAATGGCATCTGGTGATGCCACCTCTTTTAATGTGTATCTCCTAGCTGGTCGAATGAGCTGCCCACCTCCATTCAAAATTCTAACTCCCTTAATGTGCTTACGAAGCGTTTCAGGACCCTGTTTGGTGGATTTCTGTCTAAGTGACTAACCTAGGGAATTGCAACTCACTTGTATTTTGTTCTGAGCTTTCCATTTGTGGTGATCAATGTTTGTAACCTTGTCCTGTAATACCTGTGTGCAAAACAGTCCCCCAAAATGATGTCTACACAGTTATGTTAACCTTATTTGTAAGCTGCTTTGGATAAAGTCCTCTGCTAAGCAACTAAATGTAAATAGCATGATGTGTGGAGTACAAGTCCAAGGAGGTTCTCCTCAAGCTTTATAACACACTGGTGAGGCCTCATCTGGTGTACTGGGTGCAGTTTTGGTCTCCAGGCTACAAAAAAGGACATAGCAGCACTGGAAAATGTCCAGAGAAGAGCAACTAGGCTGATTCCAGGGCTACAGGGAATGAGTTATGAGGAAAGATTAAAAGAGCTGAGCCTTTACAGTTTAAGAAAACGCAAATTAAGAGGTGACCTGATTGAACTCAAGGCACTACAAAATTAAAATGGATTGACTGGTTTCTATAAAGTTTTATGATTGATTTTTGCACTGTATAAAATAGTTTTGAATGTGTTCCTGATCTGCAGGGAACAAATAGTGAATATTATATTAAAATAGTTCTTTAAGAGACAGATAATTGGGACGTATGTGCACATTTTAAGACAATAATAAACAAATCCCAAAGTTTATTCTTACAAAGCTACATCTCCACCCTGGAAGCCTGAGATTTTCAAGTGCTGCTACACAGAAGGTCCGTCTTCAAGCAGCCAGCAGTTGGAATTCTCATAAACGGCCTGACCCGAGAGACCGGCAGGGAAAGTTATTTGACCTTTTTGAAACTGAACATTTTTTTCAATTCAACTCATGTTTAAAGTCAATAATTAAACAGAAAAAAATGACAATGTGTTGACATTCTAATGGAAAACTCAACAACAGCCCAGGAGCAAAAAAAGCTGAGTCGCTTTGGTGACCTACTGACCTGTCATACCTAACCCACACAAATAGCTGTGGAGGCCGGTGAATGAATGTTTAACCTGCCGCATGTCATGTCACCTTAGCAGTGCATACCAGCTGAGTGGCCAAGAGATAAGGAGGCCCAGTGCTGCCCACCGAAACCGGCTAGGTCAGTGGCTCTCAATCTTTTTGGCGTCAGGACCCAGGATTATTTATTAATGTTCATTGACGACTCCAACAGGGTTTTCCTCACATACAGAAAACAAAGAAGGGGGGAATGGGGATTCCCCTTGGTAAATCGAGCCCAGTTAGAGGCAGGAAATCTATTAAACTTGAAGAGTGGGGTGAGAGTATTAAATTCAGTTGGCAAAGCAAGAACGGTTACAAATGGAAAATTAAACAATTTGGAAGAGTTTTTTATAGCCTGAGCAAGTCAGTCACTGGAACTCCTTTTCTTTTTTTTTTTCCTTGTGACCCAGCAATGGCAACCCTTAGAAAAAGAGCCTTAGAAAAAATAATCTATTTAAATAAAATTGTAAGCTGTTTCCATCTGGATGTCTGTTTGTTTATTTGCTAATCATGCAAGAACAACTGAACCAATTTTCATGAAATGTTTTTGCATGTACCTTGGCCCAAATATAAGCCATATGCCTTGTCAGGATTAAAGGATATAATGGGAGGGAGTCCACTCAAAAAACAGCCCCAATGCAGGGACTGCGATTACCATCAGGCAGTATGAGTGTGCTGAGTAAAGAATATCGTCAGTTTTAGAGCAGCCAAAGGAGAAGGCACTACAGCATTTTCTTCATTTACAGCCTACTTCTGTCCACGTTGCTAACTCATGAATTTATTGCAATGTACTTCTACAAAAGCATTGTCAAGTTTGTGGGTGACATGAAGATAGTGGGCCTCATCAACAATGATGATGAGTCAAAGTACAAAATGGGAGTGAAGCAGTGGGTAGACTGGTGCAAGTACAACAACCTGTTTCTCAGTGTTGACAAAACTAAAGAGATGATCGTGAACTTCAGGAAGACACACCATGCCCACGTTCACTTTACATCGAGAGTTCCGTGGCAGAGAGATAAACACCAACACTTTGGAGTGCGGCCGGTGGAGGACCTGATGTGATCTATCAGTACCTCCTCCTTGACCAAGAAAGCACAGCAGCAACTCCACTTTCTGTGCCAGCGAAAGAGGGCAGGCTTTCCATGACGTAACCTCACTAAATAGGGCACCATTGAATGCATCCTCACCAGTTGCATCTCTGTCTGGTATGGGGACTGTTAGACCACACGTCCATATAATGGAGAGTGTGCACTGTGGAGACCATCATCAAGACTTCTCTCCCTCCCATCATGGACATGTTTACAATTGCTGCATCTGTAAGGTGTCCAGCATTGTGGGAGATCCCACCCTCCCAATCCTCCCACCACCTTTCTTCCCTGCTTAAATCTGGTGGAGGGTATTGGAGTCCATGGACCAACACTGCCAAACTGAATCTCAGCTTCTTCTTACAGGTTGACAGGCACCTGAACACAACACCACCCCTTGTCACTGCATGTACCCTCTTATCATAGGCTCATATCTAATTACTGTTCTGCCTTCCTTTACATCCCTTGTCCATTGAACATCTCCTGTCATCACTGATTGCCTTTAGGATGTCAATCTGTATAGATGTCGTTCTTTATTCTACACTCCTTTATGTAAAATTTTCCCAGACCTCTGCATTGTTATATTGTAATCTTTATTTTCTAAATACGGTGTGTTGAAAAAGTATTAGACCTCCTCTGGAAAGCCACCATATTTCCATCTTACATTGTTACAACCTATAGCACGCAGTGAACTTTTATTTCTCTGTGTACATATTTTGAAACATTTAGAGCTTGGAGAACTAAAGAACTAAACAAATGCAAATTGACAGTCATGTTGTGAAAAATACTGTTGAAAAAGTAATTGACCCCTTCACATGACACACAGACAATACTTGGTAGCAGCACCGTTTGCGGCAGTAACTGCTTGCAATCGTTTTGGATAGCCATCTACAAGTTTAGCACATCTGGATAGAGGCAATTTTTCCCATTCTTTCTTGCAGAACTGCTCCAACCAGGCAAAGTTTGAAGGCTTTCATTTGTGAACTGAAATTGTGAGATCACGCCACAAATTTTTAATCGGATTCAGATCCGGACTCTGGCTAGGCCACTGCAAAACCTGGATCTTCTTTTTGTCAAACCATGCTTTGGTTACTTTTGCACAGTGTTTCGGGTCATCATCCTGCTGAAAGTGGTAGCGTCATCCGAGTCCCAATTTCATGGCGGACGTTTGAAGGTTTTCTTCCAAAATGCTTGATTGTAGGTATGGTGTTTGCCGGATCATTGACAGTCCCTTCCATCTGCCAGACCAGCACTTTTGTGTTGAGCCCAAAAAGTTCAACTTTGGTCTGATCAGACCAAAGTACATGACTCCAGAATGCAAGACTCTTGTCAAGATATCTGTTAGAAAATTCTAATCGAGCTTTCAGATGTCATTTTTTTAGTAGTGGCTTTTTTCTGGCAACTCTGCCATACAGCCCCTCTCTGTGCAAAACCTTCGATATTGTAGTCTTGTGCACATCCACTCCAGCTGCAGATACTGAGCTTTGCAGGTCACTGGGAGTCACCTTAGGATTTGCTCTTACTTCTCTGACTAGTTTTCTTGACAATTTCTTTCTTATTTTAACAGGGTGGCCTGACCTAGGCCGGTTCACTATGCTTCCAGTTGTTTTCCACTTCGTTATGATGGCCTTCATAGTGGACACACTGAGGTTAAGGAGTTTGCCAATTTTCTTGGCACCATTGCCGTCTTTAAACTTCTTAATCACAGTCATTAGAACGTTCGCTTGTCTTCATTTTTGTCAGTTTTTGAGGTTTCACCAAACAAGCCACTTGTACTAATTTCTCAGTTGTATGTTCCTAAGAACTGGACTAAATAATCACTTAGAGACCAGTCAACAAGCTAGAGGATTAATTGCTTGAGTGTTTATACCTGTTTTCATTACCCTTATGGCATTGTTAACAATCATACAATCTCAGAGCTTTTAGGGGTCAAATACTTAGTCAACAGCAGATTTCACTGATAGGTTCTTTATCATTGCAACATAATTTGATTTTCAGGATTTTTTAGTAACAATTTATTGTCCAAGAGGCCCTCATTTATATGTAACAGTATGAAATTAAAGATGCATTCTCAAAATATTACAGGAAATTTAAACTTTGTCTAGGGTGTCGAATACTTTTTCAACCCACTGTATTGCACTGTGTAACTGGGAAACTTTGTTTTGTACCACTGCATAATGTACTGAGGTACTGTAGGTGTATAGATGATATGACAGCAAAGCCAGCTTCACTTCACTTCACTTCACTTGAGTAAGAGTCCAACTTTTTGTCTCATCATAGGTTGTGTCTAGCCATGCTGAATTTCCAAAAGACATTTTACTCCCCATTTATTTACACCCAGGCAACGCCAGGTACTTTGGCTGGTAACGCATAATTTTATAACACCTAAGGCTTCTGCTCAGCATATAAAACCCAAAATATGTTTCACTGGGATTATTTTCAAAGTGGTTTTAGAATAGCAGTACCAGTCTTTAGTTAAGCTTAGGCTACATTCACGCTACTAAGTTTTCATTTAAAAAACAACATTTTTAAACAAAAGCAATCTCTGCCCACACTATAGTTTGCAGTCTTGTGCAAAAAGATCTTTTTCCACATTAAAATGCCTATGATGTTGATGATCGTCTACACTGGGCATGCGCGAATCTGCATCAAATCTCCTTGAAGGGATTGTGTTGTGTAAAAATCAGAGCCTGTGAAAATCTGATTCCCTTGTGTTTTATGAGTTTTCAAAAGTATCAGCATATGCGGAACTCGGCAGTCAACCACCTGGTACACTTCCAGGTGTGGCAAATACACTGCCCACAAGGGCTCAGGAGTCCCAGCTGCAGTACCCCCTGGCGGCGCCTGCAGGACCCAACAGGGCTTCACCCAACTCCAATTCCCATAGAGCCCTGCGGGAAACCGAGGCACCGCTGCAACCCAGGGGGGTTGCCTATCTTGCGTCCAGGGGGGAAGTATTGCAAAGTCCATGGCTGCTCCCCTTGAACATAAGCCCGGCCAGCCGCCACAGTATGTTATGGTCCCTGATGATTACCAAAAACAATTTTTTGCTGCCTTTTGATTTGCCTTTTGCTCATGTATGCAACATTCAGGCCGTTCAAAACACGATTCAGATCCATACAGGAAGCATCTCCGCTATTCTGGAATGTGTTTTCTTCCGTTTAGGGCAACCAGTCGGGAAACAAAGATATAATGAGCAGAATCCAATCAGGGAATGGCAGCAAAATAAGCATGAACCAATCAGATTAGAACCTTCATTATTGGACGACACCGTTTTCCCGCATCCACACCACAATGCTGATGCTAATTTTTTAGAAGTCTGTGGCTCTGGAAAGGGTTTTCAGAAGTGTTCATAGTGCAGGGTAGTGCGGACAAAAGGTGAAAACTGAGACAAATGTCTGCATTTTAAAACAGAAGTGTAGTCATGTGGTTGGGGCCTTAGAATGGCAGGAGGAAGAAAGGGCAGAGGTATTAGTAGAATAGTATGAGAGGTGAGGAAAAGAAGTTCTTGGTGTGGTAATTGTGAGTAAAATAAGGGCATAAGGCTGGCTACTTGCTAGACAGGAGTCCAGATCCTGTTAAAATAGGCCCAAAGAGGCAAAGGGTCACTTGTTTTCCTTTCTTTTATACTTTTTGTCACATCTTATGTTCATGCCTCCTTTGTGGGTTTTAATATTATAATTGACACACCTTGTATTCTTTAGCCTCCTAGCCATCACTTGGGTTTGGGGATGTCTTCTGCATCATCTTGTGGTATAGCGGGTCCACAGCTCCCGTCAAAGGCCAGTTTTAAATAAATAATTGCCGCACTCGCGGCTTAGTGAGGGGGCATGGTTGTGTGGCTGAAGCAGGTCCTGGGGTGATTCGTGATGTGGGCGTCTCTCACCTAAGTGCACAGGTGGGAAACCATCCGCATCCGTGATTGTTTCCGGGGCTGCTGATATGCCATAGCTGTCATGTCCTCTTCATAAGTAGAAGCACAAGGCAGCTAAGGGAAAAAGAAAAAAGGAAGGGAAAGTAAAAGAGAAAAGAGACGGAGGTTGCAGGAAGCTGTATGGAGACAGAGCCGATGTGAGCGCGAGAGTGAGAGTGAGCGTGTGCTCGCAGGCAGCTAGACAGTGAGCCCTAGCAGTGGTGTCTGGCCGACACTCGGTGGGGCAGAAGGAAGCTCCAGCTGAGCGAACAAGGAGCTGGAGTGACCGGGGATGAAGGACGGCAGGCTGCGTAAAGCCGAGATGGCAGCGGGAGTCGTGGAGTCTTGGGAAGATGTGCCTCAGCATGAGCGACCTGGCCATTGAGGAACCCAAGTCTCAGTCCAGTAAGGTAGCCGTACGGAGCCAGGGAACGGAAGGCAACCGGACAGTAGTAAGGTCAGCTGCAGGAAGGGCGACTCCCGTGTTGTGGAGCCTGATGGGGGAAGCAGGGGAGCCGCCAGATAAAAGAAGACACTGGCTTGTTTTTAAAGAGACTTCTTCCAGCATTGTTTTAACCTCGTTTTAAAGGATTGGGTTTTTTTTTCTATGCTGTTTTTAACCTCCACTTCAGCACTTGTTTTATGGATTTATTTATTTAATGACTTTTGGAAGGCACTGCACTATTTATTGGGATATTGTTTGTTTGCTGTTTTTAATGAAAGCACTTGGCACTTTTGTACACCATCCCCTTGCTCCATTTGTTATGCCTCACTGCCAAGCTCATCGGTAACATTACCGACGGTGAAGGGTTCAAGGGCTCCCAGAAGCTGAAAGGGAGCGTGGAGAGAACCCGCATCGTCACACATCTTCAAATGAGGTTAAAAACTGGGATCAAACAGCCGAAAGCGTGAGCCCAGAAGTCTGATTTCAATTGTGTATTGTCACCCACTAGTGGTCAGGCAGAACACGTTCCCACAGACACCATAAATCCTGGGCAGCTGATCTATTCTGGTTTTTTTTTTCATATTAAATCATTAAGGGTTTAAACTGTAACCCTTTTCCAGTTAGAGAACAAATAAATATTTTTCTAGACGACTATTCCATTTCTGTGGAATGAAGTCAATGACATTATCAGGGCTGGTGTTGGAAAGATATTCCAACTAAATGACTGGTAATCCTGTTTATTTCAGCTCAAGGTCTTTATGATTTAAGATGATTTAACTGGAAAGTGGATTATATGCTGGGGGGTTACAGGGGCAGTTTCGATGACTCATTCTGAATTTCATGCACCGAGTACTGCTTCTGTTTTTACAACCTTGGAATGCAGGGTCAAAGTCCCTCCATTGCGTCACTTCAGCAGATTTGGTGGCATTTATACAGTATGCTTTAGGCAGGTATTTTTAGAAAGATCAAAGTGTGTGTGTAAGGGGGGGGCAAAACATTTTTTCCCTTTGCTTTGTGATACACTGTTTGTAAATACCTGACACTACATTAAAAGAAGGTGCAATACAAAATAAAATCAGCAATCAATCACTGAAACCTCCAGTATGCAATGCTCCAAAGATTCTCCACTAATCTGCATTACCTTCAAGAATGTGGCCTCGCTAAATTCACTGACACGCCATGGATTTAAAGGAATACTCTGTTATGTATTTTGTGTTTGTTTAGCTCAACTGCTGAGCCTCTTTAGCTGCCATTTCCATGGCTACATTTATTTCAGTTGCATTTACTTTCTGCCTGAAGCCGTTTTTGTATTGCTGCCCTTCTATGTCCACATGCCAGCCTGTCTCAGGTTGTGTCATTTAGCACCTCACTGAATTCAAGGTGTTCAGATAAAACTTTTTGTTGTGTTCCTTCCAGCTCCAACAAATAATAACTGCAGAGACAAAGGGTAACTTATGCTCTCTTTACTCCATTATAGATCTGAGATAACAGTGCTTCTTTTTTCCCACAAGGCAATGCACAAAACATTTGTTTTTGTAAATTGGGGTATTAACATCGCTGCTTAACAAGGACAAAATACATAACATATTCCATCCCATAATGACATTTTTCTATGTTACTTACCCCATATAGTTGGTAGTGATGGCTGATAAAAAATTTTAATCTTATGTTTTTGTGAAGAATGGACATAAACAAACTTAATATAGAACAGGAGCAGCAAACAGCAAACAATATCCAAAACAACCATGAAAACATCTCAGGTTATCGTATATACTCACATATAAGTCGGGTCATGAAACCCAAAAAATCGATCATAAAATCAGACCCCGATTTATACGCCCGTTCAAAAATACAACACTTACATTTTTTTTTTACATCTTCATGCCTCCACTAATCTCACATCAGTTTCTCAGATGCATGGAATTTTGTTGCAGCAACACAGTTACTGATTTCTTTCGCCAATTCAACGACTTTTGATTTAAAACCAGCTTCATATTTTCTTCTGATCGAACGCTCCATCGTAGATAAGGGATGCTCTTACGATAAAGGTGTATGAGGGTGTGAGATACAAGAAACACAAAACAGTGCAAACGTTGTTTTGGAATAGTCAGGGTATTACCGTGTGGTTATGTAGGCACAATACATAGGAAATAAAGGCTGTGTGCTCCGTGGTTACTCAGGTGGGCATTAGCATATCATAATCTCTTCGACCAATAACGTGAGTTTTCCGCATTCGACTTATACAACCGACATTACAAAATACAGGAAATCTATACTAATAAAAGGCAAAGCCCTCACTGACTCACTGACTGACTGACTGACTGACTCACTCACTCATCACTAATTCTCCAACTTCCCGTGTAGGTAGAAGGCTGAAATTTGGCAGGCTCATTCCTTACAGCTTACTTACAAAAGTTAGGCAGGTTTCATTTCAAAATTCTACGCGTAATGGTCATAACTGGAACCTGTTTGACTGACACACTCATCACTAATTCTCCAACTTCCCGTGTAGGTAGAAGGCTGAAATTTGGCAGGCTCATTCCTTACAGCTTACTCACAAAAGTTAGGCAGGTTTCATTTTGAAATTCTACGCGTAATGGTCATAACTGGAACCTGTTTTTTGTCCATATACTCTAATGGAGGAGGCGGAGTCACGTATTGCGTCATCACGTATTACGCCTCCTACGTAATCACGTGAACTGAAAACAAGGAAGAGAGTTACAGCACAAGTCAAACGCGGGAACGAAGGTAAATGACGTTAATTGTTGAGTGTCTTTTAATACTGTGTAATTGTTGAGTGTCTTTTAATACTGTGTAAGCATACATATTAACACATGTGCAATTAAACGTGTGCATTTACGGGGTGATTTCTCAGGCTTAAAAGCTCGCCTTTTATTAAAAAGGTAAATGCAAACTCTTTTCATTCTGAAGGGCACAAACCACATTAGATTTCAGCCGTTAAACGCGCAAAAATGTCAGTACACCAGATAAATAAGCGCAACATATTATCAGTTGTATTGTATGCTTACAATACATATAGAAATGTGTTAATCGTTAACTAATATTATGGGATGGTGTTTTTTCGACTCGCGCCTTGATTTAAATGATTGCATGTCTTGGTGGGTTTGCGTAGCTTATTGTCAATATCTTTACACCTCTTTTTAAGACTTAATTTAAAAAGGTTTTCTTTTCTTCTTAATTAAAATTTAAAAGCAATACTTCACCGCTGCGAAGCCCCTCTAGTGCTGACGTCCGAGGTTCGATTACCGTAAGCGAGTGCAGTGAGTGTGTACGCCTGATGAGCCAAGAATAAGGGGGAAAGACGTGTCGCGTACTCTTTGCATTATTTGACAGTAAACTATTTTCATCCATTCTATGATCTGCTTCTCACAACTGAAGGCACCGTGGCTGATGTTACCTGACTTGCTAGCCAACCATAAGCGTTACCTGGTAGGTAACCACCCACTCACTTCACTCCCTTACGGGAATCGAACCTCGGACGTCAGCGCTAGAGGCGAAGCCCCTAAAATTGCGCCACGGCGTGTGGTTCGTTTATTTGACAGCATGTAGATCGGGGTAATTACATTCACGGCATTCGTAGTCTGATTCACAATCTGATTGTATGGGTGGTTACCTACCAGGTAACGCTTATGGTTAGCCAGCAAGTCAGCTCGAAGTGATCACTCGAGTGAAGGCAGCTTCACAAAAAAACAGATCCTTAACAAACTGTTATTGGTATATTTTCCCTCAATTTTAAAAGGTTTTCTTTTCTTCTTAATAAAAATTTAAAAGCAGTACTTCGCCGGTGCGAAGCGCGGGGATTTGAGCGACTGACGCATACAGACATATTCATGAGTGCAGGTACTTCAGAAAGAAAGCACCGTGTAAACCTAAACTTTAAATTAAGTTCATAGACCTACAAAAGGTTGCCATTGATTTGAGGCAATTTTGCTTTTCTCATGTACAACTATACGTTGCATTCTTAACAGTAAGCTTGCACAGCTTGGTCATATTACAACCTGAGTGCTGAACTGACAATGTCGTATACAAACAGAACTATAACAATTGTAATAAACAAACAAACAAAAAAAAAAAGCGAAGAACCCTTGGATTTAATAAAAAGGCTCCTTCCTTGGCGAAGCAAGGAAAAAGGAAGACCTTATATGGCGTTTGTTTATAAAACAGCAGAAAAGCTGTGTTAAGGCTGCTTCACAAAAAAACAGATCTTTAACAAATTGCTATTGGGATATTTTCCCTCAATTTAAAAAGCTTTTCTTCTTAATAAAAATTTAAAAGCAGTACTTCGCGGGGATTTAGATATACAGTAGATATATAGAGATAAATATATATATATATATATATTTATGTATATATAGATATAGATATATATATATATATATATATATATAGATGTATATAGAGATATAGATATATATAGATATACATATATAGATATAGATATATACATATATGTATGTATGTCTATATATATATATATATATATATATGTAAGCTTATAAGTACTGCCTTACTTCTCTTTAAGAAAGGAAGATGTAATGATACTTGATTTTAAACGATTCCATGTCTTGGTGGGTTTTGCGTAGCTTATTGTCAATATCTTTACACCTGTTTTTAAGACTTATTGACTGAAACGGGCTTTCACAAAAAAAGTTAGGGCTTTGCTACAGGATACACCCTCCACAAGTTAAGCAAGTAAAAATAAAAGTGTATATTTCTGTTTTATTTAAACCTTTTAAGTTTGTATGCATAGCCCCATTTGGCTGTTTTAGTTTTTTTTTTCTTTCTTCAGTAATATTAAATCTCCTTAAAGAAAAAGAACATATGCATTTTACTTTTTTTGTATCTCTTTAGTAATATTTTTAGTGTAAAAGGATAACCAGTATTTAAACCTTTTATGTTACTTTATAAAGTTATTTTACACAATGTTGAAAAATTAATAAGAAAGCTACATATTTTGGCAGCTGCTGCTTTAATTTTCAATTAAATGAAAAAAGCTCTCCAAGAGAAAACCTCAATGAAGAAGAAACAGTTTGCACTATCTAAAAAGCAGAAACCCTCATTTATAAAGGTTTGCTGCAGATGACTTGACTGAAAATAAATTAATACTTCCTATGTGTATAATACATATTTATCTATTTTACTTATGCCTTTATTCCAGCAACTTGCAACATCTGAGGTACAATTTGTTACATTACTTTTGTTTTTTGCAGCACAGGCAGGTGAAGTGACTTCCTCAGGGTCACACAGTGGTGTCAGTACCAGGATTTGAACTGACAAGCTCCGGGTTTGCTGAAATATTACTGAAGACAGAAAAAAAACGAAAACGGGCAAATAGGGCTATGCATACAAATGTCCATCCATCCATTATCCAACCCGCTATATCCTAAATACAGGAGCCAATAAGTAGATATGTATATATACAGTATATATATATATATATATATATATATATATATATATATATATATATATATATATATATATGTGTGTGAATGTATGTATGTATGTATATATGTATGTCTATATTTAAATGTATATATATATATATGTAGATATGTAAATTTGTATATGTATATATATATGTATATGTGGATGTGTATATGTATATACAGTAATCCCTCCTCCATCGCGGGGGTTGCGTTCCAGAGCCACCCGCGAAATAAGAAAATCCGCTAAGTAGAAACCATATGTTTATATGGTTATTTTTATATTGTCATGCTTGGGTCACAGATTTGCGCAGAAACACAGGAGGTTGTAGAGAGACAGGAACGTTATTCAAACACTGCAAACAAACATTTGTCTCTTTTTCAAAAGTTTAAACTGTGCTCCATGACAAGACAGAGATGACAGTTCCGTCTCACAATTAAAAGAATGCAAACATATCTTCCTCTTCAAAGGAAGTGCGCGTCAGGAGCAAAGCCTGTCAGAAAGAGATAGGAAAGCAAACAAATCAATAGGGCTGTTTGGCTTTTAAGTATGCGAAGCACCGCGGCACAAAGCTGTTGAAGGCGGCAGCTCACACCCCCTCCGTCAGGAGCAGAGAAAGAGAGAGAGAGAGAGAGACAGAGTTTGTTTTTCAAT